>NC_081209.1:11160685-11466310 GCF_902713425.1 Acipenser ruthenus
TTGCTATGCTTTTACTATATGACATTTTAAAAAGAGCTAATAAAAGATTCAGTTACTTTTTCATATTTATTTACTACAAATCTTCCAACAATGTTGGTTTTCTGTTCTCATAATACACCATTTGTTTCAATCAGAGCACCATGATCATGATACCCTGCAAAATTCTCTTTCTCCTGGCCAACGCTCCAGCGTAAAAGTTCAGAAATATATGAGTCATGATGTGTGATTTATCATATGTCAAAGCAGTCAGGATTATCTTAAAAAAACATATCCGCTGCGGATAGCAGAAATAACAAAGCTAAAGTCACACTCTTCTTGTAAACACTGCCTGGTGTTCTGAGACATTTTAACAAACATTGTAAACGTGTCTAATGGAATTAACCAGACAGGCACTGGATGTTTTTGCTCTGTGTAAATGAATTAAATATTTCTTTTTCCAGTAGTTTCTCCTAAACTTTCTCTGAGTCTAAAACACTTACATCTGGAGCACATATTGAGCTCCATTCTTTAAAAAACACAACTAAAAGTCAAAAATGAATACCTAACAATTGGCCTGTTATTTATTTCTTGTTATCAAACTGTGAATAAGCGCCGTCTTTCACATGAGCATTAATTACTTTGTCCAGCAGGTGGCACAATTGCTTTATCAAATTCTGCAATGCTGTTGCGCATACAAGATGCCTTCATCTACTGGGTGTACAGCTCTCCCTTGTTGTTTCATGATTCAGTAATTCACAAATTCTAGTAAGGGCCTTTCACTAATCCACTGTATTAGATATTTCACTATGTATTAATGTGTAAGTCAAGTAGCGGAATAAAGAGAGAACACTGTACTTGGTTTTACCCTTATAAAAGTTTACCATGCTAAAATTGCACTGTAGTTTCTCAGTTTTCCCATGGCTATACTGTTCATTTATCATAGTTTACCATGCTTTGCCATGGTAATATGCTTTACCTTTCAGGGCATGACATTGCTTACCTCTGCTTTATTACAGCTTTACAATGTTAAGCTTGCATAAGACTTTGAAGTAATAGTTTGTCTGCAGTGCAGTGCAGATTGATTCAATGTTGGAATTTTGGGATACCTACAGAAATCTAAAGGTGGGCTGCTAATATATTGCCAATGTGCTGCTGTCGTATTCCCAGATGACATGTTTGACATCCCGTTCCCGGACGAGCTGGAGAACGACATTGGGAATGACATGATGCTGATCACCTCCTCCCCCGTCCCCTCCCCGGGGTCCCCCTCAGGGATTGGAGGGGGCTCCCACTTCCAGCACAGCCGGGTGAGCACAGCTTCAGCACCCCTTCAGATTCATTACTGCCCCCTCCGGCTGTGGAGATACAGTGGAGGCATGCGTACATACATAACTGGATATTAGCTTATTTGCCATAAGTTATTGGGAGTATCAGATTGTGGAGATATGTAGAGGTGTCTCTCTGGACATCTGTACTGCGTATTGATTTTTGCATACATCTTGAGTTATTCCACAGACTGTAAATCAGTCATTGTAAAATACTATGTTACCATATTATATTAAATATACATTTAGTGTACTATGATACCAAAATACCTCATGACATCTAGGTCTTAAATACCTTGTATTCACATCCATTGCTAATTCTTATTCTATTATATTCTGTACATATTGTTGATTTACATTATGGTTAACTTTTTCGTCATGCTTACGGCTCCAATACCTGATTGAATGGTTTGCAAACATGAAGTAAAATAGATACCTGAAATCTGTATCAATGATCTGGACAGTTTCTCTACCCAAGAAACGTATTAGTTAATACGATAGCCATGTTAGGTCACAGGTCAAAGTTGCCAACAAATTTAGTGTTTTATATGAATCTAGAAATACTAAAAAAAACTTAATAAATTAAAAGACAAAAACCTTGACTAGAAATCTTTTTCACCGTCTTGAAATGAAACATTTGCCCATGAATTGATTTTGTTTCTTTTAGTATTTCTAGATTAATATAAAGGTATTCTATCCCCTTATATTGAGCCCCACGGGTAGGCTTGTTTTTTGTTCACAAACCTCCCAATACATAGTTAATGTGATTATCACCAACCTGTCAGGAAAGCCCATTGATTGCAACAATGCGCTAATGAACATTCTAGTGTCATCTGACAGATATTGTGGGGGGTAATAATTATATCCACCCATTGCAATACTTGTACAATCTGTGTACGACAAATTAAAGTTGAAAAAATGGTATCATTAATTTGGATATATCAATATATATCCAAATGGATGGGAGGCTATTGGTAATGCTATTGCTGCTAATAACAAGGAAGATTTTGTTAAACTCTGGTTGTTATGCCTTTGAACAGTCCCTTTTGAAACTCCTGCTGCTGTTTGTTTTTTAAGACTTTTGGTTTGTAAAGGTTTGTATGCTGTGTACACATTGTAAAATCTGACAATTACAACATCAAAGGCTTAAGGCATGTTGTTAGTGGCAGTAACATTCCCAGTGCCTGCAGGCTGGCTGTTCTGCTACAGCAAGCAGGACTGTGCAACACAGAGAACATACAGTTGTATATTAACCAGGCCCTGGTAATTGAGGTTGTAATTCTCAGCTTAGAAAAGCCACCGTCGATGATCATTAGAGCTCAGGTCCTCAGAGGTTGGTCTCTTTTCTGCATAAGCAGCAATTGATTAGTGGTTCAGTGGCCTCTGTGTGCAATCCCTCAGCTAACCGCTAGGCCACCCCAGGGCTGTTAAAGTAATTGTAGCTAACAGTATTATTCCATTTACCTGTCAAGCACTTCCATTTACCATATAGGTCTCAATTGTTTTGAAAGAAAGACATGTTCTAGCAAACACACTGGTACTACACTAGGTTAAAGAACCTACAGTAGGTCTCAGTTTGCTTGCCTTGCCTTCCAGGAAGTCTAGAACTGCTTTACTTTGTTGGTTATTTCACCCCAGCAGACTCTTCAGGGTCAATGCATCTAACTGGCTGCAAAACAGTTTTGTGCATTATGTAAAGCAGCCAGTTGGTTACTCGCAGGAAAGAAGGCCTTAAAGGGATTGGCACAATTTGCTTGCATTGAGTAAGGAGATTATACAGGACATCCGGAGGCCACACTGCTTCCGAGATCGCCTGTCCTGCGTGCATCCCACCGCCCAGCTCTCTCCCTCAGTCTAACCCTGTGCTGTGTCTGTCCTCAGAGTCAAGGAGAGAGGCTGCTGTCCCGGGAGGCCCCGGAGGAGCTCAAGCAGCAGCCGCTGGCTCTCGGCTACTATGTCTCCACTGCCAAGGCTGACAACCTGCCCCAGTGGTTCTGGGCATCCTGCCCGCAGGCACAGTACCAGTGCCCGCTCTTTCTCAAGGTAAGGCTGCCAGCACTCTTACAGAGGGCATCAACAAGCTACCTTCACTGCTGCTGGGGACTGATGGCCTTAGCCTGCACTCCCGTTCAAAATGTGCGCCTTTCTAACAACAATAACAACAACTCAAATCCACTGAGCTACTCGAACCCACTGCCTTCCACACTGCAGCTTAGCACTCTCACCACTGAGCTACTCAAACCCACTGCCTTCTACACTGCAGCTTAGCACTCTAACCACTGAGCTACTCAAACCCACTGCCTTCCACACTGCAGCCCAACGCTTTCTTTCTCTAACAAGTGAATTACTCAGACCCACCCTCGTTCACTCACAATTTCTCTCTGTTCCTACAGGCTTCCCTTCACCACCACATCTCGGTAGCTCACACAGACGAGCTCATCTTGAACAAGAACTCCCAAAGGACCCCCCACCCACTTGACTCTAAGACCACCTCTGATGTGTTGAGGTAAGAAGCTGAAATGCCCTGAAATCCATTTAAATAATACAGTATTGTATAGCAGTGATTAAAACAGTACATGGAATATTACACAGATCCAATTCCAAGTCTCTATGGTCACTGTACCAAAGCATGTTTCTCTCTTAGTTTATATCAAGGTTTTTATTTTACTACATTGTAGAATACTTAAACATTTTTTTTTTTAAACGGTGTAAATTGAACAGGGGACATTCCAGGATGCGTAGCATTTATTTAATTTGTTTTTGTAGATCTGCTGTATATCATAAACCACTTCAGACTGTCTGAGTATTGGAAACTCAAGCAGGAGCTAACAGAACCCTTCACTTTGACCTGTCACCTAATATGGCTGCCATTTTGTGATCATGAGCCTGGTGATAAAGATTATACTGATATTTTACATGTTACAAAACTGTATTCTATCATTTTAAACAAGAAAAATGAGATGCCTATTTGCAGGGGTGTATAAACACTCCATGCTAAATGTGTCGTTTACCTGTGATGGCGACCATATTGAGGTTTTTTAGGTTTATCCATAATAGAGACAACACAAATATTTTCATCTAAATAAAAAATCTAAATTTTGTGGACACATTTTAATGAAGTGCAGCCATGCTTCAGAAACCCTTAATGAAACTGTAGCTGGGAACCACAGGTAAAAGACTGTGCAGTTTGTGTTTAGTCTTATAACGAGATTACAAGTGCTAGTGGAATGGCGTTATAGGGCAAAGTAATCTGTTCTGCGGTATAAAGGGCTGCCTTATAACGAAGGAGCAGTGTACATACTTCACAACCAATGCTCATTTTTTCACTTATCCATTTTACTTCATGTTTATAAATCTTTGTATCAAAGATGTCATTATCTTACGCTCCGCCCCGTGCTTTGTTTGCGACCTAGTTTTCCGATGGTAGAGAATGGATGTGCTCTACTAAAGACACTTCACACCAGTAATGTCTGTCTCCTTTCTCTTCACCCAGGTTTGTCCTGGAGCAGTACAACTCTCTGTCCTGGCTCACCTGCAGCCCTGCCACCCAAGACCGCCGCTCCTGCCTGCCCGTCCACTTTGTGGTCCTCACACAGATGTACAATGCCATCCTGAACATGCTTTAGCAGAGGGAGAGGGCACGCTGCCCAATCCTCCATATGTATATTTAAAAAAAAAATGAAGACGATGCCATTTCTGAGCTGGTAAAGAGGCTCGGTGCACTGACAGGGAAAGCCACACTGGCTGACCATCTGCACTTAAGTACTTTGAGAGTAAACCCAGCAAGGGCTGCAACCTGCCAAGACAGGGTCCCATTTGAGGAGGACCATGCCATTCCTACTGGACTAAAGAATGGATTCAATCCAATACAGCACCCATGGTACTGCCCAGTTCTGTTGCACTATCCAATCACATTTCCAGACATAGAAAGACACAACTCTAAAACCAAACTCGCTTTTGACCTGCGCCTCCTAATTGATGATGAAAGGTATGAGAGGCAGGTGAATTAGTCTGCTATACCCCCTAGACCCTTATGGACATCAGTCAGTCTTTTTTGAGAGAGGCCCAGACTGAATGGCAGGCAGGGGATGTTCAGGTACAAGGTGTGTCAGAGTGCCTGCCTCACTGTAACCAGCGCCACTGCCTCTCAACTTTCATGAGCACTACACTCAGAAGCACCAACGTGAAGGCAATCTATAAAAAACATGTAATAAACACTTACTCATCCTTACCCTAGAATACAGTGTTTTATTTGAGAAGTTGAGTGTGTGATTGTTTGCCTAAAGCAAACATACACAAAACTGTCAAACATGTTGGCTAATGCCTTCCTCAGTGTTGTCTTAGAATGAATTTGTTTGATTTTGGCATGGATTATTTCAGCAGATGGAAGAAAATTTAGCCAACAAATTCTGGGCAGGACTGCAGCTAAGTAATCGATCAGCAATCCTCCTGCTCCTGAGACGGGCTTAAACATAGACTTCTGTGTAACGTCATGCTTACGGTTGGATTCATAAAACTTAGCGTGAGTTTTAAGCGGCTAAAGTCAAACAGACAAACATTTTACCTTTTCTTTCCACTCAAGACATCTTGGTTTTGAAAGCTATTTTATATACAGTCTTTACTGATCACAATACCAGTGAGAACCCTTTATCAAAAAATGGTTTCTTACTAGTACTTTGGTACTGTAACAGTAATTAATTGTAGAAGGCCAAGCATGTTTATTCAGACTACGGTTTAATTGTGCCAAAAAGAAAACAGTCTCTGACCAATATTAAAGAAGATAAATAAAAATAAATCATTAAATACAGTTTACAAATGTCTTGGAGAAATCAGTTTCACCTGTGTTAAAAGTGCTTATTGCACTAATTAAACAAATAGTTGTCAATTAAACAAATAATCTGTCAAGCTATTTACAGTATAAGGCAGGTTTCAGTTCAGTCTTGTATCAGTTAATAGCCGAGAATAATATAGTACAAAGCAACAAGAAGACTAGTGCACTCCAATTAACACTCGTTTTGGATTTCCTTACCTAAGGTAGCAGTAGGTCGTCCAGGATTAGTGCTAATCAGGGTCTCTGAAACCAGCCATTGAGGTTTAGAGGAGATGGGCAAATTTTAGCCGCTGCTTTTATGAATATAGCACTAAGTGTTAGGTAGTTGTTGAAAGTCACGCTGAGCTGTATGAATCCAGGTGTTTGCATGACTGTCTTTGGAAACATGCTTGGACAGGTTACTGTGTATACTGCTCTATTCCTCTGCTGTGTCTTGTGTTGTGTGCTTTGACTTCCAGACAAGCTCAAATCCCAGTAAAGGAAAGTGGCCACCCTCTATGAAATCCCAGCCATGCTAGTTCTGGACTGCTGGCTCACATGACTGGAAAGCTGTCCGATAGTTGGCAATGTTGGTTCAGTAATCAATTTAAAAAGTCAAGTGCTTGATATCTGCATTCTTTGGAATGCCTCAAATGGGACATTTGTTTTTGTCAGTGTTGTAATTAATAATGCCAGCCCAAGAACGGTGTTCATTAAACTCTCATGGTGATGTTCTTCCAGTTTTGAAACAGTTGCAGCTCAGATATCTTGCACTGCTTACCTTAGGAAGTATTTTTGATTTAAAGTGTCGCGACTGTCTTGTGATACTTGATTTTTGTGTTCAGCAAGGACCTAAAGAAACATAAAAATCATGGGGAGATGAACTACATCTAATTTGTAAAGTGATACATTTGAGGCACTGTGTTTTTTAAGGTGACTCTTATTATATCTAACTGTAGATATAAACTGAAATTTAAGAAGAAAAAATTGTTGTGAATAGTGTAAAATTGACATTTAAAAGAATTCTGAGCTATTTTTTATTATTCAAAACATAAAAAACGAGAAAAAAACACAAGGCCTTTATTAAATACAATTTAAAAAATAAAGTTAATAAATATTTGTAAAGTAGTCACATTTGTATTTTTTAAGTTTTCACTTTTTGTCTTCTTCCTTCCCCGAATCAAACTTTTGGGTGAATAGCTTATATATTTTAATTTCTTCTTGTTGTTGTTATTATTATTATTATTATTATTATTATTATTATTATTATTATTATTATTATGAAATAATAACAAGGTTATTATTTTTTATTGAAAATACATCTCCATGCTTCTTGTTATTTAAGATTTAAGTTAAAGAAACAAAATCTGTATATTTATATGTTTTTTGCTGCAAAAAACAAAAAAATCTTGATGTTGTTGGCAATAGATTTAAGAAAATATATATTTCAGCATTAAAAATGGTATTGTATATTTAATAAATATGCATTATTTTAGTGGCGTAAATCAAATGAAGCATTCAAGCCCTGTTATTATTTTCATTTTTACAAACATTTATTTCCAAATATACTAGCATGCATGTATGTATATTTCAGAATATTTTTCAATTTTAATAGCTGTACATTTCATGCCAGTTACATTTTTCTTTTGTGATTCCTCTTTTTTGCTGTGGGCTTTTTTTATTTTTTATTTTATAAAAATATAACATTAAAAATAAGAAACAAAAAATATGAATTTCATGAGGTTCTTGTATTGCCGAAACAAGTACACTAAAAAGCAAGTTTGATACACCTGTCATCATTTTAAATATCGTTCAGATCTATCTTGGGAAAGAGATATCTGTATCTTTTACACTCTTTTTTAAAAAGAAGTAAATTATTAAATTATCGAAAAAATGAAATGCCTGGTTTCTTATTTATTTGCAATTGTGTCAAAGATAGATCACACCCTGTATGCTCCTGACTAGACTGTTTTTATCTCCCCTAGACCCATTTATATATATATATATATATATATATATATATAGTCAAAAGTGTATAGAGTACAAATCAAAGGAAGTTATGAAGCACTATGGAGGTCAATGCTGTTTTCAGTCCTTGTCACCGCATTACCAAAAGGACATTGTGACCCTAGAGAGAGTCCAATGAAGAGCAACCAGACTAATCCCAGTTGAAAGGAACAAAGAATTGAAGTCTTTAAAATCTTAAAAGGAGCTGACGATGTTTACCCTAACCAATACTTTAAGCACAGCTCAGAAACCACAAGGAGGTTAAGTGAAAAGTGTGGTTACGGAAGGGGTTACCTAGCCATGTTGATGCTGAATCATTGGGATCCTTTAAGACCTGTTATGAGATCAACCAGCTACTAGGAACCCAATGAGCACTGATGGTAAATGTGTTCTTACTGCACATGTTTATTTTGTCAACCCACTTGGAATGGGATTGAAGACGTCCTGATGGACTGGTATGTAGGATGATCAATCTCAATGAGATTGAAGACGTCCCGATGGACTGGTGTGTATGATGACCAATCTAATTTACATTCTGTAATGCATTGTTGTTGACATTGACCTCTGCTACAGTGTACACTTCAGCGATAAGATTAGGACTGGTAGGGTAGAGGAAACTGACTCCTGAGATGAATCCCTGAAATTCATCATCCAAATCATGCAATATAATATTCAGTCTATTTTTATTACTGAAGGACAAATTTAGTTGACATAAACATAATCGGATTATTTTATGCCACAAACATTTAAAGTTGTTATCACAGTGCACAATTGCTGACTCAAATAAAACGTTGCCTTTCAGATTGAAAACATATACAAGATTTACTGATTTTTATTAAGTACATTTCACAACTCCCCCCCCCCCAAAAAAAAACCCCAAACACTTTCATTTAAATAGCATTTTAATACAAGCAGAAAACGAGCTAAAAAAAATAAATAAAAAATACAATTAGCAACCAAAAAAGAAAAAAAGAAATCATCACGTATCAGTAACAAATCCAAATTGTGACAAAAAAATGTTAGCATAAACTTAACTGGTTAATTTAAAATAGTTGTGTAAAGGATTCCAACTAACTACTCCTGAAAATTCAAATTAATGGCAACTAAATTTAGATGAGACCTCAGGAATTACCAATGTAGGAAACATCAGATTTTGATGAAGAAACAGTATATAGTTTCTGGAGATCGTGCAACTTTGCTCATCATTGTTCTATAACAAAGTATATACCCGTGTTTAAGATGTCTAGTATTCAAAGAAGGCCAACTGAACAGTACAGAAATCAGGAAGAGTGAGTGTGTTGGTTACACGCTGCAGTCACAGTGCTACAGAGATTAACTTGCCTGCACACCCTAGAGGCAAACTTTGAACACAAAACTACTCATTCATTTGAGATTAATGGTGCGTTGGAAGTGTAAAGAAAGAAACAACGTTTATAATACCTGGAGCTTCGAGAGAGCTTGGCAATGTGGAGCTGGAATGAAAGGTTGCACTGCTGTGCTGTGAGTAGGGTTGCCATCTTTTCCACAGACCAAACCCAGACATATTTCTCAGTCAGCCTACTGTAGGTCTATCAAAACTGTATACTGTAATGCAGTTTAACACAATACCACCAGATCTCGGTACAAAACAATAGTCATGCAGTATACTTAATTAATTATAATTATAATTATAATTAATTATATGTAAATGTATGTATATCACGGTACGTTAGAGGCTAAGCTTACCTGAGACGAGTAGTATCTGTGGTGAAGAGTAACGTCGTGTTAAATCAAAGCGATGGTGCGGTCTACCTGTTTTGTTTTGTTTTTTCCACAAATAAGTTTTCAATGTCTGAGCCTGAAAAGCCCATTTGTGACGGCCAGAATTATTTTACAGCCATTATGTCATGGCAAGTTTCGCCCCCTCTAAAATAAATATTAACAAACGTATTAATACATGATAAAAACTACAAAACAACATCACTATCGGTTGTGTGTCGGTGAAAAGAGACAAAATGAGTCAAAATGTACTCAAATTTAGTTCTGGGTTTTCAATGTTACAAATAACTGAGCTAAGGCAAAATATGTAAAGCATATTATAAATACAGACATGCATAGATTTGGTTTAATTGACATTATATATCGTAATTAAACCATATTTTATGTATTTTTGTATTTACTGTTATGTATCAATCACAAGATCAATGTAAAGCTTCCAGAGATGAGAAATAACAAAGCGATACAAATATAAACATTACGACTAAATGGGTCGATGACAATTCGTTCTTGACAAGGTTTTATGGAATCCCCAAACCTCCAGAAGAGTGTTGTCTTTTTTAAACCAATCAGAATGAACTAACGCAGGGAGAAGATCGCTCAGTGTGAACTACAGCCTGCGTCCGTCTGAATCTGGGCATTTCAAATGGGAGATAACACAGACTAAACACCTAAACAAAAAGTATTGTTATGCACAAAGAGTAAAAGACCAAATCATTCTTTAACTGCTTAGTGTGGACACATCGGACAGTATTTTTAAAGTGTTTCCTCCATTCTTGAATTACTCTTAGTTTTTAAAAGGAGAAAGTATTATATTAACCTACAAAATGAAAAACAAAAACGCCTTGAGAGTTCTGAATAGAACTTGAAATCTGCCTGTATTTACTTTAACATGGCCCATGTATAATAAGTAGAGCACTGTATGAAGCTAAAATAACAACTTTCTATAGAGATTTTTTTCTGTCATAACAAGATTATAGTGGAGGCGTCTGTACATGTTTACATATACCTAGACAAACACTTACCTCATTGCGATGGAACTTGGTAGAATACCAACACCGACACAGCACAGCATTGCACCAGGACAGGAGTATGGCAGGATTCAGAACAACACCAACACAGCATTGCACCAGGACAGGAGCATGGCAGGATTCAGAACAACAGCAGCACAGCATTGCACCAGGACAGGAGCATGGCAGGATTCAGAACAACAGCAGCACAGCATTGCACCAGGACAGGAGCATGGCAGGATTCAGAACAACACCAGCACAGCATTGCACCAGGACAGGAGCATGGCAGGATTCAAAACAACAGCAGCACAGCATTGCACCAGGACAGGAGTATGGCAGGATTCAGAACAACAGCAGCACAGCATTGCACCAGGACAGGAGCATGGCAGGATTCAGAACAACACCAGCACAGCATTGCACCAGGACAGGAGCATGGCAGGATTCAGAACAACAGCAGCACAGCATTGCACCAGGACAGGAGCATGGCAGGATTCAGAACAACACCAGCACAGCATTGCACCAGGACAGGAGCATGGCAGGATTCAGAACAACACCAGCACAGCATTGCACCAGGACAGGAGCATGGCAGGATTCAGAACAACACCAACACAGCATTGCACCAGGACAGGAGCATGGCAGGATTCAGAACAACACCAGCACAGCATTGCACCAGGACAGGAGCATGGCAGGATTCAAAACAACAGCAGCACAGCATTGCACCAGGACAGGAGCATGGCAGGATTCAGAACAACACCAACACAGCATTGCACCAGGACAGGAGCATGGCAGGATTCAGAACAACACCAGCACAGCATTGCACCAGGACAGGAGCATGGCAGGATTCAGAACAACAGCAGCACAGCATTGCACCAGGACAGGAGCATGGCAGGATTCAGAACAACACCAGCACAGCATTGCACCAGGACAGGAGCATGGCAGGATTCAAAACAACAGCAGCACAGCATTGCACCAGGACAGGAGTATGGCAGGATTCAGAACAACAGCAGCACAGCATTGCACCAGGACAGGAGCATGGCAGGATTCAGAACAACACCAGCACAGCATTGCACCAGGACAGGAGCATGGCAGGATTCAGAACAACAGCAGCACAGCATTGCACCAGGACAGGAGCATGGCAGGATTCAGAACAACACCAGCACAGCATTGCACCAGGACAGGAGCATGGCAGGATTCAGAACAACACCAGCACAGCATTGCACCAGGACAGGAGCATGGCAGGATTCAGAACAACACCAACACAGCATTGCACCAGGACAGGAGCATGGCAGGATTCAGAACAACACCAGCACAGCATTGCACCAGGACAGGAGCATGGCAGGATTCAAAACAACAGCAGCACAGCATTGCACCAGGACAGGAGCATGGCAGGATTCAGAACAACACCAACACAGCATTGCACCAGGACAGGAGCATGGCAGGATTCAGAACAACACCAGCACAGCATTGCACCAGGACAGGAGCATGGCAGGATTCAGAACAACACCAGCACAGCATTGCACCAGGACAGGAGCATGGCAGGATTCAGAACAACACCAGCACAGCATTGCACCAGGACAGGAGCATGGCAGGATTCAAAACAACAGCAGCACAGCATTGCACCAGGACAGGAGCATGGCAGGATTCAGAACAACACCAACACAGCATTGCACCAGGACAGGAGCATGGCAGGATTCAGAACAACACCAGCACAGCATTGCACCAGGACAGGAGCATGGCAGGATTCAGAACAACACCAGCACAGCATTGCACCAGGACAGGAGCATGGCAGGATTCAGAACAACACCAGCACAGCATTGCACCAGGACAGGAGCATGGCAGGATTCAGAACAACACCAACACAGCATTGCACCAGGACAGGAGCATGGCAGGATTCAGAACAACACCAGCACAGCATTGCACCAGGACAGGAGCATGGCAGGATGCTAGTTTTGAAGACAAACTTTGTGGCATTTAGCTGATGAAGGACATTTTAAGAAAACATATATTTATTTAAAAAGTATATCATTATAATGGTTATAATAAAAAAAATCAATCAATCTATCTATCTATCTATCTGTCTGTCTGTCTGTCTGTCTGTCTGTCTGTCTATCTATCTATCTATCTATCTATCTATCTATCTATCTATCTATCTATCTATCTATCTATCTATCTACAGGGTAAACAATGCATCATAGCAAACTCAGCGTTATTACATTTGTAGTTTGGTCTCTGTTTGTAATAATGCCATATTTTGAAAGAATTTACTCCTATGTTTTAAAACTAGAACCAAACAACTAAGTACAATAATCCAAGTTCTCTTCAGCGGCCCATAGTGGCTTTTTAAATATATATATATATATATATATATATATATATATATATATATATATATATATATATATATATATATATATATATATATAAATCACCCTAGAATTAGAAAAAAGCCTCTTAGTGAGGTGCTCACCTGGTAAAGGCATGACCGCATGGAGGGCAGGGTGGTCCTGGTCCAGGGTGAATCACTGCACACATGAGATAAACTAGGCGGTAGCATTAAATACCGTGATTAAATGTTCACAGCGTTATACAGTACATGAACAGAGTAAAAGTAAAACAGGATTAAATATATGTTCTTACCTTTCCCCAAGTTTTTCTAATCCTCTTCATCAACGTCCACCGCAAGCACTGAAGAAGGCAGTACTGTGTTTTCAAAGGATGGCACTCGATGATGTCATCCTTACACCACAGTGTCAGACGTCTTCACCTTACTCATTTGTTTGTTTATTTGACAGGGACAATTTTTAATACTTATGACGTGTCTGATGATGTATTGCACCCTGTAAGAGGGTGTGTGGTTGGTTCACTGAGGACACAGGAGACAAGAGAGTGTCTTTGGGACGCCACCAAGGCACACAAGATTTATTATTCACAAACAAGTGATGGGTACTGTGTGTGTTGAAATTATAATCCATAATCAAAACAGAAAACAAAACACTGCAATAAAACTACAAAAAAGTGCTTCTTACGAGTGATACCGACGTTCTGCTATTCCTTATCACTTTATTGGGGTTCCCAGATCCCCCCCTGAGCTAAAAGTAAATCATGTCCCCGGGACTATACGTCACCAGTATGGGGCACGTAGGACCCAATAGCCTGGCTGTGGACTTCAGCCGGCTCAGCTCCCGGCTCTCTTTCTCCACGGCCATCTGTTGCTGTCTTTGCAATAGGCAGTTTTTCGCTCTTTTCTTTTGTTTTGTTTCTCACTCTGTATACAGTCTGTCACCAGGGTATTCCACTGCTCCAGCCAGAGCTTCCGCAGGGTTATATCCTGCAAGGGCTAACCAAAAAGAAGTTGACCGTCCCCCCAAGACCCGCCCCTCAACCAACCAAAGAGGTTCCAGCGACACACCAATCAGGACCGTATCTGGGGCAGCCTTCCGGGTGAGGTCCGTCAAGGGAGCGGCGAGAGTGGAGAAGTTCGGGGTGAACTTGCGATAATACCCAAGGAGCACACCTGGGATTTTGTCGTAGGAGTCAACCAGTTAGCCAAGACTTTCACCTTTGCAATCAGCGGTCTGATCTAACTGCTCCTTACTCGATACCCCAAATACACCGACTTGCTCTTCCCATAAACTGGTAACACCTGAAGGGAGTCGAAAACGCTGTCCTCTCCCATGACTTGAGGGTCAGGGGTATCTGCAAGTACCCCTTTGTTAAATCCAGTGTCATCATGAAGTGAGCCGTGCTTAAACACTCCAACAATTCATCTACCCGGGGCATGAGATAAGCATTGAACTTCGATTTTTTATTGACTCTCCTAAAGTCAATACAAAACCTCCGCTATCCATCCGGCTTATCCACTGGACTCTTCTGTTACCACTCCCACCTGAAACCGCTTGGATTCACTCCATTGCCAGCCCTCATTCTAACAGCCCAGCATTCCTGTTTTCTTTTTCGGGGCTTGAATCTATGGCAAAACCAACCTGGGTCGCGAACGGGGAAGATTTCTCTGATTACTTCCTCCTTCTTAGCCAAAGGACAGGGCAGTCACAGCAGCCAACCAATATTTGAACTGCTCGCAGTCCCGCCCCAGAAAGACAGGCACTGGCAAGTGAGGGCACAACCATGCTTGTACACATGTCACCTTCTGTCCAATTTTTTTTAACATACTGTAACCTTCGGATAGGTATGCATATCCCCATGAATGCACTTAATATGAACCCATCCTGTTACTTGTTTATGCCCCGGTGAGATTAACCCTTCTTGTGTTAGGGACTGACTACACCCTGAATCCAAGACAGCCTGGGTTTGTGTACCATCCACTGTCACAGGAAGGACAAAACCCATCTGCTGGCATGACTGAGGTAATTATACATTCTTACCTGGACAGATAAGGTCACATTTCATAGTTGGGCAGTCCCGAGCAATGTGGCCCACCTCCTGGCATGTCCAACACTTCAGTGGTCCTGGTTCTCGCCATGAAGCTCCCAGTGGAGGTCTAAACACTGGAGCCATCAATGGGCCTCAACGGTAGGTTAGCCGCGCAAGACCCTGATCCGACACTGAGCCTGAAGTTGGCTTCTTATTCGCCTAATTCTTATGCGCCTGTTTCTTATTCGCCTGTTTCTTATTCGCTTGTTTCTTATTCAGACTTTGATCTGCTCCAAACTGAATGATTGGCTTTGTATTTAAGAGGTTAAATAATGTTGGGCTGCTAATTTCTCTGTGGATATTTACAGAGGGGCAGTGCCTAAGCAATATTCATGTATTTTTTTATCAGTCCAACACTGATTTCAGGGTGAGCTGGTGAACGTGACACATATGCCAGTTTTAAATTATGTTAGAACCTGTCTGTTTTATTATCCTGAGGCCAGTGTTAAAAATACCATAGCTTTCACTATAAAACAAGACATTTGCTTTTTTCAGCCTGATACCTCTTATTTCTTCACACCTAAAAGCATATCAAGTCTGAATAAGAAACGGCGAATAAGAAGCCAACTTCAGCCTTGTGCAAAGGTTGTGGAAACTGGCGTATGTATTACTTTGTCGGCAGGCAGGCTTTACTGCTTGTTGGGAGCCACTCATAGTAAACACAACACAAACATAACTACTTACTGCAAATTAATACACACTGATGTCTGCAATTCGGTAAGTCCGAGGCTTCAACAGCGTTCTCACTGTGGCCGACCAGATAGAAATGTCGTGATTTTAAAGAAAAGACATCCAAGAAGATTGATTGACATTTTCAATTTGTACGATTCAATTTATTTGATGACGGTTTCACTAACGAATCATTATTAAAACAGTTTAATATCTATATGGCCTATAGCTTTTAACTACCAGCTGTAATGGTGGTGAATTTCACTTTAAACAGTTTTTGACCCAGATGCTCTAGTTTAATCTAAATACATGGAATGAAATGAGGTCATTGGTTATAATGTTTTGACCATATGGCTTTGGAATGTCAGCAGCCAATCAGAATGCAGGGCATTTCCAAGCCATTTTATAAACTCGCTAATATCAACAAAAAAAATTAATAAATGAAATAGGCCATTTTTTTGTAAATCTGAAGCAGTTTTAATGAAAAAATAAAAGTATTTGGATTCCTGCTTGTGTCAGTTAGCTTAAGATCGTGCTTGACGTTAATAAACTAGGAGGTTTTCCCAATGCTCTGTATTCACCCACAGAAGCATATGTGCAAATAATACAAAAGTGTATTACAAACTACTATAGCAACTGTGAAATCATGTGTCATGCTAATTGAAAGGTATATATATATATATATATATATATATATATATATATATATATATATATATTCAAAAAAATTCAACGTGACAGCCTTAACCAGAGCCCTATTTTTTATTTTTTTGGTCTTCAAACGGTTAACTTTTTATTATTATTATTATTTTTTAGGTACAGCATTAGATTTTACAGTGCCTCTGTAATTCAACACACGGTTATCCGGTCCCAAGCAAGACAGGATTAGACAGGTTTTACTGTATTATAAACATTCAAAAAAGCACAGTAAAGGTAAACCCTGAAAGCTTTAATCAGAACGATGAACAAACATGAACTTCACCTGACCTGGAGCTCTGAGAGAGAGAGAGAGAGCGAGCGACCAGCTACCGGGAATGCTTTTAACAGCGGCCAGGTCAAGCTTTACTCAAGTGTCCCACGACTAAATGCATTTCTCAATGGCACTTACCTACCCGAACAGAAAAGATATAAGAGATAATACCAAATACATTTAAAATCAGGGTCAAACGAAACAAAACAAAACAAACTACAGAGAAATGAAATGCTGAGTGGCTTTACTGTCAGGATCCCGGGTCAATTCGTTTTTAAGTTCCTAAGCGCTGTGCGTCTGTCTGCTAATGCCTCTTTTTCTAAAGGTTGTTTTTGTATAGAGGGTCTCCGGTTTAATTGACTTCCCTCACAGACACAGACAAGCTATTAAGCATTATCGTTCGCCTCCTGGGCGCTGCAGTCAGACTGCTCCCGTCATAACAAGGTTATTGCATGTCTTACAATTAGATCAGTGCACGCAATTTGACACACAATTGGTCTTTTGCAATAGAGGACTTTGGAGATGCGTTTAAGCATTGGATTGCTAATGACAAAACAGCAACCCTTTAAAATGAGCTGGTTTGGTTTATGTATTCAGAAGGTAATGGGTTGTTTTTTTGACTGCAACTAAATATTTGGGGAAGGGTTCAAATGATAGGTCGGGCTACGACAAATCTTTTTGTGTGTGTGTGTGTTGTTGCTGTGTTTCATGCTGTACCAGCGCATCCACCCAAGTATTAAGCCAGCTTGGTTACACCGTTTAAAGAACTGAAGTCTAAAAATATATTTATGTGACCTGATATATTGCAGATTATGAAACGGTCTGTGCAAACCAAACTCTAATTCATTACAGCGATCACATGACCTCAGGAGCTCGTTTTTTTTAAACCGCACACATATTAATCTGCAATGAGCTGTTAGAATAAACCAATTTAAAATAACGAATGTTTCCAAAGCTCCGTATACAGTAACCGAGCAGCTGTAAAATGAGCAGCTATGGTCTTTTCGGAGGACTTTCAGAGGAAGATGGCTGGATGAACTGGACGACCGGACATCCATCTCAAAAGAACATAAAAATAGAAAGTGTAAATAGACAAGTATCTAGTGAAGAAGAACTGAACGATCTTGAACAAAACGAAAAATAGAAAAATACCACAGAAAAAAAACAAAAACTTCATAGGATATGAAATTAATGACTAGATGCTGGCACACTAATTGCCATAAACCTGAAAACAGTAACAACCGCAGAGTTAAATACGATTTAAGGTGAATGGCAGTCAGAAACATGGAAGGAAAATGCGACAGTTTCCATCTTCCTCAAACTGAGAGCAGGGATAAACACATATCTGAATAGTATAGAACGGAAGAAACATAAATGTGATTTCTGACAGTGATTTCACGTAATGTGTTTATCTGAGTTATTAAATTAATCAGAAAGACCGGTAACGACACAGCGCGGCAGCATCCGTTTTACAGAGAATGATTTTAAAAAGCTACGCATTCTAACACGCTCTCGCCTGATACAGTTTACTGTATAACTGCATTTGGCAAGTCGCGGTAGACAGTTGTCAAGCTCTTTAACAATTAATTAGTTAAATAACTTATTTTCATATACTAGATATGAATAAGAAACATTCAACATGTGATGTATGTATACATCTCAGCATCTGTAGAAACATGAAAACTCAGCCAACAGTGCTGTCCGCGGCAGATTGTGTTGCCATGGCTACCGAGAGAGCTGGGCGCTGTTGTGTTCCTGTGATTAGTTTGAGGAGATGGATCCCTCAGCCGCAAATCATCTACAGCAGGATAAGACCCTTAATCCAATTTGAGTGGGAGGAGTATTAGGAAGGCTGAAGTAGCCGCCATATAACACTGAAGACACTGAGGGCCAGCTCGGATCGGCTTTCATATCTAATCATGAGAGCACCTTGTGTGTCTTTCTGCGTTTCCAAAACAGAGGGGAGCTAAGTACGATAGGTCGTGCTTTGTGTCTGTAAATACTGCGTTGCCATTTTCAGCTTGTAAAATGAACCGGGTTATCTCCAATGGCTGTATGTGTTAGCTGGAAAAACTTTTTCAAGTTTTTTTTAGTCTAGTTGGTCTGTGTTGACTGCTGTACACTACTTTTTTTTTTTTTAATACTACTACAACAACGACTACTAATAATAGTAAAGCAATACAGCAATTAAGGCTGTAGTTCCTTCAAGGGTTTTTGATAGGTGACGTAAATCAGGAGAGTGATGTACTTTATTTGCTATAATTAGTTGTAAACAATTGGATGAATTTCTTGTGAGCTAAGTTTCTCGCAATATTAAAAGAGTAGTAGTATATGATAGCAGTGCTGCATTTAAATGATTGTGGCAATCAAATAATTTTGTATTAACACTGCCATTGCACTTCCATTAGCTGCATACTGTATGTACAGTGGCTCTCAAAAGCATTCACCCCCCTTGGACTTTTCCACATTTTATTGTGTTACAACATGGAATCAATATTGATTTAATTAGGAGTTTTTGCCACTGATCAACACAAAAAAAGTCCATAATGTCAAAGTGAAAAATAAAATCTACAAATTGTTCTAAATTAATTACAAATATAAAACAGAAAATAGTTGATTGCATAAGTATTCACCCCCTTTGCTATGACACGCCTAAATAAGCTCTGGTGCAACCAATTGTCTTTAGAAGTCACATAATTAGTTGAATGGAGTCCACCTGTGTGCAATTAAGGTGTTTCACATGACTTCAGGTTAAATACACCTGTTTCTTGGTCAGTCCCACAGTTGGTTAGTACATTTCCTAACAAAAACTACATCATGAAGACGAAGGAACATTCAAAGCAAATCCAGAATAAGGTTCTTCAAAAGCACCAATCAGGGGTAGGATATAAGAACATTTCCAAGGCATCAAATATCCCCTGGAGCACAGTAAAGTCCATTATTAAGAAATGGAGAGAATACGGCACAACTGTGAATCTGTCTAGAACAGGCTAGTCCTCAAAATATCAAAGTATCCGGGCGAGAAGGGCACTAGTCAGGGAGGCCACCAAGAGGCCTATGGCAACTTTAAAGGAGTTACAGTCTTCCACGGCTGAGCTGGGAGACACTGTGCATACGGCAACAATAGCCCAGGTGCTTCACAAAACTGGCCTTTATGGGAGAGTGGCAAAAAGAAAGCCATTGTTGAAAAAAACTCACATCAAATCTCGGCTAGAGTTTGCCAGAAGACATGTGGAAGACTCTGAGACCAAGTGGAAGAAGATTCTATGGTCTGATGAGACCAAAATAGAGCTTTTTGGCCTCAACGCTAAGCGCTATATTTGGCACAAGCCTAACACTGCACATCATCCTGAGAACACCATCCCTACCGTGAAGCATGGTGGTGGCAGCATCATGCTATGGGGATGCTTCTCTGTGTCAGGGCCTGGAAAGCTCGTGAAGATAGAGGGCAAAATGGATGCAGCAAAGTACAGAGAAATCCTGGAGGAAAACCTGCTGAAGTCTGCAAGAGACCTGGGACTTGGGACAAGATTCATCTTCAAGCAGGACAATGACCCAAAACATACAGCCAAAGCCACACTGGTGTGGCTTAAAAACAAAAAGGTCAATGTCCTGGAGTGGCCCAGTCAAAGCCCGGACCTCAATCCAATTGAGAATATGTGGAAAGAGTTGAAAATTGCTGTTCACCAAAGGTCCCCATTCAACTTGACGGAGCTTGAGCAATTTTGCAAAGAAGAATGGGCAAAAATTGCAGTGTCCAGATGTGCAGAGCTGGTAGAGACTTCTCCAAATAGACTCATGGCTGTAATTGCTGCCAAAGGTGTCTCTACCAAATATTGACTCAAGGGGGTGAATACTTATGCAATCAATTATTTTCTGTTTTGTATTTGTAATTAATTTAGAACAATTTGTAGATTTTATTTTTCACTTTGACATTATTGACTTTTTTTGTGTTGATCAGTGGCAAAAACTCCTAATTAAATCCATTTTGATTCCATGTTGTAACACAATAAAATGTGCAAAAGTCCAAGAGGGGTGAATACTTTTGAGAGTCACTGTAGGTCTCAAATGTGCAGGGAGGTATTATAGTGAACTTGCATGTTTATTTATTCACCTTACTCCCGGTGATCTGCTTGCACTGCCTGGGTGGTTTCAGCAGTGTCTTCTGGGTCAAAGCATGTTGCTGGCAGGAAAGAAGCTGCTGAAGTGGTGGGGACAACATCCTCCAGGTGAAATGATCAAAGAAGTGTATCTGAAAGCATGGCTTGCAAACAGATTTGTGTAACCAAGTGTAGTACCTGACATCAGGTCAATACAAATACATGTTTAATATAACATGTGTTTCTTTCAAAACTACACAGTTGTGGTTTTGCATCACCCTGTAGAATTAACACATTTTGCTTCATAAAGTCGAATGAAACCTGCTGAATAATGTTATGTGAACTGATTTGAATTACATACCGCTTTTTAGTTTTCCATATACTTAATGAAAAACTGACACAAATTGAAAAATGTGACATTTTGAAATCTAACATGAAATACTGTACTACTATTGTGGCTTCCGGTAGACTTTTGTGATATCATTTTATTTGATTACATGATGCTAAATAAAATATTTAAATTATGTTCATATTGTTGTATTTCTTTAATTATGTCTCAATCCTAAAATTCTAGGTGATGCTAAACTTTTGGCCATAGCTGTATATAATGAATGGAAGTGCGCAACAATAAGATTTATGGAATAATTTTAAAACCACTTACAGAAATATGCAACAATGATGTCATTGATTGGGGTGGAGTGGGTCGGGCTGCAGCAGGCTCACTCTGTTGTTTCTTACTGGGATGTACTTCGTTTCCCTGTTGGCGTTATTTGTTGTTGATTTATATACTTGAATGTGTGCTTTCAGCATGAAATTCAGAGAAGCTCAGTTGACGTCCTTGACATTGAGACTGAATCAAGTCAAGTTTGTCTGTCCTGACTGAAATCCCCCAGTGGGTTCATAATAACTGCCAGGAGGGTTCTGTGTTTTGTTTTACCCACCGTTAATTAACTTTGATCTGTCTGAGATCCTTATTAATATGTAAAGACATTTGATTTCAATTCCCCAATTCCTCACAACAGCTCAGGAGAACTGAAGGTAAGAGGGAATCCTCCGATCCCATGAACAAGCCAATCGTCTCTTTACTTCAGGAGATTGAGAGCGGGTGTTAGTGAGCTACCCCCCTCTGGAGGACAAAGGCCAGCACTGCAGGTGTCTGCCTGAGCTCACTAGGGTTCTGGCCAGCAGGGTTCGCTGTAGCGCGATGAGGAGAAACAGTCCCTGCCTAGCCCAAGGGGGCGCCAGTGCCAATGCAACGCTCCCTTCGGAATCCCCAGCAAATACTGGCGTGAACCTTCGCTGTTTGACTCGCCCTGCTCACCACACAGCTGTGCTTTTACCAGGTGAGCCACTAGGGGGAGCGCAACAAAAAGTTTTAAGGCTGATAAGCAGAGCTCCTGGTGGTTTCACAGTACAGACATTGGTTACCGTGGTAATGATCTAATATTTGTTATTTTGTGAATATCAACATTTTGTAAAGAATCTGTTTTAAATGATACACAGTATGCTTAGCAACAGAATGTATTTGCGGTGCAGTGTGTCACAATGATGGTTATAACATTCTGAATTACTGTGCTATGAAACAGGCAGGAAGACAGCCAAGATGTTTCTGCTAGCCAGCACTGTGTTGTAGAAATGCTGAAACTGGCTCCAGGCCTCTTTAAGTGTTACAGAACACCCTGCAAAGTTTACAGGAAACACATTATGTTACCTTAGCTGTGTTCTGTGTTGTCAGTATATTTTTAAACATACTGCTTTTTACATTTTTTATTATGGGTCATAACAATCAAATGGGCTATACATTTGCCAACATTTATTCGGGAGCGCCAGGAGAAAAAAAAAATCTCTTCCAAGGATCGCAGCATCTCCAGATCACACACCCTCCTGCAACAATGCTGTCCCCCCCCCCCCCCCCACAATGCCCCACTCAACATTGTTGCAGCAGGGAGCACAAACTGGATACGCTCTAATGTTGAGAAGAACAAACCTCTGTCTCCTGGTGAACATTCTTGACTAAAAGTTGAAAAAAAAAAATCCCTAGTTGATTTACTAATGATGTGTGAATAAAAATCTCAAAACAAGCAGGAATACATTACAAACTGCTGCGATATATGTACAGCCGTATAGCTTAAGCTCCGGTGCTCTGTTTATTCCACCTGGCGAAGAGACTGTGCCGAACACCCCCCCACCACACACAGAAGAATCAAGCCAAAAACCCAGTCATGGATGTCATGATATCACAAGCCTCCATTTCATTCATTGTTTTGCTTATGTATTTATGTCTTATATTGTACAACATTGTCTTATATGTTTACCATAGTATACTTGCATGGAAAATTAGCTGTTTGCA
This sequence comes from Acipenser ruthenus, assembly GCF_902713425.1. Taxonomy (NCBI): domain Eukaryota; kingdom Metazoa; phylum Chordata; class Actinopteri; order Acipenseriformes; family Acipenseridae; genus Acipenser; species Acipenser ruthenus. Next base: position 11,184,092 of record NC_081209.1, read on the forward strand.
ATGCATTTACCATACTAACATGGTATAACACAGAGCACTTTTCTAATTTAATGAACTACATTTTGACTCCTGCATGTTGTTAACATTTGAGTGCCTTGCATTCCTTTTGGAGTAGTGGTTAGGGCTCTGGACTCTTGACCGGAGGATCATGGGTCCAATCCCAGGTGGGGGACACTGCTCCTGTACCCTTGAGCAAGGTACTTTACCTAGATTGCTCCAGTAAAAACCCAACTGTATAAATGGGTAATTGTATGTAAAAATAATGTGTAAAAAATAATGTAATTGTATGTAAAAATAAAGTGATATCTTGTAACAATTGTAAGTCGCCCTGGATAAGGGCATCTGCTAAGAAATAAATAATAATAATAATTATACAGCGAAGGTAAAGACATGTGTTTCCTATGAACACTGCAGGGGGTTCTAGAATGCTTTAAGGTGTAAGTTAAGGCTTTCTTATTTAAAGAAAAAAAAAAAATGGTCTAATCTTGTGCTGAACTAAAAATTAACTCTTTGCCTGTTACTCCCGGACTGCCCGGCCTGCCTGCCTCATGGCAGAGCCCCGGGCTCCTGTGTTTGATTGGCAAGCAGCATGTCTGTGGGAGGGTTAATAGCTGCTGTTTGATGCCAAGATGCTGTGGTGGGTCTCAGGGTCAGTGCAGGGTCATTGTGAGAGAGAGGTGTAGGAGGAGCGCCTCAAAGTCCGGATATAGAGGATATAGAACCATTGCAACAAGACACTGGGTGCACAGTAAGGTTAGGGAATATGTTCTCTTATAATGGCTGTATTTATTAAATCTACACTTGATTTAAAGAGGGGTTTTTTTGCCCCACATCCAGGCTAATCCCCTATTAAATGTGATTACAAATAGGAGAGTAACGTACAACACGGGATACAGCAAGCGTAAAGCAATGTGTTTCTTGTAAACACTGCAGGGGTTCTGGAACACTTTAAGTGGTGTGCAGACACACTTTGAATTCCATTTGTTGTCGTGTTGGGGGACTGAATTGGAATTTTTTGGTCTCATGGTGATTTTAAGGTTAGTATTAAATGAAAGAGGAGGTAGCTTGAAATGCCATTTCTAATTATTTAAAGTGGTTCTAGGATATCATTTTTATCAAACTCGATCAGGCTTTGAACTTGCATTGAGCTTCTCTGGAGAATCCTAAGTACCAGGACTGAACGGCCTTGCTTATTCCCTTCAAATCACATGACAATGTGACCTTTCAACTCCCATTTCAGTCCCTTTCGATTCTCCAGACAAGCCCAAGACAAGCTCAAAGCCAGGTAAAGGCAGGAATCAATACTGGAACAACAGAGCCTCTAAGGATGATTGCAAACACCATCAAATAGTAAACACAAGGTTAAAATAAAAAACAACACAAAATTACTTTGCTTCCTTTTAAAAGGTGTGGGTTAAAAGTGTGATCATGGATAAGGATCAGGTTTGCATGTTGTTGGAGTGTTTTTCTCCAGATGAATTGACAATGTGCTACAGCATTTGCCATTGCTCTTTGTGCAGAACGATTGATTTGTAGTGCCACTGCCTAATAAAGTTTACATGGTCATTTTGCAGTTTTCCCATGCTTCCCATAGTTTACAATGGTTGTTTTTTTTTTTAATGTGCTTTACCATAGCTCTCTGTGATTTACAATTCTTCCCAATGCTTTATTATGCATTCACAATGCTTTATTATGCTTTGCTGTGCTTTTATTATGGGATACTTTTCTCAACGCCTCTTTGCATGCTCTTGTAGTCGATGTACCCTTGTGTTCTCCCATTCCCATACCTCTGCATGCTCTTGTAGCTGGTGTACCCTTGTGTTCTCCCATTCCCATACCTCTGCTTGCTCTTGTAGTCGATGTACCCTTGTGTTCTCCCATTCCCATACCTCTGCATGCTCTTGTAGCTGGTGTACCCTTGTGTTCTCCCATTCCCATACCTCTGCATGCTCTTGTAGTCGGTGTACCCTTGTGTTCTCCCATTCCCATACCTCTGCATGCTCTTGTAGCTGGTGTACCCTTGTGTTCTCCCATTCCCATACCTCTGCTTGCTCTTGTAGCTGGTGTACCCTTGTGTTCTCCCATTCCCATACCTCTGCTTGCTCTTGTAGTCGGTGTAGCCTTGTGTTCTCCCATTCCCATACCTCTGCTTGCTCTTGTAGCTGGTGTACCCTTGTGTTCTCTCATTCCCATACCTCTGCATGCTCTTGTAGTCGGTGTAGCCTTGTGTTCTCCCATTCACATACCTCTGCATGCTCTTGTAGCCGGTGTACCCTTGTGTTCTCCCATTCCCATACCTCTGCTTGCTCTTGTAGCTGGTGTACCCTTGTGTTCTCTCATTCCCATACCTCTGCATGCTCTTGTAGTCGGTGTAGCCTTGTGTTCTCTCATTCCCATACCTCTGCATGCTCTTGTAGCCGGTGTACCCTTGTGTTCTCCCATTCCCATACCTCTGCATGCTCTTGTAGTCGGTGTACCCCTGTGTTCTTCCATTCCTATGCAGTGGAAGCTGAAACAGGAGCCTGTCTCCAGCACTGTCCCCAGAGGCTGTGTTGCGGTGGGGTCTGTCTACCTTCTTCATTATTAATTGTGATGTAGTGCTGCTGATTCTTTTAATCTGTGCCCAGCTCACATTTACAACACACACCCACAGTTTTAAATTACACTCATCAAAGCGGACAAAGGAGTTAGCAATGGAAGTGATGGGGGGTGGAGGGGGATAATAGCTATGAACATTGTGTACAGGGATCCTGAAACGTGCAAGGCTTTAGAATCATTTTTCTACCCACTGAAGTACATTTAGCTAATGCAATAATTCCAGTAAATTGTACCTTGTATGTATTACCGTCCCCTCGTAGATCTCACGTTTTCCTGAAAGATGCACACAATGCATTTAATGTGTATTTGATTTTTAATGGAATTTTTCACAGCGTTTCTCTTGCATTGTTTTCCAGGCTGCACTTTCTTTTGCAAGACCGTGTTTGCGTTCTTGTAGGAAAAACAATTAAGAACATTTCATTTTTTTTTTCTTTTAGACAATTACTTTTCCTAAGCGTATTTCTTTTTTAATTAATTGTTTCGAAAAAAAGGTACAAAATGAAACCATCTAAATGTTTAAACTCAAATTCCTAAAAGCTTCACACATTGGCTTGCCTTTGAGTATCAATGGGTGCTTAGCTCCTCTCAAAGTTGAAGGAAGTGTAGAGTTGAAGTATCTGCAATGAGCATTCGGTAAATATTCTTCAAATAAATTACCATTAAAAAATCTGAATTCACCTTTACCATAACATGTGCGTGCATACTGTATAGGCCATAACGTAATGCGTACAACACATTACTGTTATTTCAGTGCAGTGATTTATACATTTAGAAATGTATGTGTGTGTGTGTGCAGGTTTTGTGATCCAGTTTAGCGAAGGACTGCTATACACACGTTTTAGTGGAAAATTACATTTTGATGAAAAGCGATTCCAGTTTTATCCATTGCCACCCACCAGCTCACCAAGTGCCTCCCATACATTTGGTAGCCTTAGCTTCAAGGCCATACGACTAAGAAAGCCCAAGTTACCCACACAATGGAATCGTTATTGCAATTGGATAAGTGTTTTAAGATGTAAGGACATGCATTTGAAGAGCCTTGCTTATCAGTGTTACAGCAGCTCCTGACTTGCATCCCGCTGGTGGAATGTGAGCCCTGTCCTGCTGAACCTCTTACTGTGCAGATCTGCAGCTTCTGCTTTATGTCAGCTCAGGTTTTTTAATTGAATTCAGAGCAGTAAAAGACAAGACATTTACAGCCACTGCAGTCTCTGTGCCACACACAGAGACACTCAACCCCACAGTCTGGTCACGGTTACTGTGTCCTGGAGGTCGATTCAATCTGAAGCTCAGGCGGATGTGTGTGTTCTGAGAAGCTAAGGAAACCGGACAGCTTTCCACCAGCATCAAATCAAACAATTCCTGAAATTTAAGGCGCTGAAAAATGGGAGGAGAGATTTTAGCAGGGATGTTTTACCTTTTGAGAGGGACCTGAAGTTCCCATTTTATGAATCAGACTAACTTTTACTGAAATAAATGAAGGGGCTGGAACTAAAGCATCTCACCCAGATATTTTGGTATTTAGAAGTTTTAAAATCATTGGGATCTTTTAAGACCCAACTTGACAACGTTTTGGGATCAATTGGCTACATGGACCCGGACGAGCATGGCAGGGCTGTGCAGCCTCTTCTCGTTCGTTACTTTTCATTGTTCTTATTCTACACAAGCTCTTTTTGCATTGTTCCGATGTTCAGTGTGATATACATTTGCTATAACTTTGACTTGTTGAATTATTTTTTTTAAAGCTGCAGTGGCACTGCTCTTCTTGAGACAATAAAGACGTACAAAGCTTAATAGATGTTCCAAGGTCAACATTATATTGGCTGTACTGGACAAGACTAGCCTGCACTAACGATCTACTTTTTATACAGCGCAAATGCTAGTTAAAGCAACTAATGAGCCCCTAGTGGTGACAATGTGAACTACATCATGCTGCAACTCAAGCAACCACATTTCAGTGCTCTGTGACTTAATAGCCACCCTGTACGCTATGACTCACCCAGCATGCACAGGGGTGTCCATTCACGGTCCTTGGGGGGGCCATTCCACTCATGGTTTTACAGGTAAAATTAGATCATTAACTACTTTAGGGTCTCGATGGAGGGTTAATTGGTTCAGTCAAACCATTTAGAACAGGGTTGGAACAAAGACCAGGACTGGAAGGGCTAACTTTGGCCACGCCTGGATTAGAAAGTAGATTCTGGATTGAACACAGAGCTGCAGGAGATTCTAGATTCCAGACCCTAATAAAAGGATGGTGTCTGGTACTGCTTAAGGTTAAAGGAAGTTGTTCTGCTTGCACTTCCTGGGTCATTTCACCTCAGCAGTGTATTCTGGGTCTAAGCATGTTACTGGCTTAAAGCATTGCAGTTAAAAGCAGCTGGTTGGTAAATGAGAAGAAAGAAGGCCACTGAAGGGGTGGTGAATGACCAAGAAAGTGCAACGTTAACTGAAAGCACAGCTTGCAAACAGAGGTTTATTTAACCATGTGTAGTATCATTTATCATGGTTTGTTTACTATAACGTGTTTCTTTCAAAACTGCACATTTTGTGACATATGGTATCTAACAAATGGAACTTCACCACAGTTACAATTCTAATTATTTTGTTAGCTACTGTCACTTTAACCTTTTCAGTTCTGAATTATTTTTGAATGCGAAATTCAGTTATATAATTCCAAAACGAACCCCTTTATCCTTTATTGAGTATACACGAAAACAGGACAAAAAATATATAATATTTTGTGCATATATTTAGGTAAATGGGACATTCAAGTCCTGTCAGTACTCTAAACCGTGCTGAGATAAGGACTGAAAGGGTTAAAGAGGACTAACCAATAATTTAAAATGAATGTTCTTATCAGCACTTGCATGTTATTGTCTTTTGCTGAAGATATTTTGTGTCACTGCTTTCAGAATAGGCTAAAGCAATACGAGCTGCTGCTCCCTAGTGCCAGTTTGTTGTGTGCTGTACTGTAGCTCAGTTTCATGCCATTGGTAAAGCTGCACTCGGGCCATGTGACCTAACACACACAAAGTGAGGAAATACAGGAAGAAACAGAAAAAAGACAAGCAAAGAAACAAAAGGTCTTCAGCACATGAAAAGGGGCACAGAGGATGAAGCTGCTGATGTTAAGAGACACCACAACATGGATTTAGGTAACTTGTTCTACACTCAAGACCGATGAAGCCTGGCTATGCTGGCTGACTTCCCCGCATATATTGTTGGGAGAGTCCTGTTCTCTACCACTAGATGGTGCTGTATGAGTGGCTGCAGTGAGAGAGAGACTTGTTTTATTTTTCCATTAAGCCGTCTTAGAAAGCCTGCACCACAGGTAAAAAAAAAAAGAAAACTTGATGTGGTTGATGCTATTTTATTAATTTATTTGGCAGACATCTTGTATTTAAATATTTTTTGTATTGAATTTTTATTAATATATAACAGTAACAGTCAATAACAGATGAAAAACAAACTTTTCTCAAGAGAAACCAGAAACCAGAAAAAAACAAAGAGAAAGAAACAAGGGAGAAAGAGAAGGAAGGAAAGCTAAGAAATGAAGGAAGAGAGTGAGAGAGAGTCCCGCTTTGGAAGTTTATAGGATTGGCGTTGGTCAACATACATATACTATACTATTTCTTGATTTGAGTTTAAATAATATTTTCCGATACTGCTACCATACCGATGTGCTGTCCAGCTTCTTATTAGCAGCTTGGTCCTGTGTCCTATGTGTGTTCACATTTTAGTCACACATCACATACGCAGTTGGTCATTTTTGTACCGTTTAAGATCACAGAGTATTTACACTGAGGTGTCAGGAAGCACAAACTAAATTTAAAGTATTACTGCAAAAACAAGAACAAACTCATCATTGTTTATATATGAGTGTTAATCCTTTACAAAATACCATAACAAATAACTCACCTTTTAGAGAACGTATTTGACTGGGGTTGTGCATTGGTTGTTTATTGGTCGTTTCTGACCAGCTGAGTTGATGATATCCAGTGTTAGGTGGGGCAGGAGTTAATTGCAGTGGTACCTTTTTTTGGTGAGAATTATACAGTTTGCAAACTGTAAAAAAAAAACAAAAAAAAAACTGTTTTGGTTTTGTGACGTGCCCTAATTTCCATAGCAGGCTTAGCTTGAGACCACCACACTTATGTGAAAGCCTGGTGAATTAGTACTGCTGTTATCCCTATATAGTGGCTGCTGTTGTGAAGTGTCGACTGTGTAAACCCCGCTGACCTACTTGTTAATGAGACGTTGCCCATCAAAGGGTTTTATATTGGTGGAATATAAACACAAATATATAGAAATGCATATGAAACACTGTCTAAGAATTGTGAAGAAAATCTCCCAGGTCTTCTTGCTGCCCTTATAAATCCCATATAACTAACTGACCACTGTTAGGGATTTTCAGAATTCTAATACAGTCCATCTTGTCATTTCATGCATAGAACATACAGCATTGTTCAAAAGGAAAATGACCAAAACAAAACAACACTTTTTATGAGTTCACAAGTACCATTACAAGATATTATTTCATGTGCAGGATGTCTCTTTTATTACAGAAATAATTTTGCACAGTTTGAGCAGCCAGACCAGAACTCACCCAAACTGCACAAGATTATAACAATAAGAGACACCCTCCATATGATGTATTTATTAATAGTATTTATTAATATAGCATCTTAAGAACTCCGAAGAGCCCTTGAATTGAATTCCTGGGTTTATTTATTTAAAGTTGTGTAACTCTTCAATGGGTGTTTTCCAATTTTCAGTGTTGGGAAAGTTACTTTTAAAAATAAATCCATTACAGTTACAAGTGTAGCTGTAACTAGTTCCAGCTACACTTAGTTACAAACAGGCTGCAGCTGGAAATATTCTTTGAACATCCAGCTATTGAACCCGCTCGTTCCCTCCTCTGATGTCTTGCAAGGTGATATAAAAAGCACATTCATGTGACATACAGTATAAGGTCTGACTTGCACTGTTGAAGCGCTTTCTGATTTCCATATCATGCATTAGCCGTGTCCTTCTTAAAAAACAAAATACATTTAGCTACCTGTCTGAAAAAGGAACCATTACAGGTACAAATTACTGAAACATGTAATTTCTCAAGACCCTTCATCTGTTATGTATTTTGACAACAATCTGAATATCAGAAATTTATTTAAAATCTCTTATTTAGTTTCTTTTAATATTGGACAGTAATAAAATCTGTAGGAAGTGAAAGCTGAATGAAGCAGTCATTAAAAGGGGACTGCTTGTTCATGGTGCCTCTCTCATAAGCTTGTACTGGAAAAAACAAAATCCTCACTGGCTGGCCAAGTCCAAGTAGCCGTGACGACTGTATTAGAAGCACTTTTTTTTATTATTGTTGCTTCATCTCTTCCAGAGTTATACTTGGTTGGTAAGTTACAAACCTTCTGAAGCACTAGCTTTATCACACACTCAATATAAAAGAATTAAAATGGAAACACTAAACTGTGATAGAACTCAGTTTAATGACTTTCCTGGCACGACGGATAAAAGGAATTAGTTACGTTTTATTTTCAGCTTTAGTGCATTATTGTATTGTTAAGCATATTTTTAATTTTTTGAGCTCAAGTTTATGTGTTTGTTATTTCCAAAATGAGTTTCCATGAATTACATTTTTTTGCACATTACACATTTCTTGACAAATGTATTTTCCAACGATACTTATTAATAAAATGCTAACCATTGCATATTATTTAGAATCATTTAAAATCATGAAAAAAGAAATTGCAACTAGCCTATTGTCAGTACTTTTTATCGGTCTATGTGTAAAATAACCTTACAATACCCTTCACTTAATTACAATGAAGATTATCTTTTTGATACAGTTTTTAAAAAGTCTTTCTGGGGTGCAAATATATTTCAAGCAGTGTTTGTTCTAGCAGCAACGTTATTTATTTGTGAAGTTCTTTCAAAAACTGTAATTTACCTTATAGAAAACTCTGGGTTTTTTTCCCAACAAAACCGGGCCTTCTGACTTGCGCAAAACGACACCATTGCAAACAAATTGTTTTCACATTGAGGGACCTGTAATGGAGATACTTCAGATTCTTCACCTGCACTTCATTTCTGCTGCACTATGACATCTTTATCGCTGATGAAAACTGTCTCATAATAACGCACTTATAATTGCGAAACAGGGCAATATTATCTTGTAATGACGCAAGAAATATTTTTTTCTGACCCTAATGAGCTTCCGTAAACAATACAAGAGCAATAATCTGCTAATGTTTGAACCAAAACAACAAGGCCCCTAATGTTACAATAGCAGAACCAAAACAACACGGCCCCACTCCTGAGTCCTCAAGTTGGGTGTGTTTTGTTGTTTTGTCACATATTCATTTTTATATTACTTGTTTACAAAAAAAAATAGTGCACATGACATTTTGGTGTAGGCACCTTGCTAATTGATTTTAGACATTCGCTGTTATAGGGTAATCTATGTATGGTAACGGTACCTGTTAAATCTAGACATGCATCTTGTATGTTTTACTTTAAATACTGTAAATCTTGGGCAGACCCTTTACAGAACAGACTTATCCTCTTTCAATGAGGTGACATTGATTTTAAATGTCAAGTTATCAAGGCAAAAAGAACACTATTGTATAGCAATCTTAATGGTAAAACACACTTGTATTTTATATTAGTGAATCGAGCTGTTTGGTAAAACTCCTGTAGTAATATTAGTGGTGATTTCCAGAAATGTGTGTTTGCAGATTTCTTAAAGAATTTCCTAGTGCAGGATATGAGTCACACTTTGAATTACATGATAGTAAGCATAATAGTAAAACAGAGCAATCTTGTAAAGGTTTTTATTTTTATTTTTTATTTTAATATATATATATATATATATATATATATATATATATATATATATATATATATATATATATATATATATATATATATATACCCTTATCCAGGATTTGATTTCCTATTGTGGTTATTAAAGTAATTACGATTATAAATCTGTCATATTTATACAACTCTTTTTATAGATATGCCATACAGTATATGCAATGGAAAAACACACTTTTAATGCAGAAGGAAGGCTACTGTTTTGTTTTGTTTAGACAATTCTAATAGCCTAAACCAGTATAAATATACGGCAAATGTCTAAATATGTTTGGTGCCACTTGTATGATATATTCTCAAATAATACTTTGACAATATATTCTTATTTTAATAATAATTTATAAAACTAATAAAATAAGATATAAAAATGGTTAAACCTCCTTTAAATCTTCCGAAACGTCCCACCAATTTAACTGGCAAAGAGAGGTTTTCAAACAAATCCCCAAAGTACTGCCTCTGAACTTATTGAAGCTGTTTGAGAATCAAACCTGCCGTACACACAAATGGTCCCATTTACCGCTTCCTCCTCTTCTCGAAGCAAAGTGGCTGAACCGCGGCTATGGTGATTGAAAGTGGCCGGGGTCAGGCAAGGGGAGTGAGGGGTGCGCTCAGTTTTCTTAGCAATCTGCGGGGCGAGAGGAAGTTATTGTAGCAAACACCCTTTGCCGACTGCAAATGTCTTCAAGATTTTAACTTCGGTTTATTTAAGATGACGTTATTTCTTTGGGAGGACCATGCCAGCATTTTATATATTTAGGTCAGACTGCTTGCTTTCTTTACTAGTTAGTATTCCTATTACTAAAAGGGAAGCCCTTATAAAGGGCGCATACAAAAATAAAATACAATACAGATTGCATATCATTAATGTAGCTCGCTGTGTCGTGTGTCTTACAGTATATTTAAAATGCCTGCTGATTATTGGAGACACCTGTCCAAGTAGTTTACCTGAGTCATTACACTATGTTGCCCTAGAATTGTGTGTACGTTTTTATTTTGTTATCCAATAATGATGGTGTTTTTATTAACATGAATTATTAAAACACAAGACATTTTGGAACTGTGTCGTTTTCATTTTTTTTGACAATAGTTTGAGATGAGTCAACTTAACACTAACATTGTATTTTTTAATTTAGAAGACGAAAACCTTTACAAAATATAATTATGTGTTCTACTCTTACTCACATATAATTGAATGGGACGGAGTTTTTAGTCATTAATTAGCCTAATATTTTTATGTTATGTTATTTATTATTATTATTATTATTATTATTATTATTATTATTATTATTATTATTATTATTATTATTATTATTAATTTTTAACTAACACCAAACAACGGAATTATAATAATTGAAAACATCTGAAACACTTTTTTCTCAATTTTTTTTGTCACATTCAACATGGAAAATTAATTTATATTCTTATTATTTTATTTTAAAAAATTGCGAAATGAGAAAACATATTTATAATAATAAAAAAACAAGCTGTTGATATTAACATTCGATATGTGCACAAAAGAGCCAACACACAATTGTATCTACGTGTTATTTTACTAAATATTGAATGTGAATGTAATAAGGACTTTTGATTAGCTTTATTTTTAATAGATAAAATACCATAATTCAATCCATATTACGTGCTCGTCAAATATACATTCAAATGGCCATTGTAAAAGTAACTAATCTTTGGAACCTCCTAAAAAGGACTTGCAACAAAGTGGAATAGTGTTCATTACTTGAACATTAGGGGGCGCTGTAGCACTGCAGAACCGTCGCAGTAATTCTATTATTTTATTTTTTTAAATTTTATTACCCAAACCACCACATATCTACGAGAGAATTAAATAGGCGGCTGGACAGATTTCCCCAGATTTATATCTGTGTTTATTTTCTCTACAGAAACAAATGACCACTAAAAAGAAATGCACGGGCACGGTCTAAATATAAATGTATTTATAACAGACAAAGTAATGGATACACTTGGCAAGTTTGAACACAGTTTTGTATTATTATTTTTTTTCTTTCAAAGGGACGGCTGAAATATCTAGATACAATACTTGAAAACAGTAGGCTACTGTAACCCAAGCGCTGGTATACAAGAAATCGCGTATCATTATTAACCGGCTACAGTTTGTAAACTCAGTATTACTGCTAAATATTTATGGCGTTGCATTAATGCATCAAAACACTGCCGTGTAGACATTACTAAATTACACCGCATTTTACAATATTATTAGCGTCTATTTAAATTAACATTCTCATATTACGACGGAGGTGAAGTCTGTAATGCCGTTTAACTAAGCAAACACGTTCTCTAGCAGTATATAAAACACATTTCTACTTTGCGCTGCACATATCAACCAAAATGACCAGACTACTTAAAACACAAGCCCACACATTTGCAAACAACAAAGAAACTAAAACATAAATAAATACATTAATTAATGAATTAATTGATACTCATTGTTAAAACCAGGTTTGAAATAAAATACAATATTTTACGATGGGAGATAAAATGTACGCAAACGCCCAGCTTTAATCCCAAATAAATAAATAAATAAATAAATAAATAAATAAATAAATAATAATAATAATAATAATAATAATAATAATAATAATAATAATAATAATAATAATAATAATAAACATTTTACCAGTAAAACATATTTTAAAAATGAAATTCTTTAGACTTTATCTCACTGTTTATCCAAGTTTATCCGAGGTCTGTCTGCATTGGAAATTACCAAGAATACTGGAAAGGATCAGCAACACTTAATGCAAATGTATTTTATAAAATAAACTATAATGTGTAAAACTATCACTATTGAAAGTTGTTACTGTCTGAATAGTGCTATTTTCTAGGGGCCTCTGTATCAAAGCTCCAGCTTTCTACTGCTGTCATTAAAACAAAGGGCAATGCATGGGTGTGCATTGCTAAAGGGTTTCATTGTTTAACTGTCCATACTGTCAAAAATAATTATAGTATTAAAATAATATAATCCTTTGCAGAAATAGCTATTCTACGGAATAGATATCTAGAATACTTGTACTTTGCATATGCAAATTTTATTTAGTGTGCACCAATTTAATTGATTTAGTCACAAATTGTGAATGAATCCATTGATTAGTCAGAAAAGCCCCCTCTGCCTATGGAGTTGTTCTCCTTACTCAAACATTCAGCTAGTATAAAGGGAATTGCAGTTTCTGAAGCAGATATTGTAATGTGTTGCCTTAGCAATTCAAATCAATATAGTAAAACAATATGCTTGAAACAAATGCTTGAACTAAGAATCTAATAACATACTTGTGGGAAAAAAAGCCAATGACAACTACATTTTTACTGTGGTCAATTTCTTCATAAGCTTTTAACACTTAAATATCGGAAGAACAGAACATGTTCTCAGAATAATGATACGCTTTTTATAGGCTATTTGCAAATAGATGTATTGGAATATTAAATATGAATAGACCTGTTTTCATACTTCATTCTTCCCTCAGATTTCTATCAAGTACCTATGTTGAACACCAAGATGAAAGATACTCACAGTATACAGTAATGTGAAAAGAAATGTCTGGACTATTTTAGTATTCAGAATACAGTTGAGTGTTATATTGTCAAGGATGCACTGTTAAATATGCATGTATTCTGATAGTACAGGACAATGTTACATTTGAATCTTTTATAGCACTATCTATTGGATTACTGTGGATTCACAGAGCTTCTCAATCAACAAGTCAAGATAATGGAGGTGTAGTGGTACAGTTAAAATGGGAAGGGGGGGGGGGGCTGATGAAATTCTGTGTTGGTTGATTTAATCATTAGCTAACTATGGCTTGTTCTGATGGTTAATTGGATATGAAGATGTGAACCTACATTATAAAATATTCACAAAAATAGTAATAATCCATCTGTGGGTTATGGGAAAACCATTTTTTCCTGTAAGTATTTGATGCATATATATATATATATATATATATATATATATATATATATATATATATATATATATATATATATATATATTTGTCTTCTATATTTGATCCATTCTATCACAATATTGCTACAAAACTGTTTCAGCCGATCTGAATATATGTGTTTCCACTAGAACTACAAAGGGCTGCATTTCTCCAGGTCTCTGTGGTTCATTTCTGTAAAGTGTGAATATCTGTGCTGGTCCGCATGAAAAGTTTAGGAATAGCTCTTTTTTATTTTATTTGGTGAAGCCTTGTTAATAGGATCAGTTCAAATCTCTTCTTTAGTAGAGAAGCGGAAATCGAAGGCAAGAAATGTCCTCTCATATATTTCATAAAATACAGCTATGGCCAAATGATTAACATCACCTAGAATTTTAGGATTGAGACATAATTAAAAAAAAAAAAAAAAAAATACGTACATAATTTTGATATTTTATTTAACAGCATGTTATCAAATAAACTACAAAATTATATCGCAAAAGTCTACCGGAAACCACAATAGTAGTACAGTATTTCATGTTATATTTTGAAATGTCACATTTTTCAATTTTTGGCAGTTTTTCATTAAGTATATGGAAAACTACAAAGCTTTATGTAATGCAATATGTTAACGCAACATTATTCAGAAGGTTTCATTCCACTTTATGGAGCAAAATAAATGAATCCTATAGGGTTATACACAGCGTTTGCACAGCAGTAAATCAGACATGTTTTGAGTTGATAGTTGGGCACTGATTTTCCACTTTTCATCTAAAGAAACATGTGGTCCCAAAACCGAATGTATGTATTGTTATACATAGTTTAGGTGATTCTCTTAAAAAGGTATCGGCAAAAAATAAAACTTGTTCATTTTCTGTAAAAGTAAAATAAAGCTGTCACAATAAAAGGGTGTGATGTCCTCTTTCATGGTAATTAAAAATAGTTTCACAAGCAGTAAGCAACTGAACCTTAGATTCCCACAACACATTAAGGTGTGCACATAGATTACCAGATGCAAATATAATTCAGCATATAAAATACAATCATGAGTAAGCTAGTCACTTGACATGACATATATATATATATATATATATATATATATATCTTATTACTGAGTACATCTCATTTCTGCACTAATAAGTGCCCTGTTTGCATCTGTAAATATGAATGCAGTCGGGACAGACAGCAATGCTCACTTTTAGCAATAAAGTTAAATTACAGATCCAGAATATTTTATTAACTGATTTGCACTTCACCAATAAAGCTACTAAATACAGAATTTATTTTTGTGTCTATTACAGTTGTACAAGATGATTTTTTTTGTTAGCAGTCCAAATTAGACTTTCACAATGACCACAGATTTCCTAATTTTGTCACCTAATCCATTTTATAACTCCTTATCAAATCACTAGTCCAAGGTCCTGGAAATGTGAATTGTCAGAAATGCACAAGCTGACAGGTTAAAAACTTGTCTGCAATCCCTGAACAACTGTGATCACCAGAGGCTGGGAATCATATTCCCACTCACCCTGAGGAAGATTTTAGGGAACGGCTTTTAGTATACAAAACCTAAAACGCAAACAATCAAGCAGAAATTCATTAAGACATAATCATAATTTCACTGCAATAAAACACATTCAGTTAACTCCTCTGACAAGCATTCTTGCGTATTCCATTTCCTCAGTTTAAATGCAAAACTCACACAATATCTTGTCTTCAATCCAATGGCTTTAGTAGGACGGGTAGAAACACATATTATTTAGCAGCTGTAGTCGGGTATAATGATACACCAGGGTAGTATTAAATGGCCTATTTGCTTCACTTACACTGTAGTCTGACCTTCGCTAGCCTGCCATGCACTAATGTGACTCTTTAGACCAAAGAGCAGCTTTAGGAAGGCTTTCTGTCTGGCTTCATAAAGGGTTACAGAGTGGAGCACTCCGGAAACGATTGCTGCTGCTGCCTCACATTCATTTAGAAGCAGTGGCATTGTCTATATTCTAGTGTGTGCTTTAGGGATTTGTGCTGATGTACTGGACATTGTTTCCTATCCAGGGCTTATCCATCTTGATATATCTATAGATACATTTTTGTTTTTGTTGTGTAAATAAAATGTTATAACAATATTATTGGGGCATTATATGAAGCTGTATATAGTATACATTTAAGAAATATAATACTGCACTCACTATATCGTAGCATTTTCATACTTTACATGTAAGCAACAAGAGTGTCAAGATTTGTTTTTCAAGTTAAGTACGAGGAGGTAAACATTCTGAATTTGTTTTAATTGCTTTTATACACCATTACTTTATAGAAAAATACCTGTTCTCTTGTTCTCTTTTGTTGGCTGTTTGTTCCTGGATACTTGAATAAATCTAGCCATTTTTGCTTTTTACTTTGTGACAGTTAGTAGCTGATTGATCTCAAATCTTTGTCTAGTTGGGTCTTAAAGGATCCCAGTGCTTCTGCCTCAACAACATTACTATCCATTCCATCCCCTCACCACTCTCTGTGTGAAGAAGTGTCTCCTTCCCCCTGCCTTAAATCTCTCCACTTAATTTCCAACATTGTCTTCTGGTTCTGGTTTAACTGTGTCAGCTCCTTTTAAGATTTTAAAGACTTCAAACCCTCCCCCCCCTTTGTTGTCATCTGTGCTAGTCTCCATGGTTTTCAGAGTAAACTAGTTCCATTTGATTCACTATGGAAATCAAAAGCTCTAACATATCGTGACTTCAATCTTGACTTAACTTGTGTCTACAAAGTGTCATTTATTTATCAACTTATTATTAGATATTTTGTGATTAAAAGTGGGGGGGCATTCACACTGGCTATAGTCCAACACTGTGTCGGTATAAAGTTGTTTTGGGTATATCACCTGCTGTGGTTTAGCTGACGTAGAGTGCTGAATTTGGTCACAATTTTTTGTTTACGATGTTATTCATTGAAAAGAATGCATGCAAAAGGCTTGTTTACAAGGGCATCCCATCGGGAAGGCAGGAACAAACATGCAAGCAGCAAATGCACAGCTTCACAATCCATGTATTTATTGTATTTACTTCACATTGATTAAGTGCAATCACAAGGCTGGTTCAAAGGATCAGATCTGGATCTGTAAGTAATTATTCCAGTCTGAGGGGCCAGTGTTAATTTCACTGAGTAACATGAGGCTGAATGGATGAGCTGAGTCCTCAAATACATTGCTTTATAACTGCTCATAGTGAACTGTGTTAGACACATGGGTGAGCTTCAACTGTGCCGTCTGTGGTGATTTATTTATTGCATCTTTGTATTCCCCATTGAATGTATCAACATCTCTGCAAACTATTGCCTTTCCAAAAATGCAACCCTAGAATTAGACTATGATACACTACTTGCATTTTTCATCGAGTCCCCCCCTTTCTTTCCTATACTTGAAACACAAACACACTTAGACTGCCACAGTGCACTGCTGTGCATTAAAACTCCCAACAATGTTGTGATTTAAGAGGTGAAATGAATAGCGTGTAAAATCATCTTTGCAATGGGTTTATTAATGATAAACATCGCTGGTGTTGCTCATGTTACAGCATTCTGGAGCCCAGTGTCTGAGAGGGAATATAAGCATGCTCTCTCTCCCTCTCTCAGGCAGCGTGCTCCGGAGGCTAAATCAATCGCAGAGCCTCTCTCTTTACACTGCACTCCCCATTCCAACTGAGACCACCATGCCTTAGACACACACACACACTATACATTACCCATCAACAAGTACAGTAGTGAACGATGGGGGTCGGGGCTGCCCATATTACCCCACTCAGAACTTTAACTGATCAACACTACCCTTTAAAAACATGCAGGACTCCCACACATACATCCAATGTCATTCATTTGCTCCCAGAATGACTAGGGCATTTGTTCTTCATTTTAGCCCCCAAAATGGGTTTCTCCAACTGTGACTGCCAGCCTACAAGCATATCGAATGTCTTTGTGAGGTTTTCTCCACTAAAAACCACAACAGTGTTCTGTTCTGTTGTTTAGAACGCACACGGTAGAGCACAGTTTCATTTTTCAGCAGCAGATCTTACAGTAATAATGATAGCGTCGTACAGGGTTTACTTTGCTTAGGTGCCATTTTGTACCTTACTTTTTGTATTATTAGGACGTTATTAATTCATCTCTTGACCTTGTTGGATGCTGAAAGATTGGTTCTTACTTTGGTTGTGACCCGGATTGATTATTGCAATGCTCTTTTCATTGGCCTCATGAGTAGGCTGCTACTTGTTCAGAACTCTGCAGCTCGTATTTTAACAAAAACTAGAGCTGGACAGCTTCCGGTATGATACAGATTAGGTTTTAAAGTTTTATTACTGACCTACAAGGCCCTACATGATCTTGCTTATATTGCAGAGATGCTCCCTAGTTGTAATATGTCTCTAGTTGTGCCCTGCGGTCACAAGATCTTGTTTTATCGGAGGAGAACAGAGTTAGACTCTCTACCCCAGGAGCGCGTGCCTTCCTTCGCAAACTATAGCACCTAAACTCTGGAACTCAATTCCAAAAGGTATTTATTAGAAGGTATTTATTATTATTATTATTATTATTATTTATTTCTTAGCAGACGCCCTTATCCAGGGCGACTTACAATTGTTACAAGATTTCACATTATACAGATATCACATTATTTTTACATACAATTACCCATTTATACAGTTGGGTTTTTACTGGAGCAATCTAGGTAAAGTACCTTGCTCAAGGGTACAACAGCAGTGTCCCCCACTGGGGATTGAACCCACAACCCTCCGGTCAAGAGTCCAGAGCCCTAACCACTACTCCACACTGCTGCCCTATTCAATCCTTCAAAACTATCCTTCAAAACTAACTTGAAGATTTGTTTATATAGTTTGGCCTTTGCTACTGCTTAAGTCTGTATCTTTTAATATTATTAGTGCAGTTTTGTATTCTACAGCTCTCTAAGGCGTGTCTCACATGAAAAGCACTTTAAAAGGCTAAGTTTGTTGTTGTTGTTGTTGTTGTTGATGTTGTGTATAGGCCTTGCTGATAAAGGCCTACACCCAGCTCTATCCACTCATGTATACTGCCTAGCAACTGGAACCTGGATACTGGACCAATGGTTATAACCTCTGGGTAAAGTGTTGGACAAATGCCCCACCCACTCTTTCTGTGTTGATGGTAAATGAATAATATTATTTGTACTGGGACAATGTGCCCATTAAAATCTCTTGCCAGTATTTAAGAAGGGAGTTGGTTATAGGAAGCAAAAAGTATGAGTGAGTTAAAACTTACAACCAATGCGCCAGCCTGTATTGTACATCTGTCCCAATATTTACTGGAGGGTACTGTAGGCAGCAGGCCTATACTGTTCAGGGGTAAGACAACCTTTCGAAACACCTAACAGGAAGAACGTTTCAGTCAGACAGGCAGCAGATCTGGCAGGCTTTGATAAAGAAGTTTATTGGACACTCAGTTGGCTGGTGCTATCCACTGAGGACACTCACGTTGGGGCGAGGGTGGCTTTGAAAAGTTTCATCTTGCGAGATGTCGTAGCAGATAGGGCTAAAATGCACACACGGAAGGGAACTGCAATGGCAGGAAATTAAAACCTGTATGTTAAACATGTTAGGAACTGTCTTTATTGAAATGTGTTACATACAGGATTGGAAGCAATCATAATATGACAGTTGTAGTTCTGAAAGTAACAAAGCAGAGAAATGGGCACAGGAGGAGAACAAAGCTCTGTATAGTTTAAGCTCCATTGCAAAGCAGCTTGAGCAGCTCAGGGGTGTATTTAGATGCAAAAGAACACTTTCTAATAACTTGGCTGTGGAAAAGATGCCAAAAATAATCCAGTTTGAGACTTCTGCATGCTTGTATAGAGGGCCTTTCCTGTCAAAGTCATACCCAAGCACTTTACAAACAAATAAAAAAAAAATAAAGACTGCAAAAATAATGCTTAAGAATACAAAAGTGGGTTTCTGTTTCGGTGCAGGATGGGGAATTGAAATAAAATTCCACCCAGTTCTATTAGTTTCCTTTCTCATCAAGCTGAAAGATCTAGCTGCAGGTTTATTGGCTTTACCGCTGTGATTTATAACTTTTCTGTAGCCCACAGCTGGCAACAAAATTACAAATAGCTGTTGTTTCATTAAACGATAGTGTGTATTGTGCACAAATGCATCATAGTTTTTCAATTTAATATTTTTATTCCCAAATCAATCTTATTTAAATGTTTCTCTTCATTTATAAGAAAGACTGATTCAATACCTCTTGGCATGGATCAGTTGTTCACGTGCCCTGTATCTTGAGAGAAGGAAGCAGATGAATGGAATATTTGTTGAAGCAGAAATAGCACATCAACCCTCTGTAGGGCTAGAATCTTCGAAATGCAAATGCACAGTGTTATACAATAAGCCAATGTTGTCCAAAAATAGTGTTTTTTAAAAAAGGGCAGATGTCAAGCACTGAATCATGTCACAGCTGAAGATGTTTCCAGCTCAGCTGATTTTACTGTACTGCTACCTGGATATCTCTGCCACTGAACACACACATTACAAGAGCTTCATGATATTCAATCAAGCCGGATTCATATTACCCTAAAAGATACATGATTTCTAACATTATTTTGTGTGCTCCTCAAAAATAAAAGCTGAAAATAAATGGCCCTAAGCACACATTATACCCCCTTTTTTTAGGCAAATATATTGACCATGTTTGCAATGCAAATACTATATATATATATATATATATATATATATATATATATATATATATACACTACCGGTCAAAAGTTTTAGAACACCTCCATTCTTCCAGTTTTTATTGAAATTTACGCAGTTTAATGTCTCAATGTACTCTGAAATTAAAGCATAGAACAAATAAACAATTGGAGATAAAAAAAAGAAATCATGGAATCGTTTTGTTTAACAAAATTTTATCTAAATTTTTGACTCATCAAAGTAGCCACCTTTTGCAGATATAACAGCCGAACACACTCGTGGCATTCTTTCTACAATGGAAATCAAATATTGTTCGGAAAGTTCTTCCCAACACTGTTGCAGAAGTTCCCACAAATGTGTTGCACTTGTAGGTTGCTTTGCTTTCACCCTTCTGTCCAGTTCATCCCAAACCAGCTCGATGGGGTTTAAGTCTGGAGACTGTGCTGACCATTCCATGATTTGAAGCCTACCGTCTTGTTCTTTTTTTCTAAGGTAGTTCTGACATAGCCTGGAGGTATGTTTTGGGTCATTATCTTGCTGTAGGATGAACCCCTGACCAACTAGGCGTATACCAGAGGGTATTGCATGGCGCTGCAAAATGCTGTGGTAGCAGTTTTGGTTCAGGGTGCCACTCACTCTGTGCAAGTCGCCGACTCTGGATCCAGCAAAAGAGCCCCAGACGCTTCATCCTCCATCTTTGACAGTTGGTGTCACACACCGAGGAACCATCCTTTCGCCTACTCGACGGCGTACAAAAACCCTGCGTGATGAACCGAAGATTTCAAATTTTGATTCATCGGTCCATAAGACCTTCTTCCAGTCTTCAGTAGTCCACTAGCGGTGCTTCATGGCCCAGGCAAGCCTCTTTTTCTTATTTTGTCATCATAGCAATGGCTTTCTTACTGCCATTCAACCTGTCAAACCAGCAGCTCGAAGTCTTCTCTTCACAGTTGAAACTGAGACTTGCTTACTTCAACCAGTGTTAAGCTGTGCTTGAAGCTGTTGTCCTGTGAGCCGCCTATCATGCAAGCTGTTGACTCTCAGAAACTTGTCTTCTGATTCTGTTGTGGCTTTGGGTCTGCCAGACCTCTTCCTGTCAGAGTTTCCTCCAGTTTCCAAGTGCCTTTTGATGGTGTAGGAAACTGTACTCAGTGACACCTTGGCTTTCTTTGCAATTTCTCTAAAGGAAAGACCTACACTTTTAAGGGTTATAATGGTCTGTCTGTCTTCCTTTGTTAATTGCCTTTTTCTCACCATTATGAGAGCAATATACTACTTCCTGCAGTACAATACTGTCCAAACAATGCTTAAGAGGGTGTAGTAACACAGTCTGTTCCAACACTGCTTTTATACAGACAGAGGGTTTGTAAGTAATCAACAAAAGTTGGGACACCTGTAGGAATTGTTAGCATCAACTTTCAAGGCTTAATTTACTTCCATTGCTGCAGAACAGCTGTAAGTTGTTAACCCATTACTTGTTCCCTGAAAAAGGCCTTTTTGTATAACTCTGAAATGTACATTATTTTTCAGTTTTTGGTAACCTAAACTTTTTTTTTAACCTCTGGCAGTTTACCGCTTACCTTTGTACCATTTCAGGTTATTCACTGGACTTGAACTGCTTAAATTTCAATAAAAACTGGAAAAATGGGGGTGTTCTAAAACTTTTGACTGGTAGTGTATATATATGTATAGTTCATAGAGTACTGCAGTTATTCCACCAATGAGGATAGCTGATTTAAGGCTATCCTTATTCGTATCAACATAATGCTCATTTTGTATACAATATGTTTGGTAATCTCCAATCTATCTTTATGTATGTACAGTAAGAACTCACATAGAAGGCATTTCTTATTCAATACTATTCTGTACATAGTGATACATGTTCATCAACTTTTTCATTATACAGGGAATGGATGTAAGTGTTCTCCTATAAGTTGACATACAGTCAATTCTCAGATTAGACAAATTTCCTGATGCTACACATTTTCCACATGGTCCCGGCTAAATTTAGCAGTCGCTTATTGTAAATTATTTCATATAATACAAATTCACTTGACACAAATTTCCTATTAGTGCGAATTATTTTGGAGCCGCAAGGGAAGAAAAATGTGAATAAAATGAATCGCACTAATTCAAACAGCTGAGTGCAAAGGATAAATGTAATAACTTGCATCCAGATTAGCACCTCTGTACTGTATTTTAGTGCTGTTTGGGGACTACTGATCCTCTGATGCATTTCGAGTTGCCATGGTGCTCACACATCACTGCCATTTCCATGAAGCAGCGCAAAAACATGCACTATCTTTACAGACAAGTGGAGGCGTTGAAAGGAGTGGATAATGCACCACCATGCCAGAAAAATACATTTCAACATTCCCTCGAACACTTTGTCATCCATTCTGAAAATCCGGACTACACTAATACAGGCCTATGAACAGCAAACTGTGGATGCAAGACATCAGCGTTTCCCATTTGCTCAATACCTGATGTTGATGACGTTTTGCTTTTGTGGGTTAAAAATGCTGTGATCAGAATGGGACAGACAGGTTTTAAGTGCAGTTAATTTGCAATGTATACTTTTTAAACACATTTTTAAATGTATAATACTGTATCAATCTCGGTTAATGCCGGCAGGCGCATCACACAGGACGAGGCAATCCACACACAGGCGGAGGGCGGGCGCGAACCCGGGATCTCTCGCACTGAAGCATAGCGCCGATACCGCTGTACAAAAGAGCCGGCTCCTTTGCAAGGAGCGTATATTGGGCTTATGTCCCTGTGTGTGATTACGTCACCTACCAGCCCTGCTGCTGCCTTCCCCCATGCACGCTCCAATACTTTACATTGCTCTGTAATTGAAGCTCTGTAATTGAAATTTAATTTCATTGTTACTGTAACTTCAGTTAAAGCTGGCAGTATGCATTTGGCTGAGACTCCTGAGAATACGAATAACTGATAATGCACATTTTTTTGCTGCTTCTTTGAAATTTGTATTAACGAGAATTGACTGTATCTGAAGGAGCGCTTAATTGAAGAAACTTGAATAAGTTATTAAGCATATTTTTGCATATAAATATGTATAATTAATGCAAGGATATTTTTCTAGCAATAAAGCATTCTATCACCATGGCAACATACAATGTAAATGAAAAAATACATATCGGAAATACATCTCACACAGTATGTTTAATATACATTGATGCGTGTAGGATCTTTATATCAGCTTGCGTGGAGTAAGGAATGTCATATTCTACTGCTGCCTGCATGTCTGAATGCTTGAGGACACTCAAGGCAACTCTTCAGATCTGTAATTGTTCCTTAATAAGGTTACAACTCCACATTCCACCCCCTACCTCCCTTTAAGAAATCACTTTTTATGTGGCATAATTTATATCTCTCTCACTCCTTTAAGAAATCAAACACTCCCCCACCCCCTTTCGCTTCAGCCAGTGATCAAAGCTAAATGAGAGGGCCAGGAAAATGTATAACCAACACCAAGACATCGTCAAGCCTGTCTTCGTTCTCCAGAGCATTGCCAAGGCCTGGAGCTAGGGGAAACACTGCAGTATGTTCAGGACATTTTTACTGGGCCTCAAAGTTAGGGTTAGGGGTGGCTGAATTCAGGGGTTAACCAAGCCTAAACACACAGGAATCTGGACAACCTGAACCCAGTTTGAACTCTTTTTAATTTATTAACACCAACAATAATATATCTGCCTCTTTTCTAGTTTTTAAAATCTTTTGTTTCTTTTTTTTATACTATAGGTATATAGTGCTCTCTCTTTATTCTGCTATCTAACACACACACACACAGTGGAACGTCGCATATCCGATCGTCACATAACCGCCCTGATCAATTAACCGCCTCGCTAAATAAATAAATAAATACATATTAAAAGTAGTCTATGAGAGTAATGGCATTGGCAGCAAATGCAGCTTCCGCGATGGAAACAGAAAGAAAGCGTTATAGCAATCAGCCTTTTGTTGTGTTCCCCTTTAAGAGAGGCGGGATGTGTGCATGTGTAAGTCAGCTGCGTGTAGCAGTGACGTTTCAATACACCAGTCAAGAAAGCTTACTTTTGTGCAATGTGTTTATATGATGGAGCGCACGCTAGCAGATATTGGCAGCGTGGTGTTGTAGCTTTTAAATGCATTTTAATTAAACAAAGCAAGCTTCATAAACGCAATGCTTACCGGCCGTTTGTTTAAAATAGCCGAAGCAATATTCAAACCGAGCTGCTTATCGACTGTTGGCAATATCAACAAAGAGTGCAAAGTACCGTGACAGAGATATTAAGAAAGCAGAACCAGGCAGGCAGGGACTTCTTGAGTTAATAAATAAGCCATCAGATGCAGGTTACTGTACATTACCATTTGTTTTGTAATTTTTTTTTAAAAAGCTTTGCGTGGAGATGGCTTATAGCAAACTGCATAGCAACACTGTTTTTTAAAGCAAAACATTTCTCCATGTTTAAAGCAGTTTGCGTGTTTTTTTCGTTCACTAACCTATTTATGGATGTGTAAATGCTTTTTCTATAGATGTTCGCAAATCCGACTTTTTCACATATCCGCCCATACCCCAGTCCAGAGGGGGTTGGATATGTGACATTGTACTGTACATACGTTGAAATATTGAAAACCATGAATTAGTGATATGCTTTTATACAGTAAAATACTGTAGCACAATGTTACTGGCCTAACCGTAGGATCTCCGAGCAAGGCCTGGAGTGCGGGGTGAGTCACAGTCAGGGGAGCACAGGTTCTCGTCCTGGCTGTGTGAATTTGTTGGTTGATTTGGCTCTGGCCCTCCTGGGGGTTATGGAGGCAAAACCAGCAGGGAGTGTTTCTCCTCATCGGACTACAGGGGACCACTGATGAGCTCAGGTGGACACCTGCAGAGCTGGCCTTTGTCCTCCAGAGGCTGGCAGTTCACTGACTGCTCTCGAGTTTCTGGGTGTAAAGAGACAGTTGGCTTGGGGATCAAAGGAAGCCCACTGACCTTCAGCGATGAGGGAACATAATTGGACATTCTAAATTGGGGAGAAAATAGGGGGTAAATTAAAATAAATAAATAAATAAATAAATAAATAAATAAATAAATAATAATAATAATAATAATAATAATAATAATAATAATAATAATAATAATAATAATAATCACATTTATCACATTAAAAGGGGACCAGTGATATCTGTCATTGTCAACTTTCAAGCCTGTGGCAACACTATAGGTTCACTTCCGGTGCAGGTTTCCATCTTGCAGCAACGTGACTAAGACACAGGTTGGGCACTAATACTGGTCTCACAGGAAGGAAGGGAGTCAGTAGTATGGTGACAGAATACGCTGTCCAGCTAGCTCATTGAATCCAGCAATGATGATAATAGAGTGTCTATTAAATGATGAATGTTTTTGGGATCCTATAGGAGACAACTGGACAAAGTTCTGAGATTAATCTGCTACTAGGAACCATAAAAGCAATGATGGGCTGAATGGCCTCTTCTCATTCAGGACATTTGAAAACTACAAGGGATGTGTTGGTTATATTTGGGGCATGGTATACAAAGCACGTTCCTAAATTATTTTGAAATGGTAGCTGGTGAGTTGAAGTTTATTAGGAGACACAGCTTTGAGGAAAATATACAGAGAGGGATCTGAGATTGTGTTCAGAGAAAACTGGAATGAATGATAAATAGGATGTCAAAGGAAAGAGGGGTGGATAGAGGTTAAAGAAGGAGAACCAGAAACAAGTGATAGAGCAAAGGCAGAGAGGAAGAAAGATTGAAAAAGGAGGGAATGAGAGGAAGAAAGCAAGGAGAGAGGGAAACGGAAAGGAGAGAGGAAGGGAGAAAGATGGAAGAAAACACATGAGAATCATAAAGGAGGGTAAATAAAGAGGATGGGAGAAAGAATGGTGTAAGAAAGGAACAGAGATCAGGGATGAGAGGAATAGAGAGGACATTAAGGAAGTAAAACAAAAAACAGAAAAGAAAGGGATCATGAAAAGGAGATAGAGGGAGAGAGACACACGGCAGCAAAGTGGTTGAAGTACTTTCACAAGCTCAACCATCATCCAGCTAATAAGAGCCGCGCTTTGGACGAAAGATACACATTATTTTTGGTGCATTGTGCTTGCTTGCAGCTGTAGTTATGGGATGGCTTTTGTGTGTCGGGAGCTAATAATCCTTCAGGACCGGTAATGCTTGAATTCTCCCACCCCCACCCCTCCCAGAGTTAAGTCTGCACTTGAAGCAGATCAAACGAAGCAGCCGGAGAGGCCTCCCAATACAACATTAATTGTGTGCCTATTGTTCCCACGTACAACAAAAAGAAAAAAAAAATTAAGCAAAAAACCCTAGCCTTCATAATGAGCTTCCTGCAGCTGAATAAATACAAGCTCCTACCTAAACAATATTGTTAAGCGCTTTGAAGCCCCCCTTTTGGTCTCTAATCAAGTTATTTTGATCAAATTCTCATTTTTACCTCCAGATTGGAGGTCTTTTCAAATCCTAATGGCACTATCAGCTGCAAGAAGTGGGACTAAAGCAACTACAGGCTCCCTCACAGTCTTTGCAAGTTTGTGTCTGTCACACAGAAATTAGTCCGTTGGCTTTGAAATACAGTCAAGACCGACCCTCATTTGTCACAATCTAAACCAGGGTTTCATCCCATGTGACTAAACCCGGATAGCTGCTCAGCTGCTCTAGTTTATTGAGTAATTATCCTAATATATGAGAGTTTATAAAAGTATAGAAACTGTTGTTTACTGAAATCATCATCATTTAACCATTGCAGTAATGTACAGCCATTTTTTTTACTTGAAAGGTCCTTGTATTTTAAACTGACTGAAAAACAGGATGTTTTCTGAGAAGATGGTTGGCATTGTAGTATTCTATGCATTCTTCAAGGCCAGTTGTATGAAGTCTTGAACAGTAGCTGTGAGAGCCGAGCAAACCACAGAGATTAGGAAGATCGATATTGATCTGTTCTGCAAGGCTAAGTACAAGCCAACCATTGACTGCAGCTAAAAGCTTCACCCTCTCTTACGGGTTTGCAACAGAAGCCTTGAATGTCAACATGGTTACCAAGCTTTACAGGAGATTGGAGTTGCCCAAAGCTGTGACACAATTCTGAAACGGTACTGAAAGGCATTTCACATAAGAACATACCAAAGAGATATGAACAAGAGGAGGCCATTATGCTCATTCATGCTCATCAGGTTCCTAGTAGCTCAGTGATCTGAAAACGTTAGCCGGCTGACAGAACCCAGTGATGCAGCATCAACTACTTGACTAGGTAGCCCATTTCTTATCCTTACCACTGTGTGAAGAAGTGTCTCCTTCCCTCTGTCCTGAGTCTATCTCCACTTCATTACCAACTATGTCCTCTGGTCCAGGTTTCTGTGTTGTGCTTAAAGTACTGGTTAGGGTTAACTAACTAACTAATTAACTAAGACTACCGGTGATGGCATGCAATTATGTAAAGAAAAATACATCTTCAGCCAGACTGCGTTAAAAAAAGTGTAGGTTATTCAATAATGAACAGGAATGCCATTGAGTCAGCAGGCGATTGCAGTGTGATACAAAACTAAACCAGGGATAAACGATACAGCCTTGACAGCTGCTCAGTGATAGCTTATTCTGTATGGATTTTTAAAATATTTGTCAGTAATAAACTAAACAAAAGCTATAGAATGTGTTTTATGCCTTTATTAAAAACTGCTATAACTGAGTTGAACATTGATATTACAAATGCGTAATGACTGCCAATGGATACTTTAACAGCTCTGGGCATGTGATGTGTTGCTGGCACCCCCATAGTGATTCACTATTGTATCCTGCAAGCTGTACATTCATCTGGGCAGTAGACGTGCTTACTTAATCACCATCCACACCCATCTATCTTCTGTAAAATACACATCTGCCCCTCCGATAATAAAAATCAAAATCATGTGAATACACGAGTCCATCTGGTGTGGATTTGCAGTGGCTGGATCTAAGTGCAAGTAACGGTGAAGAGGCAGGGTTTAATTTGATTGCTTGTTGAGCTGCCCTTTGAAAAAGCCACAAGAAAATCCTGGGTTTCCTGCTGTTAACCACCAAACCTGTGGAACGCTCTAGTCAGGACAAGCTGGAAACCCTGGCTCTGAGCACTGCCGCCCCAATAGAGGCACTGTTATATAGGGGGCTCATAACAATGCAGGAGGAAACCTGTTGGATGGTGTGCAAGGGAAAATGTCTAGGAACGAGATGTACTGTTTGGCCACCAGAGGGCTGTTCAATAATTTCCACATTTAATTAGAATCGAAAACAATGCAAAACAGCAATGTTGTGTGAATTAAGAATCACATTCTATACCGAGCGACTGTCCAGGGGTAAAAGATAATCCTATACTGTATAATAGCGCAAATAGGCTTTGGATTCTTATATAGACCATGCATCTGAGTCTCGCTGAAGGTAAGTGTAAATGCAAGCTGTGGGGGCTGAGATGTTTGTAAATGGGCATTGCTATACACCAGCATGGTAAGCTGTGGAAGTGGATTGCTAAGATATCTGCACTTTTTTATTTTTCTTAAAGCTTTTTCTAAAACAGTCCCAAGCCCATACGCTTCTCTAGTGTTGACATAAGTCCTAAACAGAAAGACATTTTCCTTAACTAGTAACATATTTTTCTTACATATTACAAAACTTAGGCGGTCATACCTGAAAGAATAAAATAATAAAATATATGCGGTCCGTCTTCACAAAGAAATATACCACTGATTACTATAATTTAATGAGATCAGTACAAATCAATTAATTTCAGTCCATATTTCATTAATTTAACATTTTACGCATTTTAAAGTGTTAAACATCCTTCAAAGTGTATAAGAAATGCATGACGTTACCTCTGCTGTGTCCCATGTCCATATCGTAGCATTATATTTTTAAACAAGTGTCTCTGAGTTACTGTGTATTTACATAGTAGTTACATAGTAAATACATGTGCACTTACACATAATTACAATGTTATTATGCATAGTAATAATGCACTTAACATTGAAATCTTTTTGCACGAGATATACAGGTATCAGAAAAGGCAAAAGTAAAGTGTTAGGATTAGAGTTAGGGTTAGGGGGTTGGAGTTAGGGTTAGAGTTAAGTTTACAGTTAGGGTTAGGGGATTGGAGTTAGGGTTAGAGTTAAGTTTACAGTTAGGGTTAGGGTTAGGGTTAGAGTTAAGTTTAGAGTTAGGGTTAGGGTTAGGGTTATATCATGCAAGATAAACATACATTGTAAACTATTCATAATACCATTGTAAGTATGTGTAAGTATACATGTAAATACACAGTAGTTAGAAACACAATGTAAAGTATTACTATGAACGAACATTTCCAAAATGTATATACTGATCCATCCACTGGTAACTGTTCATTTAAATGTTGCTTTATACATTTCCTGATTGACGTGGTTATTTTACAAAGTGAATGATTTCACACAGTAACTGTATAGATATTTAGAAAAGCAACACCACATCCTATCCTTGAAGACGTGTGAAACACACACAGCCTCACACGTGCCTCGAAGATCAGAAGCAACTAAAACTACATCTCACTTAGGAGGATTTACACTAAACCCTGGCTTGTCGAGTGTCAGTAACTTTAAAGACAGGCAGTTAAAATAGAATGAAGGTTTAGCCTGGTAGTAAATCGGGGCAGACCCTGTCAGTAACGGAGGGGTGCGGTTTACTCTTCTCATCTCCCACATGGGAAGGCACTTGGTATATTGATGGATTATGAAACATCTTTGTATGTGGTTCAGTGGATTTCTCTTTTGAAACCCATTTTATTTTTTCTCTTTTTAGGTAATTTTTGTGCTATGCACTGTTTTTATTGTTGTGGTTTGTAACGGAATGAATTCAGCTCGGTAGAACGTGACATT
Organism: Acipenser ruthenus; assembly: GCF_902713425.1. Classification (NCBI taxonomy): domain Eukaryota; kingdom Metazoa; phylum Chordata; class Actinopteri; order Acipenseriformes; family Acipenseridae; genus Acipenser; species Acipenser ruthenus. The sequence continues at coordinate 11,214,164 of NC_081209.1, forward strand.
TAAGTGCTTTAATCCTCTAAAGGGTTGCAAATGAAACTTTCTTGGATGTAAACATCACATACAGGTGACATTCTATTTAGAATATCAGGACAGAGTCAGAAATGAGTTAATTGTTTAGAGAGAGAATATAATTGGATTGATCTGTTTCTCAGAAATCCATCAATGTTCTTAAATGTGGTCTACGTGCCATACATAATTTAATAAATAAAAAAGAAATACTTCTATTGTGAAAAAGTTTGTTATATTTAAAATGTACATATTTCCAAAGGTTAAATACACTTACCATATTAAAAATACATATGACTATATATATATATATATATATATATATATATATATATATATATATATATATATATATATATACTGTATATATATATATATATATATATATATATATATATATATATATATATATATATATATATACTGTATCTGTCTCCCTCTCTCTCTCTGTCTGTCTGTCTCCCTCTCTATCTGTGTCTCTATCTATCTATCTATGTATCTATATATAATACATGGCTTGGGATGTATTTCAAGGCCGCATATATTGTCTAATTGGCTGTGTAAACAGAAACACCGTTTGTGGCAGGGTGACTGATGGTCTGACGTCACGGCAGAAGCAGGAACAAAAATACTGACACCAAGGCAGTACTGCAGTTCAAAGTAAGACGCGGTTTTATTAATCAACAAAAATAAATAAAATATTTAAACAAAACACTTGCGCTCACAGAGGAAAATAAAAGGGTTAACAAAACAAGTCTCGAACACAAAAGTAAATAATACAGGTCAGGCTGGGCTGTAGCCTTCACTGTTCCTGTAATCGTTTTAAACTCTCTCTTTCCTCTCCTCGCTCTCTACTCTCGCTCCTCTGGACTTCCACCCGGAGCTGGAGAGCTGCAGTCTTTTTATAACAGGTGACCATCTCCCGATTAGCAACAAATTAAATCACCTAATTAATTCGGGAGATGGCCACCTTCTGCACGAGTTTACTAATTACCGTGTGGATGGGACTTCCCATCCACGCTACTAAATAATAAACAAACGGCTACGGCGTCATTTAAAATACAAAACAACACAAATATAATACAATAAAAATAAATAAACAATACAAAATAAACACAGGGGCGGAGGGGGACCCCGCTCTAAAATAAAATAAACAAAACATTATACAGGGCACCTCGCCCTGTTACACTGTTAAAAAGCCTTCTTCTTCTGTCATTGTTCAGTGGTTAGGACTCTCCCAGCCCCTCTGCCCTCACTTCTCCGCTCCGCTAGATAAATATTTATCTCTACCTGACCCTACACTCCTAATGGATATCCTCTCTTATTGAATCCTCCCACCTCTCAAGTGCCTTGGTGGTATGGACCCCCCCCCCCCCCCCATAGCCCCTCTCAATGTGTCTCCGCGATCGACTCTAAATGAAATTTCCCATCACTTTGATGGATGGTTCTGTCCGGGTGGGCTGATATGATTTTGAATATCATTTCTGTAATCTATATGTAAACCTCTTATCGGGCTGCAGCTGGCATTGGATAATTACTAAAGTGCTTCTTCCGAACCAGGCTACAGAGTCAGCCGGAATGATGGCAAGTTCTGCAAATTATATTATTATTATTATTATTATTATTATTATTATTATTATTATTATTATTTATTGATGAAGCTTAATACAAATGGAGATCATTTTCTCACGCTGTATCTTTTCATTGTGTAATTTCTTTGCTGTGAATAAAGTTTAAATGCAATAGTGCTGTACATGTAAACAAACATTTGTCTAAATATATTACTAATGGGCAAAGTTAATCAGCTACTTGCCTCTCAACTCCCCCTTTCTGTTGCTTGGGTGAAATCAAATCAATAGAATGCAATAGAGACATAGATACAGTAATCTGGCTAAGAGAACACCCCTTGGGAAGCAAGCGAAGTGTTCTTTTAGGTGAAGTGTTCTCTAAGACCACCGGACACAATATGCCAAGGCTAATCAAGATACGAATCAATAAATACAAATGTGTTTATTACTTATGTCATGACACACATGCATCAACATATGAAATTAACAGAATAAGTAAGAGAAAAGCAATAGGCAAGGGTATTTTAATAAACTATAATAATAAACTAATTGACAAACTAATGTTTATAAATTAATTGACAAACTAATGTTAATAAACTGACAAATTAAATTAACAAAACACCCAGCAGCAGCTCTAGATTACTCTCACAATGACAGTTTTGAAAAGATTGAATAAACCATTTGAAATTGAGTTTGATGATGATGAGTTATCAGGTTACAAAACAGTACTGTCCGTTTTGAATCGGTTAACAAAGAATTGCTATTGTATTTATTATTTTTTTTTATTTAGTCGTTGCCAATTAGTTTTTATTATTTTCTCTCCAATTTGAAATGCCCAATTATTTTTAGGCTCAGCTCACCGCTACCACCCCTGCGCTGACTCGGGAGGGGCGAAGATGAACAGTCGCTGTCCTCCGAAGCGTGTGCCGTCAGCCGCCCGCTTCTTTACACACTGCGAACTCACCGTGCAGCCGCCTCAGAGGTACAGCGTCGGAGGACAACGCAGCTCTGGGCAGCTTACAGGCAAGCCCGCAGGCGCCCGGCCACACTACAGGGGTCGCTGCTGCGCGATGAGCTGAGGACACCCTGGCCGACCTAACCATCCCTCCCCCCGGGCGACGCTCGGCCAATTGAGCACCGCCCCCTGGGAGCTCCCGTCCATGGTCGGCTGTGGAATAGCCTGGACTCGAACCGGCGACGTCCAGGCATAGAGCGCATCCTGCACTCTAGCGAGTGCTTTTACTGGATGCACCACTCGGGAGCCCAAAGAATTGCTATTGTATTGGTGCCAAAAAATTGTTCTTTTAAGTAAAGTTCCTGTTCGTTTAGGCAGAGCATTTACAAATGGGAACATTCCGTTTCACCACAGGGTTATTTCCTAAGCTGAAGTGTTCTTTTAGGAGGAGTTCCTATACGAGGAGACTACTGCACATGAAAAATAGCAGCAACAAATCAAAAATAAGCACCACAGACCACCCAAGTGATCCGCAATTTGTGGGTCACACCCGCAAATTGACATTAAAACCCGCAGACCCACGACAGTCATTGTACAGCTTGCAAAATAAAACATATATACATTGCTGTGCAAAAGTCTTAGACTGTTTTCTACTATTATAACAACCTTGACTTGCATAAAGAAGGAAAAACATTGAGTGAAATAGCTCACATCACTCGATTTTCAAGGTGTGGTATCCGAAGCATAATCAACAAATACAGAGAAACATCACCTGTAATTAACAAACCCAGGACTGGAAGACCCAAAAAGCTGTCTAATAAGGATGAGCAATACTTGAAGATAATATTCTTAAGGAATAGAAAGAAGACAAGCATTGAATTGACAACAAAACTGGCAGAAGGTACAGGTGTTGTTGTCCATCAAATCAACAGTATGAAGGTGTGACAGAAATACAATGAGTTCTGGTGATAAATCTTCCTCCCGACCTGTGAGGGCGCAAAAGAACGGGAGAAGTATCTGGAAGGGCTGGCCTGACAGTTCGTTTCCAGGACCGGGAAGTGGGTCAGCCTGGAAGGAAGCGAGACTCTGTTGTAAGACCGTATTGATTTGACAGGTAAACGAGGGGCAGCTGCAAGTAATAAGGCAGCTGCAACCGTTTACCTAGATATCATGCGGGATTACATATAGTACCAGGGTAACGCTGTTCTTTTCCTTCGTTTTGGGTAAAGCGCGAGAGAGAGAAGGACTGAGAGAGGAGCTCTCAATAATAATAATAAAAAAAGACGTGATACGTGTTTTGTGTTGTGTTTGTCTGTGTGGTAATTGTTTGTGTTTTACTTCACCAGACAGTTAGAGCACATCTCCGGAGCTGTCACCGAGGGTCAGCACAATCCGGAGCACCACTGCACTAACCGTCACAAAATACTTGTGTTTGCACTAAGCACCAGCACGACTGCACTCACCCAGGACTGGTGACCGTGTGTTCATTTTTGTTCGGGACTGTGCCCTGTTTTGTTATCCCTGTGCTTTACACATTGGTGTGTATAGCCGGGGGTTTATTAGTTGACGGTCACCAGACCTGGATTATAAATAAAGCACTTTTTTCCCACTGTATACCGTTGTCTGCCTGTCACTCCTGCATCGCATCACCGCTACACCTGTTCCCCTTCACTAGCCACTTTGCCACACGTGGTGTCAGACTACGGGATCATGGACCGCAACGCGCTGGCGGAGCTGCTGCAGGCGCTGGAGAGCAGACGCGACGCAGAGGAGAGAAGGAGGGAGGAGCGCTACACAGCGCTCATTGAACGGGTAGGGCTGGCCATGGCTGCAGCGACGGCCCCTACCACAACACCGTGGATGTCGCCCCCGAAGGCACGGGCAATGAAGATGTCGGCGGAGGATGACCCGGAGGCGTATCTGGTGGCGTTCGAGCGGCTGGCTACCGCGGCGGCTTGGCCGCGGGAGTACTGGGCCAGCCAGTTGGGACCCTGCCTGATCGGAGAGGCTCAGGCAGCCTACCAAGCCCTGAGTGACCATCACGCCACCGATTATGACCTGGTCAAACAGGCTATCCTCCGCCGCCTGAATATAACTACGGAGACCCACCGGTTGCGGTTTAGGGAGTACCGGAGAGCCCCGGAGACACGCCCCAGGGTGGTTGCAGAGCGGTTGTGCGACCACATGGTGCATTGGCTGACCCCCGGGAAGAAGACCGCCCAGCAGATGGGGGAAGCCATTGTGGTGGAGCAGTTTTGCCATGTGGTCGGCGCCGAAACCCAGAAGTGGATACGGCGCCACAACCCTGACACCCTGGAGGAGGCGGTCAAATTGGCGGAAGACTTTGAAGACTCCCTGACTTCTGCCCGGGTCGGGATCCTGTTGGTCCCTGCCCTTCGGAGCAGCCGACCCCTCCCTCCCTCTCCTCCAACACCACCACCACCACCACCACCTTCGTTCCCGGGACCCAGACCTCCGAGAGCGCCGACCCCATTGGGCCCCCTTGCCTCCCCCCCATGGAGATCAAGGTTGGCCCCCAGCTGGGGTAGAGGTGCTGCCCCTGCCCCGTTGCCATACCAGCAGCGGGACAGATTTCTACCCTATGCCCCCTCTGTCCCTCCTATCTGTTTTAGGTGCCACCAGCCGGGACATCTGGCCAGGTCATGCCCTGCTGCCATGGAGTGTGACGTGGCCGCGTGCAATTGGGCACCAAGCGTGGGGAAAATGGTCGGGAGGGGCCTTGTTTGATTAATGTTGTTTTAGGGAATGTGAAAACCCACGCATTAGTGGACACAGGGTGTGAGCAAACCTTGATTAGGACAGCTCTCCTGGGCGGGGTGTCGTGGCGGCCACGAGGTCAGGTGGCCATCTCCTGTATCCATGGAGACACGGCGGCATACCCCACATTAAAAGTATATTTATCGGTAGGACCGATAAAACGTCACCTTGTAGTCGGGGTGGCGGAAAGGTTGTCACACCCAGTTATTCTGGGCCGAGACTGGCCAAAATTCAAAGAATTGATGCAAATAATGGCAGTCTCAGCCACACACGTAAACGTGGCAGGAAAAAAAAAGGAACGGATTGGTGATGCGTTTCCTTTTCACACTGAAATGTTTTCCCCTCTTTTCCGTCCTAGAAAAACAAATAAGGAGAGATGGACCGCGAAATGGGAGGGAGCGTTGTTGAGACAAGGCTGGGGTCTGGTGGGAGAGTGCTGCAATGACAAACGCCAGTCGAAGGGAGTGGGAACACAGTGTGACCGAGAGAGCGAGGTTACTGGGCCGACTAGGGCAGAGGTTATTCCAGCCCCTCTCAATGTACCGGACCCGTGGTACTCAAGTGCGGACCTAGTGTGGGGCCAACATAACGACCCGTCACTGGTGCACGCTTGGGGGCAGGTCCGGTCCATTGAAGGTAAGGATGTTGACGGCGCTGGGGCGCTAGTATATCCACATTTCAGTATCAAGGGGCAAATACTGTATAGGGTAAACCTAGCCGCGGGCACAGGACAGCCTGTAACACAATTATTGGTTCCCCCGTCTTGTCGGACCGAGGTCATGAGGCTGGCGCATGATATCCCTTTTGCGGGGCACCTCGGAGCCGAGAAGACGAGGGAGCGAATATTGGCTCGATTCTATTGGGTAGGTCTTCATACTGATGTGTCGAGATATGTAGCCACATGCCCAGACTGCCAGCGAGTAGTGCCGGGTCGAGTGCGCCCTGCCACTTTGGTCCCACTGCCGATTATTTCCACTCCTTTCGAGCGCATTGCAATGGACATAGTGGGCCCTTTGCTACCTTCTGACTCTGGGTATACGCATATATTAGTGGTGGTGGATTATGCAACGCGATACCCGGAGGCAGTTCCATTGAGGTCCACTAGTGCCGCTGCAATAGCCACCGAGTTAGCGCAGATTATGGCTAGAGTAAGGATCCCCAAGGAGATTTTGACCGATCACAGAACCAATTTTTTGTCCAATACGTTACAGCAGGTGTACAAAATATTGAAAATACGTCCCATCAGGACGTCTGTTTATCATCCACAATTGGACGGTCTGGTTGAACGTTTTAATCAGACCTTAAAGTCGATGCTGAGGCGATTCGTAACACAAGAGCAAAAACATTGGGCATCGCTTCTTCCCTACCTCCTTTTTGCGGTGAGAGAAGTGCCGCAGAGTTCAACGGGGTTCTCCCCCTTTGAGCTCCTGTACGGCCGGCAGCCTCGCGGCATTCTCGACCTGCTGAGAGAGGGGTGGGAGGAGCACAAAGGCTCGTCTAAAAATGTAGTGAAGTATGTGCTCCTACTAAGAGATCGCCTGGATTTGGTCGGTCGTTTGGCCCAAGACAACCTCAGATCGGCTCAGCACCGACAGCAGCAGCATTACAACAAAAATACACGGATTCTAACCTTTCGACCAGGGGACAAGGTAATGCTGCTACTTCCCTCATCAGAATCAAAACTGTGTGCTAAATGGCAGGGGCCGTATGAGGTGATTCGGGCTATAGGGAAAGTAAATTATGAAATTAGACAGCCCGATCGCCGGAATAAACGTGAAATTTACCATGTTAATTTGTTAAAGCCCTGGCAGGCAAGGGAGGTCTTATTTATAGCCCCAGGCAATATGGAGGATGATTTAGGCCCCTGTCCAGAGACCCCGAGCACAAGAGCGATTTCCATGGGGGAACAATTGGTTCCGGATCAGCAAAGAGAGCTGCGTAAGCTTATTGAGGAGTTCAGCGATGTTTTTTCTGATGTGCCCGGCAGGACAAACTTAGTTGAATATGACATTATCTCTCCACCAGGTGTCACAGTGCGAGAGAGACCGTACCGGATCCCGGAAAGTCGACGAAGTGGCGTGCGCAAAGAGGTATGGGATATGCTCGAGCTTGGGGTGATTGAACCTTCCAGGAGCGAGTGGTGCAGCCTAATTGTCATAGTGGCTAAGAAAGACGGCACCAACCGCTTCTGTGTGGCTTTCCGAAAGGTAAACGCTATTGCTAAGTTCGATGCATATCCCATGCCTCGGGTCGACGAACTTTTAGACAGACTGGGAAAAGCGAGGTTTATTTCCACTCTGGACCTGACGAAGGGATACTGGCAAATCCCTTTAACCCGCAGCTCCAGAGAGAAAACCACATTTTCAACACCAGAAGGGCTGTTCCACTTTAAAACCATGCCATTTGGGCTACATGGTGCGCCCGCTGCCTTTCAGAGACTGATGGATCAGGTTTTATGCCCACATCATGAATATGCAGCAGCGTATATTGATGACGTGGTGATTTACAGCTCCACCTGGCGAGAGCATTTGGCTAGGGTTGCAGCCGTCCTTCAGTCTCTAAGAGCAGCCCGGCTGACAGCTAACTTGAGGAAATGTGCGTTTGCCAAGACAGAGACTCAATATTTGGGATTTTTAATGGGAAATGGAAGGGTGAGACCTGTGGTCACCAAAATCCAGGCTTTGATTGATGCAGCGATCCCCAAAACCAAGACTCAGGTGAGGTCACTACTGGGCTTAGCCGGTTATTACCGCCGCTTCATCCCCGAGTACGCCACAATGGTTGACCCGTTAGTCGACCTCACCAAAAAGAGTGCTCCAAATTTAATTCAATGGTCAGCTGAGTGTCAGGGGGCGTTTGATACGATTAAGCGTAGACTTTGCCAGGCCCCACTCTTATTACTCCAGATTTCACCAAGAGATTCATCCTCTACACCGACGCCTCGGATGTAGGTTTGGGTGCAGTCTTGTCCCAAAAAGTAGCTGGAGTAGAACACCCAATATTGTACCTGAGCAAAAAAATGTTACCTCGGGAACGTAACTACTCCGTAGTCGAAAAAGAGTGTTTGGCCATTAAATGGGCTACTCACTCTTTACAATACTACCTGCTGGGACACTCATTTGATCTGGTCACAGACCACGCCCCACTCAAGTGGTTAAGCACAATGAAGGACAGCAATGCACGGATAACTCAGTGGTATCTGGCATTGCAGCCCTTCATGTACCACATGGTACACCGTGCGGGGAAATACCACCAAAATGCAGATTATTTTTCCCGGGAGGGGGGAGTAATGGGAAAGGTAGATTTAGCCGAGTGTTCCTTCGGCTCCACTCTGAGCGGTGGGATATGTGACAGAAATACAATGAGTTCTGGTGATAAATCTTCCTCCCGACCTGTGAGGGCGCAAAAGAACGGGAGGAGAAGTATCTGGAAGGGCTGGCCTGACAGTTCGTTTCCGGGACCGGGAAGTGGTTCAGCCTGGAAGGAAGCGAGACTCTGTGTAAGACCGTATTGATTTGACAGGTAAACGAGGGGCAGCTGCAAGTAATAAGGCAGCTGCAACCGTTTACCTAGATATCATGCGGGATTACATATAGGGGCCAGGGTAACGCTGTTCTTTTCCTTCGTTTTGGGTAAAGCGCGAGAGAGAGAAGGACTGAGAGAGGAGCTCTCAATAATAATAATAAAAAAAGACGTGATATGTGTTTTGTGTTGTGTTTGTCTGTGTGGTAATTGTTTGTGTTTTACTTCACCAGACAGTTAGAGCACATCGCCGGAGCTGTCGCCGAGGGTCAGCACAATCCGGAGCACCACTGCACTAACCGTCACGAAATACTTGTGTTTGCACTAAGCACCAGCACGACTGCACTCACCCAGGACTGGTGACCGTGTTTTCATTTTTGTTCGGGACTGTGCCCTGTTTTGTTATCCCCGTGCTTTACACATTGGTGTGTATAGCCGGGGGTTTATTAGTTGACGGTCACCAGACCTGGATTATAAATAAAGCACTTTTTTTCCCCACTGTATACCGTTGTCTGCCTGTCATTCCTGCATCGCATCACCGCTACACCTGTTCCCCTTCACTAGCCACTTTGCCACAGAAGGTCATTCTTGAAATCAGGACTTAAAGGATGTGTTGCAGTAAGAATACCTCTGTTAAGAAAGGGGAACAAGATTAAAAGGCTAAAATATGCACAAGAACACAGAAATTGGAATATGGAACAATGGTCAAAGGTGCTTTGGACTGTTGATGGATGTAGAGTTTGTAGAGTTGAGATTGTATGTACACTCCATTCATTGATGGGTTCTTAATTCAAGTTACAAATTAAATAATTTTAAATTAACCAAGGTTGCTGTTTTCTTTTTCATTTATTGATTCATAATGTAATTGTTATAATTTAGATCAGATTAATCAATGTCCAAAAAGTTCTCTATCCACAGCGAATAGTTTGGACCAGCATTCCAGTGGATGAAACTTGGGACCAATGCGCCACCAATGATGGCACAGTGGACACAATGTAACTATTGTATATGTTAAACAAAGTCTGGAGACATGGACTCAAATCTAGGATCAACATGCACATTTTATACAGAGCTTTCCCAACAAACTATGTTCAAAATAGCTGCAAGGTTGCATATCAGCAAATATAACAAAAACAAACACAACACAACTGTCCAGATTTCCTTTTGATCTATCAGCAAATTCTGCTGGCAATTGGCTCTTTTGGGTCTCTATTTAGTGCTGTGCGAAACTGAAGCTTAGATGGGAGAATTGCACTAAAATTCCCTTTTAAAAGCTTTTAAACAGTGCACAGTAGGGGGATTATCTGCTTATCCAATTGTTATGAAACTTGGCATTAACTGTTTTTAGCATAACACATTGAGAATATCAAATTATGGGGATCTCTGTTTGTCTGTATGTCACACTTATATATCTGGATACAGTATACCTGGAGAACAGCTTATCCTGTTGTCATGAAACTCGGTATAAATATTTAGCATACAGTATGTTATTGAAGAGTGTCTGATTCTGTGGATATAGCGGGGTGTCTGTCACACTTTTTGCATGTAATTGGAGAACGACTTCTCCAGTTGTGATTGAACTATTCATTGGCATTTCTTGTTCTATACTCTTCTGTACATACTGTTGATATTCGTCATGGTCATTGACTTTTTTCATCAGACTGATCTAAACTATCATGTAATCTGATGAAGGCACTGATGTGTTGAAACACGTTGTTCTATGCTTTTTAAAACAAATGGATATCAATAAAGATTGGTTTTAATGAGATGCTGACTATTTCACCTTATTGAACTGTTCAAAATGTAAAGGATCTACAGGAATGTGCTGCCATTCTGGGGACAAGTGGATACTACAACCAGCTTTATCAGAGACAATCATATAATTTTTTTTTTCCTTATTCCTTTGTGATAAGCACCTCGTCACATTTAACTTTTACATTTCACATTTTACCACCTCTGTCCAATGAGGGGTACCCCAAAACATTTTCATTACCAACTCTAGTGAGCATAATTGATCTCAACACCCATAAGAACATTTCCTAGCAGTTCTGATGCAATGGATATTGTACGTTTATTTGAAAACAGTTCATTTAAAAGGGAGATTTATCTGGGTAGTATTTTTTTGCAAAGTGAAGGTTATACATGGGCCAAAACTCACCCTTTCAAAGCCGCTCCCTCCTGAGGGAAAGTTATGGAGTGTTATTTTAATGAAGTACTGGGTAACAACAGGTTTAGGGGGGCCAGTGTGACCTTCCTCAGCCAGGGCTGACCTGGATTTGGAGAACTGAGACATCCCAAAGGCATAATTAGAGTCAGACCACATCTGAGTCACTCTGCATCCAGGCTTATTGTGAGGCTAGACATGTTTGATACACTTTCAGCATAGCTTTGAAGGCGGCACTTCAATAAAACTAGTTATATACAAAACATGATTTTAACATGTAGTGCAGTGGCACTGTTTTTTATCAATGATAAATGGATCGGATATAAATTCACTGCCTGTGCAGCAAGTACTGGGTGTCGCTTTGGCTGGAATGCTCTTATTGGTAGTTGAGCTACTTGTGTCAGACATGTTGATCTCATTCAGGTGGCAAGATAAGTTGGCTTCACATGAGCTAAAGTAAAAATAACATCTGGAAAATGAAACCCAACAAAATGATAGTGGATGAGGAAAGTGGCTTAATAAAAAGGACAGGGATCTGTAAGATGGGAATTTTGCCTACAACCCCTATAGGGTATATTAGAAGAAATACAAAACTGTAAAAAACAACCTTATTTGTAAAACTGGGCCTACATGGGATTCAATGACACTCAGAAAAAATAAGAACGTGGCAACAGACAAGTTAACTTCTGCAAAAATACGCACAAAAACTCAATTTACGGTGACACAACTTCCAAAGAAAATATTTCACTTATGGCTGTCACTTCCCATCTTATAGACTTTGGTCCCTTTTAATTGTAGTACAGACAATTTCACAGTGTCTATTGCTAAAACATCTGTTAAAAAAGAGCTGTGTGAAGTAACTAAGCACATCTTCAAGGTAGCAGAACCTTCAGCTTCGATTGGCAAGAGCAAATAGAGTGTAATTGAACGGTTTACTGAGGTCTCCTCTGATCCATTCCTGGACCCAAGCGACCCTTTGTGGTTGTTCCTGACCCCCTCCGTGCATGCTGTGTAATTCCTCGGAGAGCTGACGGCAGCTGTTATCCGCTTGGACAGAGTGAATATGCAGCAGGAGCTCGCTGGCTCCGGACGCTCAGACTGTCGCCTCGGCTCACCGTCATCCTCTAAAGTAGCAATTAACTCTGCTGCCCACTCCCACTGCCTCCATCTCTGCCTTGCTGCAGGGCTGGCCTCATTCAGTCCAGCTCTCTGCTCCCATCAATGTGGAAGGTGCTTCAGAAGTTTTATGACATAAAAGAATGCAACCAGAATCAGTTGTATTGGACTTGTTGTGCACATTATATTTAAGCTTTGCCTCAAGCTGGCTTGGCTGTGTCAGAGGGGCTGTTGCCTGTTGTTTTGGAGAATGAATTTGAGAGGGGGGAGGTGGTGATGGGGATTGGGGAGATGCTGGTTTGTGAATGAGCATAAATACAATGGAAGTTGTTAATTAGAAGAGTGACACATTGCGAGTTGGGAGTCGTTCCTCAAAGGTTTAGAAACTCACTAAATAAATGAACAAATACAGTATCGCGACATTTTCAGGGCAAGCATTAAATAGTGTTGAATAAATTATACTGCGGATAGCTGTAAATGCAAGCTTATAGACAGAATAAAGTAAACCGTCATTGAATGCACATTTAACATACAGACAGATAAACAGGCCTTCATATTTCCAGATTGTGATACTCTCAAATGTGCTAAAAAAGTCCTACCAAGTGTCATCACAATTGAATAAGCTTGTGTGTCCAGCTTTTATGTACATATATGTGACATGCATACAAGCAGCTTCCATAATTCAGCAGTTAAAACTCTGAGAAAACAGATCATTCTTTTTGGCCCCAAACACCAGTTAGCTAGACAACACTACAATCTGTTCTGCATGATGACAACTGGGTGTTGAATCTGTTTAACCAAAACAAATCAGAATAAAATCCGGAACAGCCCAGTTCTGTCTTTCAAAATTACTGAACTTAGATGTTTGGTAGATCAAGTATGTCCTGCATTGAGTATTTACTGGTTCACCAGAGTTTCTGAGCATCACTTGGCTGTGAACTTTGCCTATTTCAAGTTTTGACCTCGTACCAGATCTACAGCTCACAGAACCGCAGTACCGTCATTGACTTGCACTATAATCGAATATCTTCCAGATCTGGTATATGAGACTACATCTTCACGCTTGCTAGGAGACAAGTTCACACTTGCATTTGTCTATATGCTAGCCCTGGCTAGGAGACTAGTTTGCTTTTTGGTTAAAAATCTGTTCTGGAAGACAGTTTTAAAATGTCATTTTAAAACTGATATCTGGTACCGTAATAGGTTAAAGAACATTCTCACTGTTATGTCTTACTTTCAGGCAGTCTTTTAGAGTTTAACTTCCTTGGTTATTTCACCTCAGCAGGGATTTCAGGGTCAGTATGAGGGGAAGCAGTTAAGGACAGGAAGGCTTTGCAGGGGTGCAAGACAACCTGAAAGTTTGTAGTATGCAAACCATTTTTTTAAACTTATTTTGGTACCAGATATCATTTTTCAAGTTGAAAATACAGTACATGTTTGCTGTAACATCTTTCTTTGAAAAGCATTTGTGAGAATTAAAGCACTAACAAAGATTTCAAGTAGCTTTAATTAGATTCTTAACTTGTACAATGCCTTAAGGTAGTTCCAAAAATAGATGCTATAGACACCCCTGTTGTATTGGTAACGTTATGATTGTAGTTACTTTCTACCCCTGTTGTATTGGTAAGATATCATTGTAGTTACTTTCTACCCCTGTTGTATTGGTAAGATATCATTGTAGTTACTTTCCTACCCCTGTTGTATTGGTAAGATATCATTGTAGTTACTTTCCTACCCCTGTTGTATTGGTAAGATATCATTGTAGTTACTTTCCTACCCCTGTTGTATTGGTAAGATATCATTGTAGTTGATTTTCTACATCTCTCTTCCTATTTTAGTATGTTTGCAATCATTCTAAATAGTTCTGGGTTATGCTGCTCCAATACTGAAGTATTGTTTTTCCTAAATTTACCTTTACCTGACTCTGAGCTTGCTTTGAGCTTGTCAGAAGAATCCTAAATGCCGGGAATGAACCGCCTTCCTCATTCCATTGAAATCCTCTGACAGTGTCACCTTCCAGCTCTGACAGTCCCGCCTACCCTGCATTTATATAGACAGAGAGCAGCTTGGGCTGGTGGAGGTCATATTGTTACATGATTTGAATGGAACGAGGAAGTCATTCAGTCTAAATAAGCTCAAACCAAGTTCAAATCCAGGTGAAGGCATATTACTCTCTATTGTGGAATAGCAAAACCAAGAACCAGGAGAGGAAACATTATAAAATAGAAAGGGACATGTTGACATGAGACGAAAAGGACATCGGTTACTTTCTAAAACCCTCAATAAAGGGTCCTTGATTTTCTTTTCAAAGGACATCACCTCCAACTCCCAGTGTATCTCAAAGCAATGCCCTCTCATACAGACACGGCTCGGATCCTGGAGTTTCTGGCATTTTCCGCTAAGCCTTCAGGACCTCTTGGGTACCAACAAGTAAGCAGCACTCTCAAAAGCTTACTACACATGAGCTTCTGATCTGACCTTAAGCTAGATGACAAGTTTGGGAATGTGTGTCCTTATTGAGAGGCTAATGCATTGCTTCTTAATTAGATGTTTGGATAAAAGATGCCTTTCAACTTTATTCTTGTTATTAATTCAGAGCCCGAAGACATTTCTATATTTTGTCCTCTTGCGTCCATTTCTCAGACTTTCTTCCAATTGTGTTTACCTCAAAGTCAGCCACGCAAAAGGGTTTTCTCCCGCACGTGGTGCTTCCGTGAGCTCTCTCATTACTCACTTTATGTTCTCGTTTTTCGTAAGCTGTGGTTGGAGAACAAAAGCCTAAATGAGGGAGAAAGCAACCACTTGAAAGGGTAGCTTTAAACAGATCATCATGTTTGTGGGGCTATTAAGCTTCCTAGCTAGTTAGACCTATAAATGTAGAACGTAACGTCCCAGCCTTATTAAACCTAGGAGTAGTGGTTAGGGCTCTGGACTCTTGACCGGAGGGTCGTGGGTTCAATCCCAGGTGGAGGACACTGCTGCTGTACCCTTGAGCAAGGTACTTTACCTAGATTGCTCCAGTAAAAACCCAACTGTATAAATGAGTAATTGTATGTAAAAATAATGTGTAAAAAAATAATGTAATTGCATGTAAAAATAATGTGATATCTTGTAACAATTGTAAGTTGCCCTGGATAAGGGCATCTGCTAAGAAATAAATAATAATAATAATAATAATAATAATAATAATAATAATAATAGGAAGAGTTGGAAATCTGAAAACAAACATGGCACCCATTGTCTGAAACAAAACAAATAAAAACATTTGTTTGAAGAACACCATTTTGCATTGTGATTGATTCTCTTATCTTCAATAAATTGGTTGTGTCCTAAGGGGCAATTGTAGTACCTGGACAGAAATACTAGTACTGGATGAACCACTAGAAGAATGAAACCACCTTAACAATGGTATCCCAACCCATGCACTGTCTACTGCAGTATCATGCCACCATACCTGTGTGCTTCTATATCAGGACCACTGTGCAATATTGGTTCCATATCCATTGTGTTTCTAGCGTTGGCTATGTTTTGGTTTCTTCAGAGTGCTGCACCGGGATATAAAAGCAAGCCCAATGGGACAGTTCACACTGTCTTGTAAGGGGTTCCATTCTGGAGAGTGTTCTGACCAGCTCATTTCACAAAGTGTATTCTGCTGTGTCTTGGTAAATTACTATATAAAAACACTGTGGCCAGGGTCCCCGAGAACCTCACTTGGTAAAAGCATGGTTGCGTGGTGTGCAGCCTAGTAGATGTAAATGAATAATTTGCAGATTTGAAGGAAGAGGATGATATGTGAGTTGGTTTTGTGGCTTCATTATCTGTCCGTTGCCTTTTAAAAAAATGAAATACTCATTTGTTTTGGCATGTTGACCGCCGCACTACTACTAATTAGTCTGCAAGTTTGCTTAAAAAACTGCACATTTTAAATCAAATTGGAATATGAAAACGTCTGGGACTTAACAGATCTGCGCCAACTGCCTCACAACTGTCCATCAAACGTGGCTTGCACATGATTCGTTCGAATGAATAGCTGTAGAGTACAGGGAATGTTCGTATTCCCATTGAAGCCCTCAGTACAAGAGGGTTCAATCCCGGTCCTGGAGGTCCGCAGCCATCCTGGTCTTTGTTCCACCTGTACCCCAAATTACTTCATTTTCAACCAATTGAATCTCCTTCCAGATCATTATTTAATGATACCTATCAGACCTGCAGGACTCCAGACCTTGAGGACTGGATGTGTGCCCCACTGCCTAGTAGTTTAGTTAGAGTAACGTCTTTTACATTTTGGCTTGTAATAATGCTACAACAGCATTGTTTTTAGATCTAAATCCTGAAAGATTTAGACTGCAGCGGCTCTGAGTTAAAAATGAGGACTTTGTGTTTCATGTCTCTCTCAAAATAAACCCCTCGAAGCTCTGTGTTGTTTGCAATCATTTGTGTGGGTTCATTCCTTTATGCGCCTACAAAACATGCCATTGTTAGGGGAGAGCAGAGTGAGATGGGACTGACCTTAGAGGCTGGAGAATTCTCTTTCACTTTTGTTTAGTTGGCAACACATGAGCTGGTCTGCCCAATTATCTTTGTAACCTGTTCTGTAAAGAACAAATAAACGACTCTTCACGATCATCTGATACATTGCGGTTTGTAGTGTCTAAGGTCAGAGAAGGGCGGATTATCTTTAGTACTTTATTTAGTTGACATGGGTCTCAGTTTTGTCTGTACCAGTTGAAATCCCCCTTCCCCCTTTTTGAGCATTTTATTTATTACTATTTGTAGGGAGGTATTGGCTCCTGTGGCAATGTGCCCCGCCCCTGTGTGCAATTGTGTGTTATGTGTTGTATGTTGCGTGTGTTAATGTTGGTGTATAGATTGGTACATGGGATATAAACGGGTCTGTGTTTCACGTGTGATTTAATAAGTGTAGATTTGTATTCAGGCACGAGGAGAGCACAAATCACTTCACGTGCTGGTTAAATGTAATATGTAAGCACTGGGTTGCACAGAATTAATTCACGTGCTGGGATTCAAGTGAATAATTAATTAGTAATTGAATCCCAGCACAACAGTATATATAGAGACACGTAGCATTCACTCGGGGTTAGGTGTTCGGTGAGTGGAGAACGGGAGAGAGAGAAGGAGTAACAAAGTGAAAAAGCGTAAATATTAGTGTTATCTGCTCACCGTGTTTTGTTCGTCTGTCTGTGCACTGTCTAGTCCGTTTTGTTTGTCTGTTTATTTTGGCTACAAGTGCCGTGTCCTGTTTTGTGTTGTGTTTAAAACCTTTTATTTTCTGTTCTGTTTATTAAATGCTGAGCGCGATCACGCACTCAGCCTCACCAAAACCCCAAGTCTCTGTCTGTTTATTTCCTGCATCTGGTCTGACGCCACCCACTCCGGCCGTCTTTGTGACACCTGGTGTCCTGCGTGGGATCTACAGCGCCTCCAGGACTCAGGCCAGAGCAGGAACCGCATTTTTGGATTTAAAAAAAAAAAAAAAAAAAAAAAAAAAGAGGAAAAAAAAAAAAAAAATGGCAGAAGACGCCATCAAAGTGCGGGACTGGATGCTGGAAAATGCTGGGCTGGAGGCTCAGTCTATACCAGTAGTCGTCCGGTTCCTGAAGTTTATGGATAAGGAGCGATGGGAGGCATATGCGAGGGAACAGACCCTAAGCACCTGGGAGGAAGGTGTGGGGTTGGTCCTCAGCTACCTGGAGGCAATTATAAGTGGAACAGCAGCCCAGGTAGCAGGTCCACCAGCAGAGGAAGAATGCCTGCTGTCCCCGTCTCCACCAGCAGAGGAAGAATGCCTGCTGTCCCCGTCTCCACCAGCAGAGGAAGAATGCCTGCTGGTTTTGCGTCCACAGCCCGAGCGGGAGGAGCCAGAGCGTCCACAGCCCAAGCGGGAGGAGCCTGAGTGTCCACAGCCGAAGCGGGAGGAGCCTGAGTGTCCACAGCCCAAGCAGGAGGAGCCTGAGTGTCCACAGCCCAAGCGGGAGGAGCCAGAACGTCCTACGCCTGAGTGGGGGGAGCCCGAACGTCCTACGCCTGAGTGGGGGGAGCCCGAACGTCCTACGCCTGAGTGGGGGGAGCCCGAACGTCCACAGCCCAAGAGGGGGGAGTCGGTGCGTCCACAGCCCAAGAGGGGGGAGTCGGTGTGTCCACAGCCCAAAAGGGAGGAGTCGGTGCGTCCACAGCCCAAAAGGGAGGAGTCGGTGCGTCCACAGCCCGAAGAGAGGGAAGTCGGGGCTTCCACAGCCCCAGGACCCAAGCTACCAGCAGAGGGAGAATGCCTGCTGGTTCCACCTCCACCAGCAGAGGGAGAATGCCTGCTGGTTTCCCCGTCAAAGGTGGAGCCGCACCAGTTCCCTGCAAGAGAGGCAGAGCAGCACCAGTCCCCTGGAAAAGGGGGAGACTACACGCTGCTCCCACCTCCATCGGCAGGAGACTACACGCTGCTCCCACCTTCACCGGCAGGAGCAGAGCAGCCGGAGCTGCCTCTGCCTCCGCCACCTACACCGGCAGGAGCAGAGCAGCCGGAGCTGCCTCTGCCACCTCCACCGGAAGGAGCAGAGCAGCAGGAGCTGCCTCTGCCTTCGCCACCACCTCCGCCAGGAGCAGAGGAGCAGGAGCTGCCTCTGCCACTTCCAGGAACAGAGGAGCAGGAGCTGCCTCTGCCTCCACCACCTCCAGGAGCAGAGGAGCAGAGGAGCAGGAGCTGCCTCTGCCTCCACCACAGGGAGTACGGTGGCCGGAGCCCCAGAAAGGGGAGCTGTCGGCCACGAAGAAGGGGGAGGAGGTCTGGAGACCACCAACCCCAGCAGCAGTTTCGCTGCCGGAGATCGTGGGGGAGGTCCGGAGACCTGCTCCCACTGCAGCTTCTTCGCTGCCGGCAGTACTGTGGTCGGAGCCCCACCAAGGGGAGCTACCGGCTACGAAGGAAGGGGGAGAGGTCAGGAGACCAGCATCCCCCGCTAAGTTCGCTGCAAGCGTGGACTAGCAGGCTGTCAGCCGTGCCACTACCGGCAGGGGTGCTGACAGCATGGCCAGCCAGGGGCCCACTGAAGCCACCCTCCCAGCCCGAGACTTTGTCCTGGACTGCTGGATTTTTAAGGGGGGAGGTGGCCGTTGAGGCCATGTGTGCTGCGCACAAGGGGGGGTATATGTGGCAATGTGCCCCGCCCCTGTGTGCAATTGTGTGTTATGTGTTGTATGTTGCGTGTGTTAATGTTGGTGTATAGTTTGGTACACGGGATATAAACGGGTCTGTGTTTCACGTGTGATTTAATAAGTGTAGATTTGTATTTAGGCACGAGGAGAGCACAAATCACTTCACGTGCTGGTTAAATGTAATATGTAAGCACTGGGTTGCACAGAATTAATTCACGTGCTGGGATTCAAGTGAATAATTAATTAGTAATTGAATCCCAGCACAACAGTATATATAGAGACACGTAGCATTCACTCGGGGTTAGGTGTTCGGTGAGTGGAGAACGGGAGAGAGAGAAGGAGTAACAAAGTGAAAAAGCGTAAATATTAGTGTTATCTGCTCACCGTGTTTTGTTCGTCTGTCTGTGCACTGTCTAGTCCGTTTTGTTCGTCTGTTTATTTTGGCTACAAGTGCCATGTCCTGTTTTGTGTTGTGTTTAAAACCTTTTATTTTCTGTTCTGTTTATTAAATGCTGAGCGCGATCACGCGCTCAGCCTCACCAAAACCCCAAGTCTCTGTCTGTTTATTTCCTGCGTCTGGTCTGACGCCACCCACTCCGGCCGTCTTTGTGACAGCTCCACAGTACAGTGTACAATAAATCAAATAAGTGTTTTGGATTATTGATTAATATTCTAATTTGAGAATTGTTATTTTCTTTTTTTAGTAAGTTTTTGGCTTTTACTATTAAATCCTGTTGGTTGCTTAATTGACCAAAACCTCTTATGTTTTTAAAACTGCAATTCAAGAATGAATAAAAACCTTGTCTATGTGTAAATGTTGTTATCGTTCTAGAGACCTTGAACTGCAATGCTAATAATGAGGTCTCCAGTTTATTCACATGATTCTATATAACATTCCATTAGCATAACAATATTCTCACCCTGTGATGGTGATGTAGTGGAGGATTCTTTTGAGTGATGTGCTGAGAATATCAGCATATAGAGAGGTACATATTGAAGCAGTTAGTGGGGTCTTTCAGGACGGCTCATGGTACGGAGGACAAGGCACATAGGAGTCTGAGTTTCTGCCCGAAACAAACCCAGGCAGGTGAAAGAGCTTTCATTTATTTCAACGGCTCTGAGAATAGGCAGGAGCGACCTGTAATGTCTCTATACTGAGCACCATGCCATAGCTGTGCAAGGTGCCTCACCAAACTGGTAACCTGCTTTTCTCAACTACACAGGCCACTCTGCTGTATTTATAACCTTCCTTCCTACAACTGACACCCCTGACAGACAGGATTACAACCCAGTCACTGCCCGTCGTCTCCATACTTGGCCCCATGTGCTCACCCTAGTAAAAAATAGCACAGCCCAACAACAGAAGGTAGAGGAACCCTTCCAATTATTAACGTGATAGTCTGCTCCCAGGCTGATGTAGCCTTACACCAAATGAGCCTGACAGCTTATTCCCCAATTAAGAACTCGCTTCAGCCATGCTGCCCAAACGCACAACTGGAAACACTATAGGGGGTCACGTTAAAATATAAGGGATATTCCATGAACATTCATGAAGCATGGTAGCTATGCCACTAAAGAGGAAAGGGGTGAGTGTCCTCATTATTAAAAAAAAAACAACACAGCACTCCATGAATGTGTAAGATGCAAGTTTAGGCCTAAATTAAATAGCTGGATTCTGAGAATGACTATCCTTAGATCAAGCATCTGCTTAGCAACTTGGTGCAAATAAATACTGTAGTTCTCTCTATGTATTTTAAATTTTAAAAAGCGTGACCTTTGAGACAAGGGTTCCAAGGCGGAATCCTCCTGGTTTACAATTGGGGGTGGGGTTCGCAGGCCAGGCCAGTGTAGTGCATGAAGTGGCTTGTAGGTGGCGATATTCATTAAAAAAATAATTTCAGAAGTTAAAAAAGCTAAAAAAGGAAACAGGAAGTGAGTTACAATAGGGGGGACCTTTGATCCTGTACCCCTGGGAAGACTTTCCGTAGTGAGGAATTTGATATGAAAGTGGTTCTGCCCTAGACACATAATAATGGGGCTAAATTTAACACACAATGCCGGGCAGTCAGGAGGGTCCAGCACTGTGCAGCGTGCAGGGAGGGAGAGGAAGCAGTTTGTATGACTATGAGCCATTTCCTACAATAGTCACTTTAACTTGTGAATGTTGGCTCTTTTCTGCAGCACCCTCCACCGCTACATCTCTAAGGAGTGGTTCCTGATTTCTAGGTTAGCCTTTACCCAAGGATATCGTTCGTTTGTTTGTTTGTTCCAGTGCTGCAGGCTCTGCTCAGCATGGTGCTGTATTTTCAGAGGTCTGCATTGCTGACAGTGGCTGTATGCTCTGCAGTAATATAAGGGCAATCTGTGATCCCTATGGCCGTTTGACTCACCTAGTGTGTGTCGAGTAGATGACATTGGATGTTCACAAATGTCATAATGTTTATAATGTCAAGAAAGTATAAACTTTTTGTTATTACAGTGTGGTGCTTTAAAAAAATCTGTGTATCATAAATTTAATTAAAAAAAAAAAAAATTGTTTACATATATTGTGAAGCGATATTGAGGAACATTACATTCATGGAGTACTGCAGTTATTCCATGAATGAGGTGAGTTGAATAATCCACGAGCCCCCAAAGGGTTGTATATCCTCATAAGAGAAATAATGAACGTTCAGGGAGTATTGTGCTTACTGGTGATTATTTAAAACATGAATTAAAAAACTGAAATCTGAGAATTACTTTCTTTAGCTCAAGCACTGAATTTGCTTAGCAGCGTAATTTGGAACAATATAATTCGCCCGCCATGCTATTGTTAGATTTGAATGAATGCAAGGTACAGTTTCTGGATAGCAGCCTCCAGTGCACATTGGCAGTTTAACCTTATAGACTCACTTCATGCAGATGTGATATATTTTACTGCTTCCACAGGGGAATCACAACATGTGCTGTTCCTTTATAAGCAGACACTGGTAACAATGATGGTCTTTTGCTGAGTACATTTGCTTTTAACATCACATTATACCGAACGTTCCCCAGGTGGTAAAGTATAAGAGACACTTGGTGGGGAGGTACCTGAATGCTAATTTGCTACTTTACCAGCTGAGAAAGTGATATTTGCAATTATGTACACAAGCGAATGCCAAAAAAAACCAAACAAAAAAAAAAGGTTTCTTCAAAAAAAAACGGGTTCCACGTGCCTCATTTCTACCCCTTTCAAGAACAGGACTAGTGGGGATTAAGAGGTTTGAACTCCCTGGTGAACTCTCTTTCTAAAACTGCTTTGTCACAAAAAGGGTTTCTAAGCAGTTTGCATATGTCAGAAAGCTGAGGGCTGTTAAATATTTTAAGTCCTGGTAACTGAAGCCAAAGGCTGGCTGTGAGGATCATGCAAGTTCCAGGCTTCTGTGGCTGAGAAAGGCCCTAGGGCAGAAAGAGATCCCACTGAGAAAAACTTTGCATGACCTCCTGTAATGGAAACTGTAAGGAATTTGGGAAAACACACAATAGAGCTGTTTGGGATCCTAAAAAATATGCCAAAAATCTTAGGGGGGAAGGTGGAAGTACCTTTTTCATAAAGAGTGGTGGTGCAGAAAGCAAGCTTCCTGTACCCTTATAGAAAAGGTTGAAAAATACCACTGGGATAGCGTTAAAGACTTCTATTAACATGTCTTCATTTCCTTTAGTTTTAGAAATGCGATGGCGTCATGAACGCTGGATGCTGGGATATGTTTCTGCTGAGTTCTATACAAAACACGTCTCGTGAAGTTTAAATCTCTGCACATCATTTGCATAAAACTCCATTACTTGCTCGACTTTAACATTTTACTTTTTAACAGCACAAATCCGATTGTGAAGCTTCCACACTGCAGTTTGACGAAACTGTACCGCCATGGACTGAGAAATGTATTTGCACTATGCATGACCTCTTAATCTACTGTAGCCATTTTTAATGTTTGATTTCAGGGCAACGTTTTTAACATGACAGATCATGAATCACATTTATTGCGTAAAACAATATGTGGGGTGAGTGCTGTCAACCTGCTTATCATACCCCATGGGTGCTTGAGCTCCAGAGCACCACAGAGTCAGCGCCTGTACAGCAAGGTGTTTAAAACAGTTTTTAGAAAACCTTTTGAGCACTTTGCAAAAAGTTTAGCTTGTTCATAAAAGCATTGCTAGTGTTCATGTAGTGTATTACTCTGAAGCAAACCCTTCCAAATCATTTGACAGACAACATAATTTGCCCAACAGTGACCGGTAGATTTAAAGAACTGAACCTGTTCAGTCAAAGAAAATGAACTAAAGGGGACTCGATTAAAGTCTTTAACATTTTAAAAGGAGTTGACAGAGTTAACCCAAACCACTGCATTAAACACACTACAACAAATAGAACCAGAAGACACAGTTGTAAATGAAGTGGAAATCGATTTAGGACAGAGGGTAGGACCCTCCTTTACACACAGAGTGATGCAGTAAGTGTAGGAAGTGCACAGCGCATTTGATTTATGGAATTGTTTGGTTCACTACAATCACTGGAACGACAGGCAGGGGCTGTTCAGGTCAGTGCACTCCCTTGTTGTGAAGAGATCGTGCCTCTCTGTACCCAGAGCCATTGTCTCTCAACTTTCATGAGCACTACATTCACAAAAGCTTACAATAGGGTGTGAAGTAACCTTGAATCAGAAATAATGTGAGAACAGCTTTACAATAAAGGGTGGGATTGTTTTTGTAGTCGACACAAGACTGTTTTTTACATGAAGAGTTTTGTTAGTTTCTCCAAACCGGTGTATCCCTAAGCTCTTGAACAGAGGGGCGCAGGGGAAAAAGCAGCTTTGATATGAGTTCAAAGTGATTATCAATCTGTTTGCGACTGGGATTTTCTTTTTTTTTCTCCAGTTTGCCAAGAATGTTGGAAGACATCCAGAATTATGTAAAGATGAAGTACATTTTATAGCAGTGTGCACTGTGGTAAACCTCTTCAAACACTGCTCTGAGTGTGCTTGACATTTAACCAACTTCTTACAACAAGAACTGCGTTTTTACTAAAAGTGTAGCCAACAAAATAATTCAATAAATCACTTGTGTACTTCAGTTTTGAAAGAAACATGTTATACTAAACAAAAAAAAAAAAAAAAAAAGATATATGGTACTATTCTAGGTTAAAGAAATCTCTGTTTGCAAGCCATGGTTTCAGATAGCATTGCACTTCCTTGGTCATTTCATCTGGAGTGTGTAATTGTCCCCTCCTCTTCACTGGCTTCTCTCCTGTCATTAACCAAAGCTGCTTGCCCTATTGACTGATGCTTTCATCCAGTAAAGGCTGGTTCATATGTAGCTATAAGTGTCAAAAGATGTTCATTGTTACACACACTGAAGAAAGCAATAGCCAAAACGCTTGCCAGCTTGACTTAGTTTCTTATATGATTTACCTTAAAATTTGTATTTCACACAAATGAATAATTTCAGGCTATATATTCAGAAATAGACTTAGCACGCTATGGTTGTATTGCTACTCTTCATGAAAATCTGGCCCTTTTTTGTTGTGACATGGGTTTCCTGCAAATGCTTAAGGGCTGTGGAAGTCAGTGGGTGTCATTTCTTGTTAATTAAGGGGCTGTGCTAATATCTTGGATGTCATCCATCAAAGAAACTGTACTGTACATTCAACATGCATTGTATTAAAAAGGTTGTTTACAATAACTTTGTAAGGTTTCTGATTGATTTTACAGGAATGTTACAATTTTACTGACCGAACCACGGCCACTGGGTTTACAAAAGGTGTATTTGATACTTTCACTTGTCCTCCTTACTTTTTTCCCAAGGATGTTAAATGCTTCCCTTATGATTGATGTACTGTGCAAAAATCGTGCCAAGAGGCTTTCACTGTTCATTCCATTGAAGTTTATTTTGTGAGCTATGTTCTATTACAATGTGTTTCATGCAGTTACCCTTCTTACTCTTCCTCACTCAGCAATGTGATCACCAGCAGCAATAGCTTCACTGTAATAGGAATTTCAAGTGAAAGCGGAATGTCTGGTGATTCTTAACTCCAAATCAATTACATTTTTAAAGAGGTATAAGTACTAAAGCTTATACTTATAATAGTATTAAAATCATTTTATCAGTGGGATTCTTTGCTTTGATCTTAAGGTTCGTAAGCGAAGGCTTTATTGATTAAGTTACACACAGAGTTCAGCTTGCTGCTTAGATTTCAGTGGTTTATCAGTGATGGTCTAGAGGTGTGTATATCTCAACTATGTATTATCTGTTATCTAAATTGATGATTCTTCAATTTGTCTTTTGAATTTGATGCATTTTGACCCATGGAACGATGTCTATCTGATCAAACTGGCCCTGGCCTACCCCCTCCAGACATTCCATGCTGGCAACACACATTTCCAAAATCTACAACAGTATTGCACGGTAACAGTATGATGACATCAACATTCTAGAAAAAGAACGTTACACTGTGGGGGTGAACAGTCGTTGTAAACATAGCCAATGATAAACTGCTTCTCAATGTGCAGGATGTTACAACTAGGCTTAATATCCTTAATACAAATATATTATTATTATTATTATTATTATTATTATTATTATTATTAAGACAAGACAACTCGAAAAAAATAATAATTTTGCACCTATAAACAGAGGGTGCTAACGAGGACAGATATTTAACTAAATAAAATGAAAAAGCTGTCAAGAGGGACTGTAAATAAAATGTTCAGGTGTATAAATAAACAAAAGGGAATGGTGCAGACCACTCTGTTTAGTGCTGACTGATTGACAAAGACCATCATATCAGCATGGGCCTGTTCCAAATGAATCAGAACACAGCTCCACGGTCAAGGAGACCGTCCCCATTGTAAACCAAGACCCCAGAGCACTTACCAGGAGCTCCCTTGCCTTGGTGAGCCAAGGACAGAGATCCCAAAGAGAAACATGGTGGGGGAGAAATGCAGCAAGTACTGATAGTAGTGGTGATAGCTATATTAGTATTGGTATTATTAATTTATACTTCTCTAAATAAAAGCAATATCAATTACAGGTAGCTATAGTTACATGTTTTCCATATACCTCAAATTTTTTAAAAGCAAGTTTCATTTGTGAGAATTAGTATTAGTATAGCAAGCAGGCAAGAGGTAATGACACTTAAAACAGAAGGAATCACACAGCTTGAGAAAGCTTTCTATACACAAATGAACTGTAATACAGCATATATATAAAACTACGAAGGGTCTGATTCATGTTTAGTGCCACACTTTGTATAGCGTTGGTGTCTTCATATACAGTGCCTTGCGAAAGTATTCGGCCCCCTTGAACTTTGCGACCTTTTGCCACATTTCAGGCTTCAAACATAAAGATATGAAACTGTAATTTTTTGTGAAGAATCAACAACAAGTGGGACACAATCATGAAGTGGAATGAAATTTATTGGATATTTCAAACTTTTTTAACAAATAAAAAACTGAAAAATTGGGCGTGCAAAATTATTCAGCCCCTTTACTTTCAGTGCAGCAAACTCTCTCCAGAAGTTCAGTGAGGATCTCTGAATGATCCAATGTTGACCTAAATGACTAATGATAATAAATAGAATCCACCTGTGTGTAATCAAGTCTCCGTATAAATGCACCTGCAATGTGATCGTCTCAGAGGTCCGTTTAAAGCGCAGAGAGCATCATGAAGAACAAGGAACACACCAGGCAGGTCCGAGATACTGTTGTGGAGAAGTTTAAAGCCGGATTTGGATACAAAAAGATTTCCCAAGCTTTAAACATCCCAAGGAGCACTTTGCAAGCGATAATATTGAAATGGAAGGAGTATCAGACCACTGCAAATCTACCAAGACCTGGCCGTCCCTCTAAACTTTCAGCTCATACAAGGAGAAGACTGATCAGAGATGCAGCCAAGAGGCCCATGATCACTCTGGATGAACTGCAGAGATCTACAGCTGAGGTGGGAGACTCTGTCCATAGGACAACAATCAGTCGTATACTGCACAAATCTGGCCTTTATGGAAGAGTGGCAAGAAGAAAGCCATTTCTTAAAGATATCCATAAAAAGTGTCGTTTACAGTTTGCCACAAGCCACCTGGGAGACACACCAAACATGTGGAAGAAGGTGCTCTGGTCAGATGAAACCAAAATCGAACTTTTTGGCAACAATGCAAAACGTTATGTTTGGCGTAAAAGCAACACAGCTCATCACCCTGAACACACCATCCCCACTGTCAAACATGGTGGTGGCAGCATCATGGTTTGGGCCTGCTTTTCTTCAGCAGGGACAGGGAAGATGGTTAAAATTGATGGGAAGATGGATGGAGCCAAATACAGGACCATTCTGGAAGAAAACCTGATGGAGTCTGCAAAAGACCTGAGACTGGGACGGAGATTTGTCTTCCAACAAGACAATGATCCAAAACATAAAGCAAAATCTACAATGGAATGGTTCACAAATAAACATATCCAGGTGTTAGAATGGCCAAGTCAAAGTCCAGACCTGAATCCAATCGAGAATCTGTGGAAAGAACTGAAAACTGCTGTTCACAAATGCTCTCCATCCAACCTCACTGAGCTCGAGCTGTTTTGCAAGGAGGAATGGGCAAAAATTTCAGTCTCTCGATGTGCAAAACTGATAGAGACATACCCCAAGCGACTTACAGCTGTAATCGCAGCAAAAGGTGGCGCTACAAAGTATTAACTTAAGGGGGCTGAATAATTTTGCACGCCCAATTTTTCAGTTTTTTATTTGTTAAAAAAGTTTGAAATATCCAATAAATTTCGTTCCACTTCATGATTGTGTCCCACTTGTTGTTGATTCTTCACAAAAAATTACAGTTTCATATCTTTATGTTTGAAGCCTGAAATGTGGCAAAAGGTCGCAAAGTTCAAGGGGGCCGAATACTTTCGCAAGGCACTGTAAATATTCCCTAATTACACCTTTAATTTAAACAAGTCAGGCCTCAAGGAAAGTATATAGACCTCACAGGGTTACCAGTGTGAGTCTAAGCTCCACTTGTCATCTTCAGAGCGTTTCACGAAAGGAATGCTGCTCTCTCTCACTCTCGCTGTTTGCTTTGTGGTTGGTTTTTTAAGCAGTTAGGGAAAGTTGTTTGTCTTTTCAAAGGGAACGCCACCCTTTTGAATTCACTTCTAGTTCAAACCTGACACCTCATGCTTCTTTGACAATGTCAAACACACCTAAAGAGGAGAGGAACACCACCCCCTAAAATGCACTTCATCTAGATTTGTAGGGTGAAATGTCAGATCAAAGTCTTGTTTCTCTTTTAATACAAATATTTACAGGACATTTAATACGATACACTGTACATGTTTAGATTGTATTGTTGAAACTGGAGAAGATGCACTGCTCAAATATTTTTCTTTTTAGAAATACTAAAACAAATCTGTGCGCACAGATCAGCCAGTTATGGATTGTTTTGGAAAGTAGTATATGGCAGTCTGAAATATAATTTGAGGTATTGCATCATTATAGCAGCTTGAAGGATGTACCAAATAAGAAAACCAGCACACCTGTAATACAGCGATTTAAGCAGAATCTTGCTATATCTTTTATTGCTCAGTGTTACATTAGGCACATCAAAAATCCTTGATTGTATTGGGTAATTATACTATTTTGGGGGCTCCCGAGTGGCGCATCCAGTAAAGGCGCTCCTCGCAGGATGTGCCCTATAGCCTGGAGATCGCTGGTTCGAATCCAGGCTATGTCACAGCTGACCGTGACCGAGAGTTACTAGGGGGCGGCGCACAATTGGCTGAGCGCTGCCCGGGTAGGGAGGGCTTAGGTCGGCAGGGGAATCCACGGCTCACCGCGCATCAGCGACCCCTGTGGCCGATAGGGCGCCTGTGGCTCTGCAGCGGAGCCGCCAGATCTGTGTTGTCCTCCGGCACTATAGGTCTGGTAGCATTGCTGTGGATCTGCAGTGCGAAAAATGACGGCTTGGAAGGAGCACGTTTCGGAGGACGCGTGTTTCAGCCTCCGTTTCCTGAGTCGGCGGGGGGGTTGCGAGCGGTGAGCCGGGGATATAGATAATAATTGGGCATGCTAAATTGGGGTGAAAACCGGGGTAAAAATAATTGGTGACGACTAAATTAAAAAAAAAAAAAAAAAAAAAAAAAAAAATTATACTATTTTGTGTTTTAGATTCTGTCAACATGTTATGTTATATTGTTGTAAATAGAAACATGCAATTGTAGCATGGTGCACAAGGGTGAAGGGCATTCATTTACCATGAAATACATCCACTGTATGGCTAGCAGCTCCATGTTTAACAGTTGCATCCAGTCTAGTATGTGGGATACTGAAGACAAGCACAGGAAGAAGTGGTTCTATAGTGTCTATGATGTTGTACTGGAGAAATCTGAATCTATTACTATTGAAATATCTTCAGTGCAGGACACCCCTGGAAAAGGAGATCTCAGTGGGTTCTAGGTAAAATATTTTGATAGATAATAATAATAATAATAATAATAATAATAATAATAATAATAATAATAATATTACTGCTTCATTTATTTTAAAGGTGTAGAAAAGGACATTGATTTATTTTATTTTATTTTTACTTTGAGTCAGGTGATTTTTCTGCAGCACAAAACTAAACTGATTTCCTGTGTTCTAGTTTATAGGACCCAGCCTGACAATGACACCCCCTGTCTGTGCTGCCCCAAGTCTAGGTGAATGGAGAAAGTACTCTAAAAGCAGACTTCCACCACATTCACAGCACTGTGTCTGGATCATTGGACTGCATCAAAGTCAAATAAATGAAATACAAATCTGGAAAACAAAATATAAGAGTGAGGCAATGTTGTTATTCAATGTTGTTATTCTAATATTTAGATTATTACACCATTTTCATCCATCTATCATGCCCTCCGAAGGGGATACAGTGGAGCCATGGTCATCATCTTGTTACCATAGTGATGGCTTTAATTGTGAATTCACAGCTGGGGCGGGGGACGTATGGTACTGAGACACTTATTAGTAACATCGATGATCCAGGTATCATTGAGATGACGGGTTTTGTTAGAAACACAGCAAATCCAGTTTGTTAAATCTGTACTGGGATTTAAAGAGTGAAACTAAGGCGAGACAGAACAAGGATATTTGATTCAGAAAAATGCGTCTGAAAGTGCCAAATGGGTTAAATGAGCTCTTAATGGAAATAGAAATATTATGATTAATGTTGTCCGGGTGAAAGCCACAGATGGTTCTGGGTATTTAATAAACATGTTGACACTTTAGTTTCCCTCATTAGGTGATCGCAAAAGCCCATGCTGTCCATAAATCAAGGCCCAGGTTATCAAGGCCTCTGATCTTAACTGTACCGGGGCGCCCAGCTGTCTGCTGGATAGGGGCTGCAAACAGCAGGCCATAAACAATTAAATTCCTTGCAGCTATTTTTTCCCTTCTTTCTTGATCACATACACACACACACAATGCCAAGCTTTCACAATTAAGAAAGTCTTCGCCTCTCTCCCTTTCACCAACAAAGACATGTTAAGGATGAATGTATTTAATGTCATTTTATTTGGGGTGTAGTTACTGTACAAGTATCAAGGCTCCAATGTAAGAGTGGCAGCAATAATGGCATCCTTAACCTGGGACAGACAGGCGCGGCACTGCTGGTCATTTTCACGGTGTGGTAGCACTAGTCTGCACCCGGACACACAGGAGCGGTATGCAGTATGCGGTACAGTAGTTGTCAGTACCACACCATAGGCTATGTACTCGAATTTAATTTACATATATGGCCAAGGTTTGGCATCACCTAGTAGAATATTAGGATGCAGACATAATTAAAAATAATGTTAAATAAAAATTATTTAACATCATGCAATCTAAGAAACTACAAAATGTTATCTCAAAAGTCTACTGGAAACTACAATAGTAGTACAGTGTTTCATGTTAGATTTCGAAATGTCACATTTTTCAATTATTTTGAAAACTACAAAGCGATATGTAATTTCAATATGTCAGCATAACATTATTAATTCTATAGGGCGTGAAGCAAAACTTTTGGCCATAGCTGTAATGCCCCCCCCCCATATAATCTACAAAATAAAAACAGTGTTTTTCAGTGTTGCTTTTCTGTCATCTATATGCAGGTGTATAGAATGAGCGATCTGAGCTTAGCAAAGAAACATACAATACATTGCATACTACTAAAGTGTTAGAAAATATATCCTTTTACAGCCAGTTATTTAGTAAAAATAGTAGTGAACTACAGAAATGATAAAAAAAAGGCTGGAAGGGTGCTTATCAGGGGCGATGTATAAAATACTGACTTGCCTGTCCTTTTATGAAATATGGGAGGGATCAAACACTTCAGGGTGCTTAGACACCTCCGTAGACAACAGTTTCATTCATGATTTTTCCTGGCAAGCACGTGTTGTCAGCACGTGGCTGTGATTGGTTAATCCACGACAGTACCGCGCTGTATTCTATTTGAGCGATACCGCTGATCTGTCCAACACCATATGAAAGCAATGGCAGCGAGACAGGCGGCAAAATGCCTCACGCGCCACGCCGCGTCTGTCTGTCCTGGGCTTTACACTTTATACATAATTCAACAAGTACTGGGACAGATGAATAAACACAGAACCACTGGCAGTTGTGCTCAGAATATGAACATAAGACCATAAGAAAATGTATGAAGGCGGTGAGACCATTTGGCCCATCAGTGCTCATCTGGTTCCTAGTAGCTGATTGATCTCAAAGCTTTGTTTAGTTAGGTCTTAAAAGATCCCTGTAATTCAGCATCAACAGCATGACTAGGTAACCCATTCCATAGCCTCTCTATAAAGAAGTGTCCTCACTTAATTTTCAATTGTGTCCTCTGGTCCTGTACTGTATACATGGCCAGTTATTCTAGTTAAGTTACATAACAGGTAATGCCCTCACATGTTCGTGTGAAGTTTGAAGTACAGTTTCTAAAGAGTGCCAGTGTGTGGAATGCTTTTACACTTTTACCTTTAAGGCACTGGATTCTAACAGTAGGTTTCTACCACTCAATCTGAAACACAGACACTTCAAAGTGTTTAACATACTGGGGCTGCAGTTGATATGTGTCTCACAGAACACAATAACCTGTCTTCTGGAAACCCATCTGGAATGAATGTTCCCACAAGGGGATCTAGTGGAGGTGTAGCTTGTCAAATCTTTTTGCATATATCTATAGACGCGTTTGTGGTGTTGTGATGAAACTTGCTGAGGGCCTCCTTTTCCTGACAGTTATCATCTCAGGGTGTATCGAGGCTGTCTCTGTGTCTGTCCTACTCTCTGTTTTTACATTTTTACATATATCCAGAGAACTGCTTATCCAATTGTAATGAAACTAGTAAACATTATGGAGAATATAGGGTAAAAAGAAACGTGTCCAATTTTGATGAAACTTGCAAAGAATCTTATTTAGTGATTGAGTATCATCTTAACCTTGATATTTAAACATGCTGTCTGTCTTGCTTTGTGTTTCTTCTTTCATTGGCTTTAGTATTGATTATTGTGAAGTTTTCAGCTTTCTGATTTATTTCATTTTCTTTTTTCAGCATGTGTACTGTGCACTGAAACCAGAGACTTCCTTGAACGAGTCTACTAAAACTCTTCAAGAAAGAAAAACAATAGGGCAACAAGCAATGGCACAAATAATAATTAATAATAATTAACAAAATAACACCACTGTACCAGAAAATATTTCCCACTTAAGATCTCACACAGTCAATGATTGTCGCCTATCTTCTCATCTTTTTTTCATTAAAACTTACATTTTTACTACATTTTTTAATTTTCCATGTCTTATTTTAATTTATTTATTTGTATTTTGACATTGTTTTATTAAATGTCTTGCCTGTGTGACTTGCGTTCCTCTTAATGGAATAAAACACACGTGTGTGTGTGTGTGTGTGTGTGTTGGGGGGGGGGGGGGTTCATTTCTTACCTGCCAGAAATCACGTGGGAATGTGGCTGGAGCTGTAAATTGAATAAATGATGATTAATTAGGCTCCAGTCACAGGTGTATAAAAAGGGTGTTCACGGGTGTTAATGTTACAATTAATGTTAGTGATGGTGAAGGTGTGTTGCTGTGCTGTGCTGTGCTGTGCTGTGCCGTGCTGTGCTATGCTATGCTATGTCTGTGAGTTTTTGTATAGACCTTTTGCTTTGGCCCTTGTGCTTTTTTATTTGTTAATGTGTTTTGTTTAGTGTTTGCTTCTTTGTTATTAAACATGTGTGATAGCTCTTCACTGCAGCTTCTCAAACTCAATTTAAACATTGAGAAAGACTGCGAGTCGAAACGTTTATCATTGAATTTATTACTTTTCTTGTACTATTTCTACGACAACACACAATGTAATGGAACAACGGGACGCTCTCATGGTCCCTGCCAATGCCTTTGTCCTTCAGCACAAAATGCACCAAAATAAAACAAATTTTAATAAACTTTGACTCCACAACACTTAGGGAGAGAGTGAAACTGTCCAATGTAAGTCAGGAAATCTCTTTTTTTTTTTTAATGAAAATGCCTGTGCGTTAACCATTAATAATTGGTCTTAATCTGAGTGTCTCGGAATCAGGAAAACATTGGGTGATTATATTAAAATCAGCCCTTCACAGACAGGGCAATGGGCCAACTCAATATGCCTGGGGCGAGGCTAGGGTTAACAGGAGAAGCTGGACAAATGTGTCTAATTTCAGCTCGGCTGAGTCCAAAGAGCAGGGAAGCACAGAGAGGCCTGGCAACATCTTTAACTTATTAAGCCGGGAATGATGTCATGATTAAAAGAGGAAATTGGGAAGCCTCCAAAATGTAAACATTCTCAGGCAGCCACACTTCAGAAAATCAGCCCCACGGCAGAGGGGAAAGCCATCCTTTTAAAAGCTCTGAGCCTGACCTGGGGTGGCAGATCAAAGGGAAGCGGCACTTTGGCTAGCCTGACGTGAGGGCCACGCCTCTAGGGGCAAACATCAACTCAGCCCCAGGCTCTATAGCAATCCCTACCTTTCCAGTACTTCTTTACAAGCCCTGTATGCCATAATGATGCTTTTTAAGATATACGGCTACCATATTGAACAGATTCACAAAGTGGGAATGATTTCCTATTTCCAATGGCTGTACTGTTATGATTTAAATAGATATCTTTCTCTTATGCACAGCCTTCTTCAACTCATACAAAAGATTCTCAATCGGATTTAGATCAGGACTTTGACTAGGCCGTTCCAGAACCTTGATTTTATTCTTCTTTAACCATTCTGAAGTAGATTTTGATGTATGCTTTGGATCGTTGTTGTGTTGGAACATCCAGTTGCGCTTTAAACCAAGTTTTGTAGCGTAGGGTTTCATATGATTGTCTAATATCTTTTGGTATGCTATGGAATCCATTTTACCATGTATTGGAATTAAATTTCCCGTGCCATTAGAGGAAAAACAGCTCCATAGAAGGATATTACCATCTCCATGCTTGACAGTAGGTATGGTGTTCTTTTCTTTGTAGCCTCACCAGACTTTCTCCAAACATAACGACTATGAGCATGACCAAATAGCTTGATTCTGGTTTCATCACTCCACAAAACCTTTGACCAGAACTCATATTCATCATTCAAATGCCGTTTTGCAAACTGGAAGTGATGGTCCTTGTCACGTTTTCCTAAGAGTGGCTTTTTCCTTGGCCTGCGACCATTGAGACCTTCACCATGCTATACTCAACCTATGGTTGAAATGGAAATCCCAGTCCCACTTGCAGCCAGTTCATTTTGAATATCTTTGGCAGTCAGTCTTGGAGTGTTATTAACCTTCCTCACAATTCTTCTACTTGTTCTTGGTGAAAGAACCTTCTTTCTTCCAGACCGAGGGAGCATTGTGACGTACCACGAGTCTTATACTTCTTGATAGTAGAAACAATAGTTGAAACTGGAATTCTCAAATGCTTGGAAATCTTGCATCCTTCTCCAGCTTTATGACAATAAATAATTTTCTGCCTAAGGTCTTTAGATAGCTCTTTACTTTTTCCCATATTGACTTATTGGTAGTGTCCTGAGTTTTACGCAACCTGATTTTTTCAATTGTAATTCAACTGCTATCCCCTAGATGTCCCTGCAGCCACTCCAGTTATAGTAATCGAATTCACAATTAAGAAATCAACACATTACACTTTGACTAATTAGAAAAATAAAAGCTCATTATGATGAGTATAAACAGTAATTGAATAAACGGATGCGTTAAAAGAAAAATGAGAGACCTGAACATGGAATCAAAGACATTGCAATCAAAAAGCATTTCATTGAGCGAACATGATAACATTTAACGCATGGGACATTTTCTTTCATGAAACTGTAAGTTACACTTAATGTGCTGCTTGCGAACAACCTTGCAGTATTATTATTATTATGTTATACTTGTAATATATATGTTACAGCATTGATGTTATGATTTCAGTATTTTATATAAATTGTTCCGGGAATCAGTGCTGTTTTTTTATATTTTGTTGACAAATGATATGTTCCTACTAGTAAACTTCAACATTTAAATGATTTATTTACACAATCTAAGAAATAATATTGAATAAGATGTATTAGTAATAAAAGGATGCATGACTAAATAAATGTCCGTAGCTGCTGCTGCCGCCTAATCAACTCACCAATACACGTTAATAGAATGACTAATTGAGATGATTAAAGGAATCAGGAGATTATTAATCAGTAAGTGATTTAATTAAGCAGACTACATGACCACCTTGTGGTGGGAGGAATGAAGTGCAGCCTAAGAAAGCAGGTCGCCTAAAACGCAGAGCCTTACTTATTGGTAATGATAGCAATCATCCTATGCCTAACCTGTTTATACTCTCTAAGAATGTTCACCTACAATCCAGCATTTTCTAGGCTTTTCTAGAATTAGGTTCTGCATTATCATATTGAAATTTCTAGTACCTTATAGACAATACTATCATAGCATCAAAGGGTATGAATACTTTTGAATTACTATTTTGGGGGTTTTGCTAAAACATTGCTGAAATAAATAATTGTAGACATTTTTTTCCCTCATCCACAAAAGCAAAACCTTTGCTACAAAAGATTTTCCCTAAAGTTCTTTGTTTTTGAGAAATTTCTAGAAATTATAAATTTCCGTTGGGGTATGTAAACTTTTGACTACAACTCTCTAGGCCTGCATTTGGCCCTTTCTTCTCAGAAGAGGTCGGGTTGTTATACATTGATTGAGCATTCAGAACATTCAAGGGACAGTTTATAGATTTGCAACTAGCACTGAAATTTATACCATGCCTGTTGAGGGCCCCCTTTACAACTTGTGAATTCAGTTCTTTTGAGAGGTGACGGACAATGGCACAGGGTACAGTCAGACAGAATGCCAGCAGGAATCATAAAAGTTTGTCCTCGCAGTATTTGTTCCATATCCACATAAATATACCCCAATGAAAATAGTGTACTATATTTGACTCTAAATGTTCTTGTAAAAGCTCTGAATTTTCAAGGCGTATTCTCTAAATTCCCAATATTTGGTAAATAAGCCACAGGAAAACAGATCTAACAGATCTCAAAGATAGTATTTTTTTAATGATTTATAAGAAAACACAGCCTTTTCAAGTTTCATTGTAACTAGATAAGTGGTTCTCTAGATATGTCAAAATGTAAGTGTGACTTAAAACAGATGATCAAACAGACAGACAGACGACCTCCATATTCCCTAAGATTATGGTACATTCAATAACGTGCTAAACAGGGTCTTCAGCTAGCTTCATCAAAATGTGTCAGACAGACAGAGGGACAGAAAGGCAGACTGCCTCTTTTTACCCCAATAGTCTTCTGATGAATGCACAGGTTCATGACGATTGGACCATATCCAATATGTCTCCCGGCAGGGATTTGAATCCTTAGCCAGGGAGTGCCTTTCATGCAGGCACCTGAAAGCTCTCAACAATTATGGTATTAATGTTATTTTACAAAATGTTACACCTGTGGCAAGCGTCTGACCCACATTCATACCGATTTATCCACTGAAGTCTGTTCATCAAAGAAACAAGGTTAAACTTGTATTTAAAAGACAGAAAGGATACATTTGGCGAACAACAATAATTAGTCGCAATAATGCAATTTATAAAGACAACAATCAAAACAGTGATTTAGTCTGAGAAAATTGAACAAATGCTTTAACCCAGAAGACACTGCTGGGCTAAAGGAAGAAAAGCTATAACTGACTTCCTGGAAGGCAAGCAAACTGAGAACTTAGTGTAGTACCAGATGTCTGTTTATAAAATTAAAAAATGTGTTTGTGTTATAAAATGCGTTTCTTTAAAAAGAAAATGGAAATGCATTTTGAAACATTTTGTTAGCTACAATTATTTTAACCAAAAGGGGCAATATTTATTGTGAAATACTACTACTACTACTACTACTACTACTACTACTACTACTACAACTACTACTACTACGACTACTACTACTAATGATAGACAAAATAAATAAAGTGTACCAATCAGTTAAAGAAAGTGCTTAAAAGGAAGGACACCTACTGTACATGCATAGCCTGAGAGGGAACCATTCAGTTATCTCCCAGTTAATTTATTAGCTGACTGATTACAGGACCATTTAAAGCCGACTACGTATAGGTAAAGTGAAGCAGTGATAGATACTTTTACTACATAACCTGTTCTATATCAACATGTTTTTTATGCAGCAGTGTGTAGGGTTTTGGACTCTTGACCGGAGGGTCGTGGGTTCAATCCCCAGTGGGGGACACTGCTGCTGTACCCTTGGGCAAGGTACTTTACCTAGATTGCTCCAGTAAAAACCCAACTATATAAATGGGTAAATGTATGTAAAAAATAAATAATGTGTAAAAAAAGAATGTAATTGTATGTAAAAATACTGTGATGTCTTGTAACAATTGTAAGTTGCCCTGGATAAGGGCGTCTGCTAAGAAATAAATAATAATAATAATGCAGGTGCCGGGTGTGTTTTTCTTCAAAGCAACATAAAATGCATTGTGGAATGACCCTGTTCATCAAAGACTATCCTCTACCTAAACATAAAGCAGTTCGAAATGGAGTTCCAACATCCAGTGGAATCGTGGAGGGTCTGAACTGTAAATGAAAGTCTCTAGCCAGATCTTCTCTTCAGCTTTTGATTGGTAGACGTAAAAGCAGACACTCTCTAATATGACACACTCTCCCAACAGCCCAGGGATACAACACTGTCTCATGTGAATTACTGTCCTCTCCCAGACTGAAAGACATATGCTAATGGACAATAATTAAATTATCTTGAACTTCTTTTTACAGTTATAATTGGAAAATTTTTTGCTCGGAGTGTAGTCTATCTCGGGCTCATTTCGGCTGCATTAGTTAAAAAACTACATTTATAACAAGGGTATATTTATTTAAAAGGTACTGTTGTTAGCAACTCGGCTTCTAAATGCGCGGTTAAGAGGTTAGTCCAGGCATGTCAGTAATGGGGCGCGTTTGACATGATCCCCCAGCTGGGTTGAGTCAGCCCAGATGGAATTGTGATTACAACCCTCCAGGGCAGCTTACCCTGGCCGTGTTCGGAGCTTGGAAACCCTGCTTCGTTAGGAATACACAAGAGGAATTCTGGAGAATGCTGGGATGCCATTGAGGGTGGAGGGCTGTGCATTTTTGGGGTTTTGGGGCTTGGGAGTCGGGGGGGGATTGTTGTGAATGTCTTGTTTGCCACCTGGATTGATGATTATGTTCTTATGCTCAATTGTAATGGGAGTAAGTTCTGGGTAGATATGGACACTGTTTCATTTTTAAGAGTATCAGAATCTGGTAACATATGGAGGCATCTGTCTGTGTGCCTGTCTGTGTGTGTGTGTCTGTGTGTGTGTATGAGTGTGTGTGTGTATGAGTGTGTGTGTGTTTGTGTGTCTGTGTGTGTGTGTGTCTGTGTGTCTGTGTGTCTGTCTGTGTGTGTGTGTGTGTGTCTGTGTGTGTGTGTGTGTGTGTGTGTATGTGTCTGTGTGTGTGTGTTTGTGTGTCTGTGTGTGTGTATGTGAGTGTGTGTATGCACAGAAGGCAACATTATAAATCAGACAAGAATGGATTAATATTTTGTAACACTAGATTGTGGAAACTGCAGCTTTTAGTTCGTACTAAAAAAACATTGCATGTCCTGAAATTCTTCAATATACTCAGAACTCATATTTTCTAAACTAGAAATTTTACAATACATTTCTTGTTTTTTAAAGTACAGCTCTCCCATTGTTATTTATTTTTCAATAAATGCACTAGGTTCGGCCAAGCTAGTTCCCAATCGAATGTTACAGTCGAATATATATTTTTTAGCACTTTGATGCCTGCATTGTAAAGCTGAGCAGATCTGTCAAGTGGGAAATGAGTAAACACTCTTATATCTTAAGAGTCAGGGCAGGGTAAACTATTCATATTCATTTATTATAATCATGTTTCAATAGAAACAAACACAATACCTAGTTAATTCCGTTATCCATAACTAGAATTGCTGTCTGCTGGTCCAGTGCATGAGACAACACTTGTGGCAAATAAGATGTACTGGACTGTGGTGAAGCCTGGAGTTTTTATAGATTTCATTTAGTTTCATTGCTTTGTTTAGTTTTTTTTCTGTGTATTTGCTTTATGTTGCGTTATTACACAGAATACAAAAGTTCACCTTGAATAATAATAATAATTCTAAATGAAAGTTAAATATGGCAAATGTGTATACTTATTTTCATCATTTTATTCTATAGCATTTCGTCTTTTTAAAGTTAGTGCTTGTGAATGTAGTGCTTATACAAAGTGAGGGACAGTGGATTATATTTCTATGACAGCTTCTCTAATAGAAAAATGAAACAGAACAAGCTCACCTCAGTCCTTACATAAACACCTACTACCAACATCTTCTGAAATGTGTGTGCTTTGTTTTGTCCACTAGGAGCCAAACTGATACCAGCAAACTCACTCGAGCCAGATGTGAGCCCAGGCGACAGGCACAAGACGCTGTCAAATTAGCCCGCTGAACTCCAAATGTTTCTAACAATTCTGATTTGAATAGAAAACTGACAGGGAAACGAGAACCAGCTTCTAATAAATAAGAATGATTCAGAGTTGTTTTTTAAAGCTGTATCCGCTGCCGCCGCCACCTCCAGCACCAGAACACGGTTTCTGCAGCAGCTTTACAGCAGCCTTGAGAGCAATTATTATACGAATCCCCACTGTATTAGTGTTCTAGTCACACATATAATAGGTACAGCAATGCAATGATCTCATACTACAAGATGTCTGTGTGTCAATGGCAGAACGATGATGTCTGAGCCAGGGTTTGGCATAGCTGAGAGGATTCCACATGGAAGAGCTTTGTTTGTGTCCACAGTCGTGGTCGATGCATTGTTCTTGTTGTCTTTGTCAGCATTTTTAGTAGTTCAGTTGTGCAGGAGATGTGAGTCATGTGACTTAGCTTGCCTATTACGCAAGTTCTACCTATAGAAAATAGTACCAGTACCTGTGTGTTCTGGCTCGACTACACCACAGCTTGAGAGACCATGACACAAGGCCATCACAGTGCATTTTCAGTGCATTGGTTTGGCTGGTATACTTGTCATTGGTTTTCAGGGTTCAAAGCCCAGCAGGTAAAGGAAGTGCAAAGAGCAGACCTCTTTATAACCCTGAACATTAAACAACAATTATTCACACTACTTTAGGGTTACAAGAAGGGTAAGCGCCTTTGTGTGAGAGAATATCGGCACCTTAGAAGTGAATGGATCGAGGCTGAAAGGTCTTTTTAGGCACTACAAGTGTAGTGTTTACAGCAGGGGTCTCCAAACCTGGTCCCGGAGAGCCTCAATCCTGCAGGTTTTATAGGTGTCATCAATGGCTAAAGAGTTGGAACACCTGTTAATCTTGACTAATTAAACCAATAGTTGGTTCAGTTAAGTAACTGGGAGCTCAGTTGAAATGGAAACCAGAAGACCCTGCAGCTCTCCAGGACCAGGGTTGGGGACCCCTGGTCTACAGCATAACTGTTATATACTACTTTATTGATAATATACACGTTAAAAAAAAAAAAAAAACAGCTGCATTTGTTGACCAACCTTTATTTAGACCATTGTGATTTTCATTATAAAGAGGGAAAAGGTTGCTGAAGAGAGTACTGTGAAGTGAATGAGGTTGATGGCAGATTGTGATGTTACAGTTTCAAATTGACTTTGCAGTTAAAGAGAGTTCAGTTTTTAAAGGAGGTGACGTCAACCATACCAATACGTAGAATAAAGCATTGTTGCAGGAGGGAGCTTAATGTGGCAAAAGCTTCTGAGTGTATTTCAGAAGCTGTATCTTTAAAGTGTATCTTTAAAATTATAACGCTGCAATACAGAAAACATGGGACTCAACAATGTGTTTCTTGTAAACTTTGCCGGGGGTTCTGTAACACTTTAAAATTATATATGCAATAAGTATCCACCTTTTAGTTGTAATTATTGAGATTATTATATATACACACACAATGTTATGCAATTCTTTGCTCTTCAGCATGATATAGATGGGTGACTGGCCCATTTTCTGAAGAGCCCTTTTGTGTGCTGAAATCAGTTCTCAGCGATGCGGTTGGACAGGATCCAGGGTCAGGTGGTACAGGGGAACCATGACTGGAGCTTGACAAGAGCCAGCATGTGGATTTGAAAGATCATATGAGCCCTGTATGACAAGGTAGGGTTGGGGAGAGTTGACTGGGGCTTCTGGAGTCAGGCAACAAAAAATACAACGTCTGCAATAATACAAATATATTAGCTTTTAGTTTTGTTGTTTCAGACATTTGACTTCGATAAAGGCAATTTTATTATGTCTCAGGCTGTCAAGCAGCATAGCCTTATACATCTCTATATTTTTTCACATGTGTTAATAATAATAATAATAATAATAATAATAATAATAATAATAATAATAATAATAATAATAATCTTTATTTTATAAAACGCCTAAATGCACGCATCTCAAAGCGTTGTACAAACACAAAACTTAATTTTAAAGGGTGTATTTCTGGCAACATAAACATTAAACTTTAATTTGTGCATTGGGTCTTCTAGCCCTTGGAACATAATGAAGTCTTCTATCTGTCCAACAAGACGTGGAATTTAATGTGGAATTAAACACTGAGTGAGGTGAACAATTCTAAGTTGTAAAGACACAACTGTGTGGTAAGTCATACAGTCAAGGCAGTGCAAGTTTGAGTCCTGGCTGTGCCAATTTGTCAATTTTACCTGTGTGTTGCATTGCCCTGTCTCTCCGGCGGGTTGGCGAGACAGAATCAGCAGGGATTGTATCTCCTCATCGTGCTACAGCGCACCCTACTGGACAGGCCACCTGTGAGCTAAAGCAGACACCTGCAGGGCTGGCCTTTGTCCTCCTAGGGCCGCTAGCTCTACTTCACTGACAAACTTTTGAAAATAAAGGCTTAGCATTGGGATGCCCCCTGACCTTTAGTTCTCATGAACTGTTATGGGGAACTGGACACTATGAATCACACCTACCTGACCATCCATTTTTTAAAAGCCTTATCACAATGTGTAAGTTTCCTTCCTAGCTACTACCTGCTACTATCTATTGAGGCCCTGGGTACTCCAGTAATGTAGCCCAGATATTTTATGAGATTACAACCTTCTTATTATTCCAATTTGATACAAGAACCTTATAATTTAACATGTTACAACACTACTGTACACATTTAAAGATACAGATTTGGTTTCTTGCCCAAGTGTACTTCCTGTGCAGCAGGTACTGTATAGAACCACGTCTGAACACACACTCATGTGGATGTGCACAGATGTGCTGGGGCCCTGAGGGTGATGGAAGCAATTTCCAATCAGACACAGACTTGATCTAATGTCATTTCAGATACATGCTCAGCATTGGTTGGCCTAGAACTGTTATAACTAATATTAGAAACCTCAGAACCTTCATCCACCAATCAGAAAACGATGGCACTATCACATAGCAGTCTAACCCTAACCCTAAACCCTAACCCCAAAACATTAAGATAGAATGCCTAGCTTTAAAAAAAATGAAAAGGAAGAAAGCCAGAACAACACTAAAAAGTTACTCTCAGATACCGAGTGTTTCTGTTGTTTGATCAGTCTGTGTTACTGTGCTTTCAGCTGAGCCCAGGAGCTGCTCTTCAGTTCTAGTTGCATGCTGCAGATTTTTTAAATGTAGCCAATAAAACACCATCATCTAGTATCCTGTCAATTTCATATGCGCTGCTGTGCACTAGAGCGTGATAGCGATTACTAATATTAAGACACTTTGTCTAATCTAGCCTACATTGCATATGTTTATGGCAAGCAAATGGAACTGAAGAGCAGCTGTTGAACTCATAGTAAAAACACCTTAACACAACAACATAATATTTCATTAACTGTGAGAAGAACCACTCTCTAAATGATTGCAAACACCATAGCAAAGGGAGAGTATTTTTTTTATTTTTTTTTATTTGAAGTAACATTTTCTTTAATTATCAGGTTGAATCCTGTTAACAATTGTACCACTCAGAAGCTTAAAGAAATTGATCACTCACTGTCTTTTTTATCAAAACATCATTCTATTTATAAAGCAAAATACAGAAATATTAGATTTTTAAGTGTTCTTTTCATTTAGAACAGAACTGTATTAAAATACATTAATAGCTATGGAAAATCATTTCCTTAAACTATTGCAAATA
The DNA here is from genome assembly GCF_902713425.1 of Acipenser ruthenus. Taxonomy (NCBI): domain Eukaryota; kingdom Metazoa; phylum Chordata; class Actinopteri; order Acipenseriformes; family Acipenseridae; genus Acipenser; species Acipenser ruthenus. The sequence continues at coordinate 11,258,151 of NC_081209.1, forward strand.
TTCCCCAATGTCGCTTGCAAGTCTGGGAAGAAGATCATGAAAATGTTGGCAGGCAAAGCAAACTTCCTTCCTCCCCAACACAGGTGCAACAAATGGTGACTTTGTAAAAAAAAAAAAAAGAATTTACTAATAAAATAACCTTTAGCACTGAGGCATCTGTTTACTCAATTGGATTGGATCGTCTCTTCTAATGAGCAATGTAACTTCCTGAGAACAAATAAGTGTAATCCCAAACGACTGAACTGGGTTTAATTACAGGGGAATTAAGGCGGTTTATTAAAAACAAAGTAACCTTTTCACCTCAGCGGGATCAAGTGTCATAACAGACACAAAGGTAGTACTCTGCTTTTCGAAGGAAGTGTTGTCAGCGCTGGCAGGGGTGGACTTCGTGTGAAGGCCAGGTTCCTTCTGGGCATGCTCGAGTCTGGAGGATTCAGATCTGGAAATGGGCCAGTCATTATGTGACTTCCTGTGTTGGGACAGCTGTGTGGCCATGCAGCTGTCAGCAAAGTGTTAATGAAGATGTGTTGGTTGGGACCCATTGGGGAGGGTGGCTGTTTGCCCTGCTCGATGTGCTGGAAGCTACTGAGCAAGGGATTACACTGCTGGTAATCTGCTATTCTGAGTCTTCCCTTTTGTAATGGCAATCCTTTTAGCCCAGATTTGATATGTATTGAGATCTGAAGTCATTTTATATTATTCTATTATAATGCACAACCCAAAGCTTTTCCAGGAAGGGATTAAATGAATTGTTTTCAGAATGAAAAAGGGTGACAAAGCATATTTATCAGTACCAATTGCCAAACTGTTTTGTACCGTGTTAACCACATTAAGTAAACGGAACAGCAAGGTTTAACCAATGGACAAGGTCTTATCAAGAAAAAATAAATCTTGCATTTAATTCAACACATTTCAGTTTTATATATTGTTTTTATTTATGTTCAGCTAGTTTAAATGTTACTTATGGTATTAGAGAGGACATTTTACAGGGGCTTGAAACACTTGGGACTGCTTACACTGAAAGCAGGGTTGGCCTTAATATGACATTGACCCACTATGGCTGCCATGTTCTCATTGTGTGCAAGGACCTCATTAACATAAACAGGAATCTAGCTTTGTGCTCATACAGTTGTTCAAATATTTACTGTATATCCCTGAAAAACACAGTTCTGATGTACTGATTAAGCAGCTCTAGTGGAGATCATGGCTGCAACAAGACGAATCTCTGTTGTTTTCGTTGTTTCCTCATAAGAGAAGTTGAGACTGCAGCAGAAAGAAGTCTTGTGTCATAGTAGTTTTTTGTCTCCTGTATACCATTACAACCAGTGTGCATCGGATTGCAACCCAACCATCTTGGTTTGTCATGTCTTGCCCTGACTCATTCTTCCAATGGAGGGGAACTGGAAAACAAGGTCCATTTTCACAATTTCTCAGGATGAATTTATGGAACACTGTAAAAAAGATTTAAAACTGTATTTGTTTTTAACAGACATTAAAAATGACAGTTTTTTTTTTATTTTAAACAAAACTTAAGTATGCATAACAAATGTAAAATGAAACAAAAAAAATAGATAAAGGCTTTATTTATCTCCCCACCAACCCTGATTTGAACAAACAGAATAATTTTAGCCACAGTATATGTCCATTTATATTTCTAGACCTGACCTACTTTCTTTTTGTCTTTCCCCTTTTCAATTTACAGTGGATCAGGTCACCTTCATCCAGCCCAGGATTAGGATCAATTCAAGTGTAGATTCATTTAAAACGAATTTGGGTATTTTACATTATGTCGGTTTAGCATTACAAAATTAATTATTTCCCCCTGCAAAGCATGCACACATTAAATAGTATTTGAGTTTAATATTAAATGTAAAGATTAGAGTAAAACATTGCCTTATACATAGCTTGTTTAAGAAATACCTTTAATCTGATTATAATCTTCCATGGTAGTGGACACAAAAATCCCATCGGATTGTCGGATTGTAAATGCAGTACCGATATTTAAGACAGGAGATAAAGTGGGGACAGGGCTTTAATTTCATAACATATAAAATCATAGAATGGGGCTAAACTAGAGGATTAATAAATGCATTAAAGGAGACAGCCAATATGGGTTCAGAAAAGGCAGATCCTGTCTGATTAACCAGGCTCTGTGTGACTATTTGGACTTTGAAATGGGCTTCAACAGTGTCCAGCACGAAAGGCCAACCCTACATATCAAATCAGTAAGAATCAAATGTTGTGCACATCGATTCATAGGTTGTTGAAATATAGAAAGCAGAGATTAACTTCTAGTTACAGTCATGTGCTCACTGCTGGAACCCCTGCTCTATTTCATCTACACACATGACCCAGATAGGGGGATAATCAGGAAGCTTGGAAAATTTGACACAAAGCTCTGACACTTATGTTATATCCTCCAGAGGCCGACAGCTTGCCGACATCCGCTCTCGGGTTCCTGGGTGTAGAAAAGGAAGCTGGCTTGGCCGTGGGATCGGAAATCGCCCGCTGAACCTTCAGTTCTCCTGAGCCGTGTGGGGAATTGCTGTGGTGAGGAGAAAAAATAATTGGACATTCTAAATTGGGGAGAAAATCACGGATACAATAATTGGGCACTAAATAATAATACATTTTGTTTTATAAAGTACACATCCATAATGGCAAGGAACAAAACACACACAATGTCAGATTGCTACAATAAAACCCAGAAAACACACACTGGCTCTTTATAAGTCTGTGGATATAACATTTACACATTTTTACATCATTTGCCTTGTTCAGCAAACACACCGTGTTTTTTTTGTTTTGTTTTGTTTTTTTTACTCACAAAAACATGTTCTGCATTTTTCTGATTCGGCCCTCATTTCACCAAATTGTTATTGTTTATACTTCAGCCATATTAATAAGTCAATAAAAATGGTGACTGGATTAGTATAGAGTTGAAGTCCAGCAACTGTTGAGATTCAGATAGATACCATGGAATCAACCACACCCCCAGTCTATGAGAAATAAACCTTTTTGTGTATGAATTTAAACTATGTTGTATTTTCCCACCTCTGGTCACCATGTTGGAAAAATGACTTTTTTCTCAGCCACAGAAAACCAGGATCTTCATCCGTCTAGCCTAGACACAGGGCTACTAATGTAGAATTCCGGGATTGGTGACCAAGATTGGCATTTGGGATAACTGCTCACCTGGGAGTCAGTGTTTTTCATGGAGGGCGCCACATCCCACTTGAGACCCTGCAGATCTGTCAATCAGGGCATGAAATATTCAGCAGTCTTTATCTGCTAAGCCAAGGGCTATCCTAAAATCAGTGGCGCCAACCAGAGTGTCCCTGCTCCACAATGGGGCTGCAGCGAGGTCATTGTATAGTGAGGCAAGTACGTCAATATGTGGATATAAACTCTGGGGTTAAAGCACTGGCTACCATTGGGTCCATATCAGGAAAAGACTCAGGAATACTTCAGTGAACTGCAGGTAAGAAATGTATCATGAAATAATGCTGGGTGGACTTTTTCAATGTTATGCTGTTTAAATATATCTTTTTTGAGGTTTGCGTGATTAAATATTTACTCTGGTAGTTGTTTCATCTTCAATGGAACTACCATAGGATATTTTCATGTTTGAATTGTTTTATTTAGACTGCCCTATTACCCCAGATTTTCTTCCCAATTATTTTTCCCCTCATTGCAGTAATTCCCCATATAGCTCAGGAGAACTGAAGGTTCAGTGGGTGTCCTTCAATCTCACGACCACGCCAGTTTCCTCTTTTTCACCCAGGAACTTGAGAGCGGATATCAGCGAGCTACCAGCCTCTGGAGGACAAAGGCCAGCTCTGCAGTTATCCACTGAGCTCACTAGGCGCCTGGCCGGTAGGGTCTACTGTAGTGGGAGAAACAGTCCCTGCCGGTTTTGCCTCCCTAACCCGCCAATACGACACTCCCTACTGAATCCCCAGTGAAGTACGGAGTCTTCACACAGCCGGGATGCAACCCTGCATCCCCTGACTGTATGACTTACCCTGCATATCACGTGGCCATGCTTTTATCAGGTGAGCCACACGGGGACCCCTACCACGAGGAATAACCTACATAGTATTCAATACACACAGACAGAAACCATGTAGCAATAAACAATTTCATTCTGCAAATATATTCCCCATGGTAGTTACATTTAAGTTGAACTTCCATACTAAATATTTAACTGATGGCTTTTACATGTAGGCAAAATGTCTCTCTTATAGACCCTTTTCCTTTGTTTAATATTGGGAGCCTATTAAGAGGTAGGAATATTGCCAGGTCGATCGCAGAGCTTGATTCCCTTTCAATTCTTGTTGTATGTGCTGTATTTTGACGCCTTCTATAGCATTTAAAAACCAGAGCAAATCACACAGTGATGAACTAAATACTCATGTTCCTCATGACTTCCTGTGCTGTAGGTAACACATAGCTGAAATTGACCAATATCATATGTGATTTTCACTCCTTTAAAAGGTAGTATAGTTGTCATTTTTAACAAGAATTGACATTATTTTGACAAGGACTGAAGTGATGGCTTTCTTTTGAACAAAGTGTTTTCTTGTTCCAGGTGATGCCACATTCCCTGAGACTAGCTGGATGAGGTGTGTGTGTTTGTGTGTGTTTGTGTGTGCGTGTCTGCGTGTGGGTTTTTCATTTGTGCTGATTCTGCAGAAAGGTAAAGTGCCTTCCAGTGCCCGAGACAGCCCAGGGAAGACAGCTGGCGTCCCTGTCTGTGTTGTTTGAAGACACTGTCAAAATCATCATAAAGATCCAGTCGCATATGTCAGGCCATCAGATAAAGGGAAAGTGCTCCTATTAACCCTTTTAATGCCTACATGCTGAAAGACAGCTTTCCATGCTAGCTCCTCGGCTAAGCATTATCACTATGTGCACTGAAGAGTTTACCTTAGAAGCACAGCATATACTGGTGCTCCAACACAGTATACTGATGCCACCTCCCTGCATTGGAATGAAAGGGTTTATCAGTTGTTTTGCCACATTTCTCACTCACTGGGTTGCAAATAAAACAGATAATTTCCTTTTTAGTACCTGTGGCAAAGTGGTAATGACGTGCAGGTGAGTGCAGTGCAGAATAATCACACAGACAGACGTTGGTACAGGTGCAAGGGTGTTTATTTAAATTAATAAATGTCCAGAGCCTCAAGGCAAAACCTGTAAATAATAATAGTGCTGGAAGTGATACAGCGGCGTGTATCACTTCTAATTGTAATCCTACGGGTTTGACCCGCAACCCCAAAGTTCCGTTCCGACACCCACACTAAACACAAACACAAAGACAGTGCGTGATTCAAGTGTTAAAAGGTGCAAACACAGAGACAGTTCCGACAGTGAAACAGGTGAGTGGTGAAGTCCGGGTTTTCGCTGGCCTGCGGCTGCAGCTCCGGATCGTGCTCAGTAATCTTTAGTGAGACAACAACACACAAGACACACAGTGTTAGGACACAGACACAAAACACTCACGGTCACTTTCACGTTTCGGGCTCCTTCTCGGTTATATGTTTTAAGCATATGCAAAGGAACAGATCACTCAAGCCATGCCCCCTATTTATACCCTCGCCAATGACCCCGAGGTTAACGAGCGCATCCGCTCCTCCAGTCCTCGGATGCCACGCCGCTTACCGTCTGGGTCACTGAGCTCGGGTGCCATAGCTCCGCCCCCTTCCGAACTGACCGACTTCCATCTACCCTACGGAATAAATTGTCGTGCCATTTCATTAAGGGTACTCTGTTCCTTGTATACCGTGCTCTCACAGGTAGAGAGGGAGATCTAACACTAAGACTCATTCGATCTCTGTCACAGTACCACACATTCATTTTTTTTATGTTTTGAAACAGTGTTGTCAACATACATGGAGTTGATCACTGAATGAACTGTTTCTTGAACTGCAGCATACGAGTATTATAAGAGTGAAAATGATAATAAAAAACACTTGAATCCTTGTATACAAGGCTTGAACCAGTCAGTGTTTATTTTTGACGAGTACCCAAAACCTTTTAGAAGTACACAGGCACTTCATTGAAACAGTGTGAAGCTTGTTAACCTTGTAAAAAGTTCCAAAGGCTTTGTCACTGATTGAGATCTTTCAATTTACCTTTGTAACTGACCAGCCACAACTGTGCTGGACTGAGTAGGTGAATGGTGAGTGCACAATGTCAATTAAATGTGAGGACATGTGATACTAGCACAGTCTTCCAATAAGGACCCAGCAGGCTCATGTTAATAGTCCATCAGAAAGAGCTAACAAAATGATTTCATAAATCTTACCAGCTGTGCTCCATTTGAAATCTAGGTCTCAGATGTGCCGTTTTAAATGAACTTATAAAACATTGTAGTACCTCAGGTTAAAGCCAGTGACCTAATTTTGCAAGCCTTTCTAATAGTGTTGCGCTACCTTGATCATTTCACCAAAAAACCAAAATTGTCCTCACCCCATCAACGGCTTCTTTTCTGTTATTAATCAACCAGCAGCTTCTCATATTGACTCACTTGCTTTCAGCCAGTAACATGCTTTGACCCAGAAGACACTGCTGAGGTCGTGGCAGCAAAGGACCCAGAAAGTGCTAGTGTATTTATTTATTTATTTCTTAGCAGACGCCCTTATCCAGGGCGACTTACAATTGTTACAAGATATCACATTATTTTTACATACAATTACATTATTTTTTACACATTATTTTTACATACAATTACCCATTTATACAGTTGGGTTTTTACTGGAGCAATTTATGTAAAGTACCTTGCTCTAGGGTACAGCAGCAGTGTCCCCCACCTGGGACTGAACCCACGACCCTCTGGTCAAGAGTCCAGAGCCCTAACCACTACTCCACACTGCTACCCTGCATTTCCTGAGAGCAAGGCATGGAAACTGAACACTTCCTTTAATCTAATGTAGTACCAGAGACCATGTTTCAATTGAAAATACATGTCTGCTACAACACGTGCTTCTTTCAAAACTGCTCATTTGAGACATATGTAGAGTTATGTTGGTATTATTGTTTTAGCTACAATCACTTTTATGAATTTGCTTTCATAGTGAAATTAGCTTTAACAATGGTAACTTACTACAAGTTCATTTTGTCAAGCTAAAATACAGCTCACTGCCACAGTTTAAATCATGTAACTGTAGTTTTACAGCATGGTTTTGGTATAGCCAACTAAAAAGGCCAGTGCAAACACACCATGGTTCACTTGTGCCAATGGAAAAGGGGTATAGAGAAAGGACAATCCTTTCACTCCAAGGCAGGCATAGAGACTGAACTGTTTCCTCTCGTAAGGGTATTCCCTAAAGTCTAGGGCAGCCATTCTCACATTACCACCATGTTATCCCTGTTCAAACACTGACATTTATCAGAATATAGGAACAAAAGATTAAGGGTTTACCGGCAGTCTATAGGGCCACATTGTCACAGGTTCTCTAATTTAAATTAAGGGGTGTTTTTTTATTGTCTGGGGCTAATTCATAGAACATTTAGGAGATTTTAAGGGATTCCTCTCCCATTATACTCCTATATGCCTTGAGATTGTGTGAATTCATCAGAAACATTTCCCTAGCAGTGAGTGGTACTTCATAACCATAAGGAATTGATAGAAGTACCTCAAGGCTATGTATATTTGACTGTAGAATTGAATCACACAAACACAACAGCTTGTCCTATTTCTGCAGTTTACATAAGGTCTCTGTTTTGTTAGAAATGATTTGTGGCTGATGTCCTGGCTTGGTCAGTAGAAAACATGGCAGCCCTTCCAGAGAACTGTAACTGAGAGCTGCAGTCGCTTTGCAGTGTTATCATTAGCACTCAAGCTACTCCCTTCTCAGTTCTACAAGAGTGTCCACAACACTTAGGCAGGAGATAGGAAAACACACACACACTCTCTCTCTCTCAGCCAGACAACAGATCAATGTGGCAATCAGGCAGTTCATCCCTTTATTAATGAAGCCACTTATGCTCCTGAGTGATCTTTAATTCCTGCGGAGCAGCAGTTTACCGCAGGGTGTCGCCAGGTCTTCCCGCATGGCATCAGTTGCATTACTTAGGGTGTTAGCGTAGCTATTGAGTTCCCTTTTTTAAACCGCTGTAACCATATACAGTGGCAGCAAGCTCCGGGCTGGCAGACTGCAAGTCTGACCATACGCATCAAATTGATTCTAATGGGCTTTTTAGGTTGTAATGATGGGAATCTGTTCGCGCCTGAGTTGCCACGGCTAATTAAGCAGCAGGAACAATGACTTCATTGACACTAGGTCAGGTTACCATGCCTCTTGCTTGCAGTGCAGCAGACTGATAAGGGAGAGGTGTGGGGGCTGAGCAGAGACTATTATACTGTATATATCTATTTGTTTGTGCTCATGAAAAGTGCTAGATTTGCATTTGAGACGGACAGAAAAGTGTTCTAAATTTAGAGATCAGGGTTAGTATGCCACCTTTTCTATTTGGGGGTCCATTTGGACTGGAGGAAACACACTTTCTCTTAGGGGGTGAGGGAGCCATTTAGCTCCTTGCTTTAAGCCTGGGCTGGAGGGACCACCCTTTCTCCATGCCATATAGCTCCATGCCTGAAGCCTACCCTGGACTGGAGGGAAAATCTCACTCTTTGTGGGTGAAGGAGCAGTTCAGTCACTATATTCTAGCCTGGACTGGAGGGACCATCCCACCTTGCGTCACCAACGTCATATAACATCTGTAAACAGGTTCACCATTGGTTTTCACAATGGCTTGCGAATCACAATGGTAAGCAGCTGCAAGTATTCTGTCTTTATACTGTACAATGAATAGTTTATTTAAAAAATTGGTATTTAAGACCAAGATGTCATTAGGTAAGCAAATGAGGTGTTAGTGTGTTTAAGTATATAAACATGATTTAAAGAATGTGCTATAAATTCCATCTGCACGATTTTCCAGATACATGCCAAAATGTGTAACATACAGACGAAGAAAGACAGACACCCCCATATATCCCCAGAATATGATACTCTACATTGCCTAGCTTAAATAATGTTAATACCAAGTTTCATCACAATTGGTTGAAAAGTTTTCCAAATGGACAAATGTAAAGTGTGACACATAGATGGACGACCACCTCCATCACTATCACTGAGGATTTCATTATATGTAAATGTATCGTTTTGGGGAACCACTGCACACATTGCTCATTGCTCATCTTTGGTATGTATTTGAAGAGAAGATGATTTAGGGATCTCAAGATAGTGAACAATGGAGTCAGCTAAAATTGGCAATAAATGTCTGTGACAGGGTGGCTGAGTGGTGACGTCACGGCAGAAGCAGGCACGAAAACAAACTGACACCAATACTGCAGTTCAAAAGAAAGAATCGGCTGTGCCGTTTTTATTCAGCAAAAATAAATAAAATATTTAAACAAAAACACTGGCGCTCACAGAGCAAAATAAAAGAGTAAACAAAAACAAATCTCGAACACAAAATAAACAATAAATAATAAATAAACCATACAGGTCAGGCTGGGCAGTCGCTGTCACTGTTCCTGTATGTTATAATTTAATTTAGTTTCGTTTTCACACGATCGCTCCGCTCTCGCTCTCTCCGCTCCTACAACACCCACCCCGAGTGCCGAGAGCTGCAGGCTTTTATTAAGGTGAACCATCTCCCAATTAGCAACTAAATTAATCCCGTAATTAATTCAGGAGATGGTTCACCTTCTGCACGAGTTTTTTTAAACTGTGGATGGGACTACCCATCCACACTAAACAAAATATAAAACAAAAACACAGTTACGCCGACAATAGTTACGTGTATTCACAACAACACTTGCATCTGGAGCACTCACTGTTGGACTGGTGATCATGTAGGTGTTTTGAAGTGTGTGTTATTATTATTATTTCGTGACTGAACCCCGTGGTTTTGACTGGCTTTACACATCACTGTGTATAGCCAGTATTATTATTGAAACAATTAATAAAGCTTCGTTTTCACCATTGAACTGTTGTTGGATTGTTATTAGTGAGCACTACATCACCTCTACACCTGCGCACTACATCACCTCTACACCTGCGCACTACATCACCTCTACACCTGCGCACTGCATCAGCTCTACACCCGCGCACTACATCACCTCTACACCCGCGCACTGCATCAGCTCTACACCCGCGCACTACATCACCTCTACACCCGCGCACTGCATCACCTCTACACCTGCGCACTACATCACCTCTACACCTGCGCACTACATCACCTCTACACCCGCGCACTGCATCAGCTCTACACCTGCGCACTGCATCACCTCTACACCTGCGCACTGCATCACCTCTACACCTGCGCACTACATCACCTCTACACCCGCGCACTACATCACCTCTACACCCGCGCACTACATCACCTCTACACCCGCGCACTGCATCACCTCTACACCCGCGCACTGCATCACCTCTACACCCGCGCACTGCATCAGCTCTACACCTGCGCACTACATCACCTCTACACCTGCGCACTGCATCACCTCTACACCTGTGCACTGCATCACCTCTACACCTGCGCACTACCTCACCTCTACACCTACGCACTACATCACCTCTATACCTGCGCACTACATCACCTCTACACCCGCGCACTACATCACCTCTACACCCGCGCACTACATCACCTCTACACCTGCGCACTGCATCAGCTCTACACCTGCGCACTACATCACCTCTACACCCGCGCACTACATCACCTCTACACCTGCACACTGCATCACCTCTACACCTGCGCACTGCATCAGCTCTACACCTGCGCACTACATCACCTCTACACCCGCGCACTACATCACCTCTACACCTGCACACTGCATCACCTCTACACCTGTGCACTGCATCACCTCTACACCTACGCACTACATCACCTCTATACCTGCGCACTACATCACCTCTACACCTACGCACTACATCACCTCTATACCTGCGCACTACATCACCTCTACACCCGCGCACTACATCACCTCTACACCCGCGCACTACATCACCTCTACACCTGTGGACCATCACCTCTACACCTGCGCACTGCATCACCTCTATACCTGCGCACTACATCACCTCTACACCTGCGCACTGCGCACTGCATCAAGTAGGATAGCAGCTCATAAGCTTTAAAATGTATTTTCTTAGCGTTGATCTTTATTGTTAGCGTTTCTTTTGTTCAGATGAATATCATTTGGTTCTTCATTGCTTTTCAGGATATGTCGTTCTCTTATTTACAGCCGATACCTAATTGATTGTAGATAGGCCTCTGCAGTGAATCAGACCAACAACCCATGAATGGACTCAGTACCAAGAAGCAAGAGCATAATGATCCATTTAAATAAACAAGAGATCCTCATTACAAGACAAGAGGGTCCTGTCATAATGGTGCTCATTCAAATACTTTGTAAGAAAAGGGATTTGAAATTGTGGTAGTCACACCTTAGTAACTTATTACAGGAAGGTATTACTTTATAAAATGTAACATTGACAGGTAACCCGATTACTTTCAGGGCCAAAAGTAACACACATCGCTTTTCGTTATAGCAGCTGGAAATTGTGTAGCATTTGCAGTTGGCAGTAGCACCAGTGTGCAGATAGCTTTTCCTTAAGTATGCGATTTATTTTTCCTACCTTTCTAGTATTAAAACTAAGATAATGCCAAGTGAAATTCATTGTACTGTGCAAATGTGTCATGCTGTTTGCAGTATATATTATATGGGTTTTTATTACTATTGCTGGCAAAAGTAATCAGTAATATTTTACTTTTTAAAGAAAGTAATCAGTAAAATGTAACAGATTACTTTTTGTTCTTATATTCTGTAAGAAGGTAATCAGTCATATGTAACAGATTACTTTTAGTTGTTATGTTCTAACAGATTCATTTTTGAAGCCAGTAATCAGTAGTATATATTTATTTTTCAAAGTTTTACATCCCTGTCTTTGAGGCACTATCTAGATGGGAATGGCTTTCAGTTGGAACGTCCTTGAAACACATACATATTTTCAAAGCAAAGTACAGTTTGCAAATGGCACTTTTATTGCTAGAGGAAGAAATTGACTATACTGCCCTGTAAATTAGCATGTCCCTCTTAATCACAGACTTGAGGCTTCTTGGGTGGGGAAAGCCTATTTGTAATTCCTACATATCTTATAATATCAACCCAGTAGATACACATGAACAATAGTGCAAACTGCAAACACTGAACTGCATTGAGGTGGTAAAAATTTCTCCAGAGACCATGAGACATAGAAAGTTATAGAGATTATTATCAGGCCACTAAATCAGTTACATGCATTTGAAAACACAAATAGAGCTACTATAGCAACAACGTGATAAATGCTTCTGATAATGACCGCATACAGTTGATCTTATTATGACAATTGTAAAAGAAGGCAAACAAGCCTATCCATGGGAAAGGACAGCTGGTATGCTGGGATGTGTCAAAAGCGTAGTCATCTTATTGATTGATTGACTGATATTTAACCATGGCAGTCGCTTACCAACCTGTATAGGTTCATTTACAACAAGGTCCCAGGTCTCACATCAATATCAAACACTTCATACACTTGGAAATACAAAAAGAAGCTTAATAAACGCAATGCCATAAGATTTCGACTAGAAGTCTTTGTCAATGTTTCTAGTTGAAAAGTTCAATTTCTTTCATTATTTGTAAAGTTACAAAGTTTCCATCATGATCATAAATATTATTTTTTCATAATTTTTCATTTGACATCACAGTGCTAAAGTCATTTTAACAAAGGATGGTCCTCATATCTCAGTGAATCTGACGGACCCAATTTAATTTGTATTTAAAGGGAAGTTAGCGTGATCTTACAAACCCAGCAGAGGCTCGCACTGGGGTTGAGCTGGTCATAGATAGCCAGACTGGTATGCCATGGTAAAAGCATATCTGTGGTGAAATCATGCTAAACACAGGCAAGCACAGTACATTATAGAGATGTTTGTAAAGCACAGTAAATGCTTGTTATAAATGGCCACTCAAACACCAGCCAGTACACCTTACATTTCCAGGCTGTGCACAGCATTAACCCTTTATTAAATGAAAACACGATTTAAAATACACATGTTCCTATGTACAGATAATATATAAGTTACCATGTAAAGCAGCGTCAGCTTCGCTTCACGGTCCTCTTGGCCACCAGAAAGGCTCACAAGAATATACTGTACCATAAGAGACAGGGTCAGGGGTACATATTAACTTTACATCAGTTTGTCATTAGCACATTTTTTTCAGAAAAGGGAAATGCAAGTTACGAGAAATAACCTACTTTTAATTTAGAGGCTTGCTCGTAAACGTAATGGTTTGAATTTCATTTCAGAATTCGAATTGTTTTTGCAAATAACAAGTAGAAGTAAAATGCTTTGAGTTTATAGTTTTCTAAGTTTCTGATTATATGTGTATATATATATATATATATATATATATATATATATATATACACACACACATATATATATATATATATATATATATATATATATATATATATATATATATATATATATATATATATATATACACACACACATATATATATATATATAATTATATATATATATAGATATATAATGGTGAATTAATCTCATATGGAAGTCTCGGTCATATTCGGTATGTTTCTCGATGTAGGGCTTCGTGCACCTAGATTGGGTGGGATGGGAATCTAAGGGGACAGACGTTTATAGACCAAGTTAAACTGTCTCTTGTATATATTCTATGCCTTTTCTTCTACTCCTAGTGGTAAATTACACTGTATTTTTTTTTAAAAGAAATATCCTAACAAGTCCTATCCTAACAGGTACATTCCCTTTAATGTTAGGCATTTAATTACAACATATGGTTCTATTTAGTAGAGCCCAAAAGCAATGCAATAAATATATTTTACGTTTCAATTAACAATGGAAACTAATAAATCCTTAATACTTCAAAACTAGTGTTCATTTCCAATGACAAATATGTTATTAAAAGGACATAGTGTCAATCACTGTATTACCGTGCCATCTGTTATATATCAATCAACATCAAACCACGTTTGTTTAAAATTCAACACAATTTACTATACCATTGTATTTATAGCTCAAGTAAGTTCATTGCGAGTGTTATGCCATTATATGAAGCACAGGGCTGTGCGGCGTCTTGTGTCATAAAGAAGGGCAGGAATCTGTTGAAATGCAATCGAGTTGGGTGTAAAGAGGCATCTAGCTGGGTTGTAGGATGCCCACTGACCTTCACTTCTCTTAAGCTGTTGAGGGGAATTGCGGTGGTGAGCTAACGTAATTGGACATTATAAATTGGGGAGAAAAATAATAGCAGTGGGCTCTCTAAATTTGAATAAAATGTTTTATTAAAAAATGAATATCTTGACTAGCTATTAAAAAAGCTAATTCTGGTGTGTTAGTATACACACTGGTCAATAAAAGGGTATTCTGTATAGATAACAATTAATGCTGGAATGATTGTACGAACGCCTTTAGTTAGAGACTCGAGATTCATTTACTCGGGGGCATCAGGCGGTTAGGAGTTTGCAGAGTCCTCTATTTATCATTTGAAAGGCGTGTTGCTCACATGTCAAGAGAACCTGATTGGCTCTTATTGTTCAGCAGACCGCAGCAAGGTCTGTCATAACTCAGAACAGCTTTCCTACATCGAGGTGTGTGAAATCAGAGCATTAGCATAGAGATGTAAGCCTTGTAGCTGGACCAGGTCAGGGGATTAGCGTGGTTACCTGGAGCAAAATGAAGACAGATTGGCCTTCAGTGCTCTGCAAAACGTTAATACAGTACCAGAACATCCAAAAAAAAGGACCATTCATTTTGTTTTTCTATGTTATTAAAACCCCATGATCAGTTCTGTTAGTACATTTTCTACTACTGACATGGTCTCTTCTGAAAATGAATTCTTTCAGGATAAAAAAAGACTCATAAACCAATTGAAGGTGGCGGACATAACAGACTTCTCAAGTACAGAACGCTTGGGAAATGAAGCTGGGTCTGGACTACAGTGTATCTTTCAGTACACTCTGTCCAGCAGCATGTCTACACATACCCACGCTGTACCACCACTAGTTTTAGTTTCTCCTGTACAGGAGATGGAGTAGTTATTGGTCTGCTTTCAGCTGGAAGTATGTAATCACTCAACCATGCGTGCAATGGAACCAGATAGGCACTCTTATAAGTGGCGTGCTGGACATGAAGAAGGCAAAATAAGTACCAACAAATGTATCCAGGCAAAGGTGAGGCAGATTTCAAAGCAAGTACAGGCAATCTTACTAGGAACAGTTTTTTTTTCAAGCCAAAGGAGGCTGAATGACTGCATAAAACCCATGTTTTAAGGACGTTTAAATATGTGTTTTTACTCCATTAACAATTTCAATGGCAACTTAAATATAGCCTTTTTTCATTTATAGTTTTCATTTTAAAGACTTTAGAACCATAAAAATATGAGCATTAATGTGTTGTATCCGTGTATTATTCACCAGATTGAGGGTGTAGATAGCAGGTGTGCACCTTTATTAAAACTATTGAAAACTGATTTTCCGAGTTACAGACATTTCAGACTTACTAGCAGCCTCCATTCCCAAGGTGTTGGTAACCCTGAGGATCTACTGTACGTTCCTGCACAGCTGAAGCAGGCTGCACTGACAATGCAGACTTTCTGTTTTCAAAGATACCCGACTCCTGAACAGAGTCACAAGAGGACCACCATCATCAGCTCAATCACTGTCTTGGTTGTTTTTCAGCTTTTCCAAATTTCCCCTATGGGCAAATCACAGGCAAATTACCACTCCATAGAAAATGTATTACACAGGAAATGTGTTCCAGTAAGACATGAGATTTACTCCATTCAAAAGAAAACAACATTTTCAAATGCCATTCAATGAGGGGTCAAAACGACCCCATGGTCCTTGTAGGTAGCAATTGCGTTTCTTCCAAATAAGTGTATAAAACATTCTGTGAGTGGAATCTCATATAAGACTATGAGCTAAAGAAAAATGTCATTGAGTGGGATGCTTTAATACCAAGTTGTATGAATAAAAACGTTTTTAAAAGGGATCAGGTTAACCCGTTGGTTGCTCTAGTGTTAAAGCAGTGTCCAGAGCTTGCTCTGTTAGTAAACAGTTTCAAGCCATGTAAGTGGCTGAAAGCAAATGTATTGAGCTGTTAGCTCAGTCTTTTCATATTCAATTTACAGGCTGAAAGACTCCATGGCTGAGATTCTGTATTGGATTTGGTGACACTAACGTGCTTAGTAGTGAGTTGTATATATTCAATTAGCAAGCTCTAAAATAATAGTTCTGAGTTCTCTGTATAGAATTTGCTGGGTCAGAGAATTCCATCCATAACATCTATTTACTAAATGTTCAGACTCTCGATCAGCAGTACTGTCCTGAGTTCCTTGTACTGTATTGAATTAGCTGGCTCTCGGATCCCCAGTAGAGTACTGAGTTCTCTGTACTATACTAGATTGAATTTGCTGGCTCTCATTTCCCCAGTATAGTGCTGACTTCTCCAAAAACAGTATTGCTGGCTTTCAGAAGGTGAAAAATATAAGAAAAAAGTAGATACACATTTATGCTGTTGCTTTCATCAGTGCACTCATTAAAACTATACGTTTCTATGAAAAAAATGACCTTTGCTGTATAAGGTGCTGTCAGTATTGCAGCAATATATGTTTAAACATCTCAACTTGAAATACAGAGAAATATAATTCCTCATTTCAATTAGAGCACCAGCATTTGTTGCAAATAGGCACTGGCCTACCCCCTCTAGGTGTTCCAAACTTAGAATGTGCATTTACAAAATCTAGAAAAGTATAGTACAAAGATGGCATGATGACATCAAAATTCTAGGAAAAGAGCATTCCATTCTGGGTACCATAAGTTGTTGTAAATGTAGCTAATGATGCTTATCATAGATAATGCAGTACTGTATTGATTGTGCTGGATCTCTGGTCCCTAGTACAGAGTTCTATATACAGTACAGTACTGCATTGAATGTGCTAGCTTTCAGATCCCCAGTACTGAGTTCTATATACAGATTATTGTATTTTCTGACTCTCAGATGCCCAGTATAGTACTGAGTATTTTTTTGAATACTTGTCACAAAGACGGCCAGAGTGGGTGGCGTCAGACCAGATGCAGGAAATAAATAAACAGAGAGATGGGGTTTTGGTAAAGCTGAGCGCGTGATTGCGCTCAGCATTTAATAACGGAACAGAAAATAAAAGGTTTGCAACAACAAAATCACAGGACACGGCACTACACGCCAAAATAAAAAGACAAACAAAACGTACTAAACACTTAACAAACGGTGCACGGAGAGACAAACAAACACGGTGAGTACAAACACTTCTAGATATTATTTTTACTTTACTACTTTACGTTCTCCTTCTCTCTCACCCGTTCTCCACTCTCGAACACCCAACCACGAGTGACTAAACGTGCATCTATTTATACTGTTTGTGCTGGGATTCAATTACTAATTAATTATTCACTTGAATCCCAGCACGTGAATTCATTACGTGAAACCCCGTGTTCACATATTATATTTTAAATGCACGTGCGTGATGTGCAATCCCGTGCCTAAATACAAATATACACTTTTTAAATACACGTGAAACACAGACCCGTTTATATCCCGTGTACCAATGACTATACACCAACATTAACACACGCACGCAACACACAAATGCACACAGGGACGGGGCACATTGCCACATATACCCCCCCTTGTGCGCAGCACACATGGCCTCAACGGTCACCTCCCCCCTTAAAAATCCAGCAGTCCAGGACAAAGTCTCGGGCTGGGAAGGGAGGCTTCAGTAGGCCCATGGCTGGCAATGCTGTCAGCTCCCCTGCCGGTAGTGGCACGGCTGACAGCATGCTGGTCCCGTCCTGCAGCGAAAAAGCTGCGGGGGCAGGTGGTCCCCCGACCTCCCCCTTCTTCGTAGCCGGCAGCTCCCTCCTGTGGGGCTCCGGCCACAAGAACTCCTGCAGCAAAACTGCTGCTGGGGAAAGTGGTCTCCAGACCTCGTCCCCCTTCTTCGTGGCTGGCAGCTCCCCTTTCTGGGGCTCCGGCCACCGTACTCCCTGTGGAGGTACGGGCAGCAGAGGCAGCTCCTGCTCCTCTGCTCCGGGCGGTGGCGGAAGCAGAGGCAGCTCCAGCTCCTCTGCTCCTGGTGGTGGTGGAGGCAGAGGCAGCTCCGGCTCCTCTGCTCCTGGTGGTGGTGGAGGCAGAGGCAGCTCCAGCTCCTCTGCTCCTGGCGGTGGTGGAGGCAGAGGCAGCTCCAGCTCCTCTGCTCCTGGCGGTGGTGGAGGCAGAGGCAGCTCCAGCTCCTCTGCTCCTGGTGGAGGTGGAACCAGCAGGTATTCACCCTCTGCTGGTGGAGGTGGGAGGGGCAAGCAGTCCTCCCACTGCGGTGGAGGTGGAACCAGCATGCATTCACCCTCTGCTGGTGGAGGTGGGACCAGCAGGTATTCACCCTCTGCTGGTGGAGGTGGGAGGGGCAAGCAGTCCTCCCACTGCGGTGGAGGTGGAACCAGCAGGGATTCTCCCTCTGCTGGCAGCTTGGGTCCTAGGGCTGTGGAAGCCCCGACTTCCCTCTCTTCGGGCTGTGGACGCACCGACTCCTCCCTTTTGGGCTGTGGACGCCCCGACTCCTCCCTGTTGGGCTGTGGACGCACCGACTCCTCCCTGTTGGGCTGTGGACGCACCGACTCCTCCCTGTTGGGCTGTGGACGCACCGACTCCTCCCTTTTAGGCTGTGGACGTTCGGGCTCCTCCCACTCAGGCGTAGGACGTTCGGGCTCCTCCCACTCAGGCGTAGGACGTTCGGGCTCCTCCCACTCAGGCGTAGGACGTTCGGGCTCCTCCCACTCAGGCGTAGGACGTTCGGGCTCCTCCCGCTTGGGCTGTGGACGCTCAGGCTCCTCCCGCTTGGGCTGTGGAGGCAAAACCAGCAGGCATTCTTCCTCTGCTGGTGGAGACGGGGACAGCAGACATTCTTCCTCTGCTGGTGGACCTGCTACCTGGGCTGCTGTTCCACTTATAATTGCCTCCAGGTAGCTGAGGACCAACCCCACACCTTCCTCCCAGGTGCTTACGGTCTGTTCCCTTGCATAAGCCTCCCATCGTTCCCTATCCATAAACTGCAGGAACTGGACGACTACTGGTATAGACTGGGCCTCCAGCCCAGCATTTTCCAGCATCCAGTCCCGCACTTTGATGGCGTCTTCTGCCATTT
Organism: Acipenser ruthenus; assembly: GCF_902713425.1. Taxonomy (NCBI): domain Eukaryota; kingdom Metazoa; phylum Chordata; class Actinopteri; order Acipenseriformes; family Acipenseridae; genus Acipenser; species Acipenser ruthenus. The sequence continues at coordinate 11,277,430 of NC_081209.1, forward strand.
TTTTTTTTTATTTTATTTTTTTTTAAATCCAAAACTGCGGTTCCTGCTCTGGCCTGAGTCCTGGAGGCGCTGTCGATCCCACGCAGGACACCACGTGTCACAAAGACGGCCAGAGTGGGTGGCGTCAGACCAGATGCAGGAAATAAATAAACAGAGAGATGGGGTTTTGGTAAAGCTGAGTGTGTGATTGCGCTCAGCATTTAATAACGGAACAGAAAATAAAAGGTTTGCAACAACAAAATCACAGGACACGGCACTACACGCCAAAATAAAAAGACAAACAAAACGTACTAAACACTTAACAAACGGTGCACGGAGAGACAAACAAACACGGTGAGTACAAACACTTCTAGATATTATTTTTACTTTACTACTTTACGTTCTCCTTCTCTCTCACCCATTCTCCACTCTCGAACACCCAACCACGAGTGACTAAACGTGCATCTATTTATACTGTTTGTGCTGGGATTCAATTACTAATTAATTACTCACTTGAATCCCAGCACGTGAATTCATTACGTGAAACCCCGTGTTCACATATTATATTTAAAATGCACGTGCGTGATGTGCAATCCTTGCCTAAATACAAATATACACTTTTTAAATACACGTGAAACACAGACCCGTTTATATCCCGTGTACCAATGACTATACACCAACATTAACACACGCACGCAACACACAAATGCACACAGGGACGGGGCACATTGCCACAATACTGTATTGCATTCTAACATATTTTATACACAACCCTCTAACTGGTATATTGTACTGTATTGAATATACTGGCTCTCAGTTCCCCAGCATAGTAATGAGTTCACAAAACCAGACAATACTGAGCACCCAGTACTGAAATCTGCAGTAGCAGTCTTACTTGTTTTATACACAATACATAAGTATTGGGACAAATGAAAAGTTGTTATGTATGTTTTACGAGTTTGACCCCACTCAGAACCCTTCCTATTAAATGGAAGCGTCCCATAATCTATTTGCACAACGAGTGTTTGCTGGTCCTGAATAGTCTTTACAAAGCAGAGCTTGGTTTGGTGGCACTGTGCCTAGCTGCTCTCTGATCAAAGCTTCCCTCCTCGTGTCTAAATCAGAATTCAGTTTGGAATATTACAAATGCAATCCAAAATGTGCACGTTTGGTTTAGTTTAGTTTAATCAACGCAAGGGTCTGTGTTTTTGAATGTGGACAAATTGCCCACTTCACAGTACATGTATAAAGTGAGCAGGGGAAAATACACAGTAGGACTAAGGTTTTTGTGGTTTATGGTATCCAGGGAACTAAAAAAAATAAAGTAGAGTTTGATGTTTTGAGGTCTCCAGAAAGCTGCTCCAATGAAGCAGAGCAGGAATCACAGTACATGGAAACTGCTTCATATTACTTAAGCATCTTTACAAGCCCAGAAAACACCAAACAAGTCATTGTGACTGGTATTCCTATAGTGTAAATGGATATTTGTAATGAATTTGTTTGGTTTCGGGGATGTTTCATCTGGGTTCTTTGCAAGACAAGCACAGGAACACTTTCAAATGGCCTTCTTAACAGACCTAGAAGTTACCACCATACCAGACTAGTCAGTTTGGATAATAAGACACACTTGATTTCTGTGTTGTATGTTGCGTGCGTGTGTTAATGTTGGTGTATAGAGATGGCTGCATGGGATATAAATGGGTGTGTGCAGCACGAGTTATTTAAAATGTATAATTGTATTGTTGTATAATTATATGTATAAATGTATAATTTAGGCACGAGGATGGCACATCACTTCACGTGCATTTAAAGTATTTAATATGTGACAGTAACAGTATATATAGATGCACGTTTTACTCACTCGGGGTTGTGTGTTCGTGAGTGGAGAACAGGTGAGAGAGGAGATATTTAACAATTGCTACTACGTGTACTTGTTTGTGTCTGGTTTCACTCGTTTGTCTGTCTGTTTATTGTCTGTTCGTTTTGGCTACTGTGCCGTTTTTATTTTACAAAGTGTTTTTGTGTTTGTTAAAACCTTTTATTTTCCCGTAATTAATAAACCGCGCAGCAGCGCTTTCATTCACTATTTCACTCGTGGTGCTGTGTGTTCATTTCCTGGTTCTGACGACACCACTCAGCCAGAATGTCACAATGCCCCACCCAAGAATGAAACAGATAACCCTTCAGAAAAAGAAACTATGCTCAAGCCATAGAACATTTCATCTGAACATCACATGAGTTATTCAGATAACAAGTACAACACACACAAATCAGCAATGCAACAGCATGCAACACAGGCATCTATTTAATCAAATGGAATAGCAAAGGATCTAAATATTGTTTAGTATAAGGTCCTTTGTCTATTAAGCATAATGGTGCAGGCCTCTTTAGTGTATTTCTGTATATAAAATATGAATTGAATACACAGTGTATATAAATCAGTATATCAATATACTGTAATGTAAATAGAGACATACAGTGCAATGGAATAATGAATCTAAAATGCCTAAAGATGATATATAATAGAAATAATTGTATAGTTAGTAGGCTCCTATCTATCTATCTATCTATCTATCTATCTATCTATCTATCTATCTATCTATCTATCTATCTATCTATCTATCTGTCTATCTATCTATCTATCTTTCTTTATAAACTCACTCATCAGATTGAAGTGTTCCTGGAGGCGTGGGAGTAGAGGGCATGGTGATCTCTGTGGTGGAGGGGAGCTGAGGATGGGATGATAGATACAATTTTTTAGGTCTTTTTTGAAGGGCTTATATTGTATATTTCTATTTTCTAATTTTTGTATTTATTTATGTATTTATGTAATTATCTAATGAATAAAAAAGTTATGTTTTAATATGATTGCTGAATATTATTGTGAAATGCAATGTTTTATATGATTGTTAAACAAAATTGAATAATAAAGGTTATTTTAAAAACAAACAAAAAATATCTATCTATCTATCTATCTATCTATCTATCTATCTATCTATCTATCTATTTTTTCTGTCTGTTGGTGCATGCTGGGAGTGTGGGGAGTGTGTGTTGCTGCAGGAGAGTGAAGGGGTGTAGAGTGAGTAGGTGAGTTATTTTTTTTTGTTGTTGTTTCATGTTTGTTTGATATAGGTATTAGTTTAGTGTTTTGTTATTTTAGCTGACTTGGTCAGGTCTGAGAAGGCCAAGATGGCCAGCTCAGGATGGGGGGACTCTCTCCCAAATGTTCCTTTTGAAAAATTAACCCACCTCCACGGGATAACAATAGTGACGGAAGGTTTTTTGGCTTTGGAGCAGTGCGTTTTGGAATTAGGAAAAGTTGTTGGATGTAACAACATAAAGTCTGCCTCCAGAATGAGGGGATTGGTTGTTGCTGACACCGATCTTGTTTCTAAAGTTGTGGAAACGGGGATTGCGATTAATAATTCCTTTGTTACTATAACGCCTCTTGCAGTACCCTTTAGAAGGGTTATTTTATCAAACGTACCCCCATTTTTAAAAAATGATTTACTACAAGTGCCGCTATTGAGACACGGTCAGATTGTAACCAGCCCCCAAAGAATCCTGTTTAGTTGAAAATCCCTGAAACAAAAACATATTGCTTCTTTTCGTAGAAGCCTAAACATGGTTTTAAAAGATGTCTATCAGGAATTGAACGTTTCTCTTAAATTTAAAATAGAGGGGGCTGATTATATCATTTTTGCCAGCACAGAGACAATGAAGTGTTTCAAATGGGGCATATTGCTAAAAATTGCCCAGAATGCACAGATTCAGGTAGCAAGGAGAAGGGGAGAAGCCAGCAGTGGGAAGAGGAGAGAGAGAAGGACAGACTGAGGGGCAGAATGTCGGTCACGGGTCTGGGGATCCGGAGAGTGCGGGTGGCAGTGGTCAGAGTGCAACTGAAGCAAAGGAAACTAAAGCTGATGGAAAAAATGTAATCAGGCAAAAGGAAAAGATAAACAAGTGAATGAAAAGGTAAACTGTAGCGCTGAAAAGCTGATTGTTCCATCTGAAGGAAGTGATGGAAAAAAGAGGCGAACATCAGCAAGCAGCAGGAGCGCAGAACAGAAACAGAGACAGAAGGGGTCTGCTGGACCTGGAGAGGAGACAAGGAAAGTTTTACAGGCTGAGAGTTAGCTATACTAGTTTTTTAAGAATAGTGCTATTTAAGGATAACGTTTTTTTTTTTTTTGTTAAATGTTCTTTTAATAAAGTTTTATTTCAATAAAAAAGTATCTATCTAATCTATCTATCTATCTACAGTATCCACATATTCAGATAAAAATACGAACTCTCAAAGCATATTGCACGACAACCCTCTACAAAATTATTTTGGAAAAAATCCTCACTTTAATGAAAGCACAAATCCCTATTTGAGATGTACAATAAGAGACATGTATGCCCACCAGCTATTGCTGTACACTACCGTACCGAAATACCAAGCCATTCAACCTTAGGGTCCAGTCCCACTAGAGTCAGTCATATCCGTGCAGCGTCGAGGGAGGAAAATGCCACTGCAAAACCATGTAGCTGACACAGCTGCTTAGCAGCTTGCCACCAGACATGGCCAGGAGGGAACTCTCCATTCTGGGCCACTGACTTCTAATAAAGCCTGCTGGTGTTGACTGGGGCCTAAACTGTGGGCCTCCACAGCTGCAGGGTGCTGAAGAGCTGCTCCCCAGAGCTCCTCGTCAGATATTATTGACCCCCTAACTCCCATACCTACACCCCCACCCTCCTTGTTTAATTATCAGATCTGTGAGGCATTTTTTTCAATAATTTTTTTAAAATGGCACAGTTGGATTATTATTTTTTTTTATTTGCTTGGTTGACCTTCTTGTGATGGCATACAATTGCAAACACATTTTTTTTTTTTGAGCGTTCAGTGAACAAAAAAGGATGTCAAAAAAAATCCTTCTGACCATAAGAGCATAAGAAAAGTTTGAGAGTGAGAAAAGGCCATTCGGCCCATCAAGGATCACCCCTTGTTGGCACACTTTTGAGGGAGGGGGGGGCGACTAATTTAAAAGCAAGAAATCTAGTCATGTATAAATGTTTTAGATCCTACTACTTCACCTGCTAGGCTATTCCATGCATTTATAACTCATAGCAATATTTTGCTATGACACCCCCTAGGAATGAGAAGGCGTGGTGGCCTAGCACCAAAGTGATATGAAATAGAGACTCCTGCCTCCAGATCTATAGCAGAGTTTAAGTCCAGGGCAGCAGTCAGCAAATGTCATCCTCCTCCGATGGGCATGCGAGAAAAACCTTAAAGTATTTTCTCCTATATAACTTATTTCATAATCTTTCACCTAAAACAGGCTTTCATTTGAACGGTGTCAATTTTTCAGGTGCAGACACTGGGATTTCTGCCCATTGAAGCAAGATGACAGTTTTTTCCCAGGCTGGAGAAGGCTCTGGGTTTAGATGTTCTGGGAAGCCAAGACACAGTTTAAAGTGGTTGTAACTAACAAATCAATTTCATAAATAGCTGCTGAGCACTGTCATTTGAAAGAAACACATGTGGGTAACACTTTACATTAAGTGTGTCTAATTACTTTGCATTTACATAGTAGTTACTTAACAAATACATGTGTACTTACACATACTTACAATGTTATTGTGCATAGTTACAATGTACTTAATGTGTACATTTTTCGGCATGTTATAACCGTAATCCTAACCCTAACTCTAACCCTAACCCTAACCCTAACCCTATCCCTAACCATAACCCTATCCCTAACGCTATACCTAACCCTTTTCTGATACAATTGTGCAAAAGATTTACATGTTAAGTAATTAGAGACATTAATGTGAAGTGTTACCATTTATTTCTAAAAATGCTAGCATGAGAACAAGATCTTGTTTCGACAGGCAAAACATATTACAATAAAAGAACATTAGAACAGAAGAAAAAAGTATGAACAATAGGAGGCTATTCATCTATTATCTAAACTGATCCAGTTCCTATTATAAATCACATGCCAGAAATCAACCAATCACAGCTGACAAAATTCCAGCCCATCTTATCCTGCGTACAGGTGTTCTATGCCACCTCGTGCATAGAACACCACACCTAATTCCAAGGTTCCAAAATTTCAAAAATCTAAACAAATAATAATAATAAAAAAAAAACACACACACTTACCTGGTACCTTTAAGAAAATATTACTGAAACTGCAGAAATAGAAAAGCAAGAAATGACATATCTACAATCTGAACAAAGTAAAAGACATTTAATCCTTTAATGCTACTTTTGTTTTTAATAAATAGTCTTACCATGACACGGCATCTGAAGACCTACACACATCACTCAGGGACCGTGGCAGTTTATTCTGCACTGAACCATTTCACGACCGGAGATGTTTTTTGTATTAAAGCTATTCCTGAGTACAATCATCATTTTGTGTGATTTCTAATCAGTTAATACGTCGTGTGTAGGGTGTCTCTTATAATAATTTCACACAGTTTGAGCAGTCAGAGCCGCTCAGTTTCGCTTTGCGGTCCCCTCGCCCACACTGCATGAGGTGACATGTTTTATACAATAAGAGGCACCCTACCCTGAAAGGAGCTGATTGAACTCAAAATGTTGTCAAATCGGGTCTCACAGAATCCCAGTGCCTCTGCCTCAACAGCATGACTGGTATCCCAATTTATACCCTCGCCACTCTCTGTGTGAAGAAGAAGAGTCTCCTTCCCTCTGAACCAGGCCCAGAGTACACAGCTGGAGATGATCTCCACTTCATTTCCACCTGTCCTCTCATCCTGGTTTCTGTGCTTATTGGTTTGGGTTAACTTTATCAACTCCTTTTAGGATTTCAATCATGTCCCTCTGAATTCTTCTTTGTTCTAGGCTAAATAGATTTAATTATTTTTCAGTGTTTTTTTTCTGAACTGCACTTTTGAGATTATCAACCCGTTTCTAATGTTATGTTAGTTCAAGCAATACATTTGTTTGGACTTGGGGTAACAAGGTTTGTTGAAATTTAGTAGCAGCTGCATCAAAATAAGATGGCCCCTTCACAATAATTACAAAGATACAAACTCCTGTTTACTATGTTGCAAATACATTTTAGGATTCAATTTCTATATGGACTCCAGAACTCAATGAGGTCGACTCCTTTTCAACAAAAAGGTTCTTTCAAATTAGAACTCAAATTAAATATGGAGGCAATTGAATGTGTAGAAAAGACCACGCTGATTCACCTGTGTTCTGGTTAGTAGCTGTACAAATACACATGCTAGGAGTTTCAGTCTCCACGCCTTTGTTATATGCACTTGCACATTAGGATTCAATATATGAGGACGATGAGGAATATATTTGGATACAACAGATTGTACAGACTCTTGTATTAGATGGGTGTAGAACTCATGGTGTCCCTAGAGCTCAAATGTAATCCATTTTAGTATGTTTACTGAAGGCTCTGAAAAAAAAGATGTAGGAGCTTGAAAGTAGTCTTAAAGTAATTGTAGCAAATAATTCCACTCTCCAGGTGAAATGAACCAGGAAGTAAAAGCATGGCTAGTAAACATAGTTGTATTTAACCTAGGGTAGTACCAGATATCTTGTTTTGAAATGAACATACATGTTTGCTATAACATTTACATGAAGTGTCTCTAATTACTGTGTATTTACATAGTAGTTACTTAGTAAATACATGTGTTCTTACAACTTGCTGCTTTTTACTTTGAGCAGAGAGATGTATAATTGTTTAATGTCCAAACTGCAGCCAAGTGAGTAAAGCACTGCCTCAGATTACCCTCACTTTAATACAGAAGAAAGGCTAGCTATAATTAGGCTTACTCATGTTCAATGTTTATTTTTCAGGGGCTCATAAAATAAATCGCTGACTTTTTAGAGTCATATTTGATTGCGGTTCTGCATTGGAACCCATGAAACCTGTTAATGACCAACTGATGACACGTCTGATTGAGTGGGCTGGAGATATCTAAGGTCAACAAGTAGGAAAGCGTCAGATATGATTGACATCTGTTTAATTTCCTGTGGTTTCCCTTAACTTAGATATCTCCGTCCGGGCTCCACTGTGTCAGCTGCTGGTCAGAAGCAAAGAATACATTGAAATGATCACATTGAGAAGCAAAGCCCCTGCAATTAAGAGGTTTCATGATGTTTAAATAAAGAGTCGTCTCACAAACAAATATGTTACTCTAAAAGGTGATTTATTACGGCATTTTGTGAGCCCCTGAAAGGAGCAAGTCTAACTATAATATTAAGCCAAATTATGGATATAAAAACATAACTGTATGTATAATATTTGGTGCACCAGGACAGCCATATGTTTTAGATTTGCAGCAAGAGGCAGATCAGCACCTCTGCAGACAGAGAGGCAGCACCACCCAGTTTAATTCCATAATTAGATAACAGACAGCATGTCAATAAGGACATTCCCCCTAGCCTCGCTCTCTGTCTCTCTCTCTCAAAGTGTTTGTAATCCGGGTCAATATAAACATGTTAGTGAGCTCTGAGTGGACTGCCAACAGCGGCAGAGAGACTCTGCACCAGAGAGTCGCGCCCCCCCTCCTTTAATCTAATCCAGTGTGAAGGCCAGTGCGATTAATGAAGCCGGCTATTGACTGCTAATTGGCGCCGCTCGGCTCTTGCTAATTTCCTCAGGAAGAATTACACTAATGCAGTTTAGCTGGTGGAGTACTTTGACAGTGTTCCCAGAAGACAGGGCTTTTAACATAGAAAGAAAGAAGAGTCAGAGATTGGGATGGGTGCTCTGTCTGCTTCTGTTTCTGCCTTAAAGAGTTTCTATGTTGAAACAGGCACAATGGATTTAGAGCCTGGATTTGAACCCAGCTCTGGTCTGAACAGTGGACACTATTCCACATCACAAAACCAGTAGGCAATTTGACAGTTCTGCTGTTAACGGAAGCTCTTGTGAGACTGCACCTGCTGATACCATTGCCTCTCTCCTTTCATGAATACAAAATCTTTTTTTTAATGAAAATAAAAAGAAAGAAAACCACAGACAGAGCGGTGGAGGCAAGGACAGAGGGGGAGAGAGAGCTGAGGTTATGACAGGAGGTGACAGTGGGGGTAGGTGGAGTAGGGAAAGAAGGGAGAGACAGAGAAAAAGAGATGGAATAGTAATCAGAAAGGTCCAGAGGGGTGACAGAGAGGGTGGAGGAGCAGCAGGCCCTGGAGAAGGTGAGGTCCAGTTGACGGCCAGCTTTTTGGGTAGGAGGGGATGGAGAGAGAGAGAGAAGTTGAAGGAATGAAGGAGAGGAAGGAATCCGGCAAAGTGGGTGGGGTTGGAGAGATGGATATTGAAATCATCTAACAGGACAGATAGGGTAGACAGAGAGGGAAGGGAAGATAGGAGATAGTTGAGTTCATCGAGAAAGTGAGTGAGAAGTCCAGGGGGACGGTACAGTACAATTAGCAGGAGTTGACAGGGAGAGGTTAGTTGGACAACGTGAAATTCAAAGATGTTAACAGAGAGTGAGGAGAGGTCAGAGGGGACAGAAAAGAGTAAGGAGGGAGAGAGGAGAAGACCAGTCCCACCTCCCCATCCAGTGAGCCGCGCAGTATGGAACAGGACGTAGAGAGAGGACAGGGCAGCAGGAGTTACAGTGTTATCAGGAGAGAGTCAGGTTTCAGTGAGAACAAGGAAATCGAGCGAGAGATGGGAGGCAAAGGCAGAGATGAAATCAGCTTTGTTAGCAGAAAAGTGACAGTTCCAGAGGGCACCAGAGAGAGTGTGGGAGGGGAGAGAGTGGGAGGGGGGGAGAGGCAGAGAGATGAGATTAGAGGGGTTAGGGGAGCAGCAGTGGAGAGAGAACAGAGAACAGGAGTGAGAGGACAGAATAACAGGGATGTGAGAGACAGTCAAAACAGGACAGGTTAGACAGATAGGTAGAGTAGTAGTGGGAGCAGGAGCAGTGGGGGGAGGGTACAGACCTGTCTAGTAGTTGGCGTCTTCCAGAGCGCTGCTAGGTTTGGATTTTCTTCAACAGCCTCTCCTCGCAGGTCTCTCCTCACTGGACTCCCACAGCTAGACTCCCAGCTCTTTGGTAGAGAGGCTGTTCGGTCGGCTGCCGCTTCGTGCTGTTGCACAAATAGGCTAGCTGTCTATTATACTAAACTGTGCTAAAGACAATACTTAAGCAATACAATAGTTTCAATCCACTTCAATGGGATCATCCTCTATTCAATTTAACCACACTCACCTGGTACTAATCACAAACAACAGATCACCTAATTAAAATAACACCGCCTTTATAATGTTACTTAAATACAGCTAATGTTAAGAGTTGGAATGAGGTCTCTAGTAGCCACTGGGAGAGATTTGGAAAAGGTCCTCGCTCTACCTGTCCTCGCTCAGACTGCCACAGCTCAGAATGCCCCTGGACATGTGGCCCTTAGACTGCCACAGCTCAGACTGCCCTTGGACGTGTGGCCCTTAGACTGCCACAGCTCAGAATGCCCTTGGACGTCTGGCCCTTTGACAGCTAGCACTTAGAACGGCTGGCATTCTAAGACACTGTTTGCCAATTTAAACTGTCGTGCAGGTCTACAGCTGGTCCAATTTACACACTATCTAAATTCACTTCACTCAACCACAGCTCTGAACACTTTAGAAAATTAATTCCTTCTATGACTGCCCATTCTGGATTAATATGCTTTGGTACACAAAATAACTTTTTCATCTTATTTTTATGCTTATTACTCAAGCACCCGAAAGCTTCATCCCATAAACCCACGCGCGCAACTTTTGGCCTATCAGGGAAATCAACAACCTGACGTCACGTCGCTGCCTGAAAGGTTCCAATATGTGTCAGCCCCCTCAAGTGCGACTTGACCCAGAAAGTGGACAAAGAAATTGAAAACATTGCTAAACGCGCGGCTTGTTGACCAAATTGGTGCAGCAAGAAGCATTGAGTACAGGTACCTTTTAATTCATTATTATATAATGCCATGTCTTTCCTTAGGAGGGAGCAGTAGTACTATTAGGTGGTCAGTCATAAGTGAAATATCCATTATGAAAATAAATATTTATAGCTGTCAACTCTAGCAAGTTGCTGTTTCCCATGTTCTAAATACCTCCGTGTTCTTACGAGAATAATATGATTGTGGGTGGGGGTAAGCTCGGACCGTCGCCCCGTTACAAACCATAACAGTAAGTCAAAATAGTCAAATATATATATTTTTTAATTTATACCATAACATTGCTACTGTGTGGCATTGAAAAAAAAAATTAATAAGTAACATCTGTTACAAAAGGATTACTGTATATACCGGTAGCACTTCCCTTCTGAGTGTAGGCTATCCATTAAAAAAAAAAAAAAAGTTTGCCACATTTTAGGCATGCTTTTCAGTCACATATGTGAAGGCACCTTAAAAACGCAAATGTGAACGGGGTTGCAGACCTAAATGTGGGGCGGTTTGTGAATGGGGCACAAGTCCTGATCAAGCCTTAATGAATTAAGCCCAGGGCCAAGTCTGTTATTCACTATGCTTTACTGAACTTCACTGTTTCACCAGGATATCCTGCAGTAATCTTAACCCAATGCATTCATATCTTTCAGTTCAAGTGTGTATTAGTCACATTCCATTCTGTCTAAACTAGTTACGGTAAATATGTCCTGTAATTATCTAATTAGCCGCTAATTATGAAGATGTTACTGCAGTTTTAATGGAATGGGCTGTGTAATTAGATTTAGATATACAGTAACTCTATAATCTCTATTTTTAAAGATTCTTTTAAAGAATCAATTGCAATTATTGCAGTTACTGGATATTTAATGTGCATGATGATACATTTATGAGTGAAGTAGAACAAGGAAATTTACTTTGCTGGTGTGTGGGTGTTTTAATATTGATTTGTAGCACAGATACTTTTTAATGCAGCTATGAAACAGGGGTAACAGATAAATAAGATGACCTTTAGGGGGTGATGTAAGGATACATGCAGAGTGATTTGCGGGTGCAAACCCCCCATAATGCTGCTGTAAATTGTGTTTAGCCGCAGTAAAGTCTGATTTTACCAGCTGCTAAAAATGCACGTATGTAAAGAATAGTGTTCATCTGGCGTTCTGCACCGCTATCAAATATGCACTTTGCCATCATTAATCTATTACAATTATATTGAAATGCTTTCAAATGAAGAAAAAAGCATAGAATTGGTCGGGATCTGGATACTAAGTGGGTGCAAACATTATAATGTGATGTAAGGACTTTGCCTTGCACTTAGGCAATTACTGACCCTCCAAAAACTTTACACCTCACCTTACAAGGTGCAAACCATTGTAGAAGCGAGTAACTAAGAGCTGTATAAAAGCACACACCTGCAGAGACCTGTCATTGGCTTCAGGATGGCTGCTCTGGTACACTTCCTGATGCGGTGACACTTGGCTCTTGTTGAGGAGAGGCAGGAACACGTTCTGAGGAGAAGGGCAAGATGAAGAGGCCCTGCATATTCAATCCCTTTGTATGGGATGCCGGAGGATGTGGTGCTAAAGCGTTATCTTCTCACTCTGCATGTCATCCTAGACCTAATAACTGAATTGAGGGATGAGTTAGACCCCAGCGTCAATCTAGGGACCACTATCCCTGCACATGTGAAAGTGCTGTGTTCTTTGCATTACTCTGGTTCCTTTTAGACCACAGTTGGAATGTCTGGAGGGATAGCCCAATCCACCTTTTCCAGAGTGCGAGGCACATTTCTGGATCTCATGCTAAAAAGGGCAGGCCAATATATACCATTTCCTAAGGATACTAGCATAACCGATATTGTCTTTCTCAGAAAACTTTTCTTTTCTTTTCTGTGCACCAAAAGGACTTTGCTGCCTTTACTCTGACACATTTCTTTTGGTTTGTATGTTCGTGCTCCACAAATGTCATTCAGCGACTACTGCTCTCTGTACTCCTAACTCTGCAAGTGCAGCTGCTAAACAGACCGATGCGCTCATTGAGACCCTCATTAACAGAATCGCAGATCATTATTTGTGCGTGTTGAGTAATTTGCATTGCTCTTAAGCTTACATAGGGCGCAGTGCAAAATAATTGCCTGGCCAAAATGCAATTTCAATTTTGTTTCAGTAATCATTTGCATTGCGCCTATACTTACATCTACTCCTTAATATCAGTCTGTTTTACTGACCTCAGTCTAAACCCACCTTGGTTAGGTACTGTAATAGGAGAAGGAGAAGAGATGCAGTATGGATGCACCCAGTTGTCACTTTGTTGTAGCTGAGCAAAAAATGTGACAATAGGTTTTAGCATGAAATTATATCACTGTACTGTTATAGTCATGGGCTTGCATTTAAAATGAGTGAGAGGGAGAAAGGAAAAACATTATTAATTATTTTTGTTTTAACAGCTAAAATGTAAAAATCTGTATGCGGACTGTGTGTTAGCATTGCTATTATCAACACATACAGGACACACAGAGATAAGGATGAAAGCCATGCTGGACAGGGAGATCCAGAATACAGGATAGAGGATATTTGTAATCAAGAGGGTTTTATGTTACTTACCCCTACTGAGCTACACACATTAATCTACTGTACGGGAAATCAAATATGAACGCTGTACATATTCCCAATGTAATGGGGATGACTGGATGGCACTCAGATTGAATTAAGAGCTCATTGTTGTACAGGAATTTGCACTTTGATGGGGATTCAAATAATCATACAATATGTCTTGACAAAATATGCAGTCTTTCGTTTTTGCAATACCGGAGATAAACTGGGAGCTGGCATGTGGGTAACATAGTTAATAGATTATAATTGTGAGTGAATCTGTATGGGTCTGATGAAGTATTGATTTTACCTTTAAAAAAATACTTGTGATCGTCATTTGTTTAAAACCGATGCCTGATAAAGTTTCTGTGAAGTGACAGTAGCACTTACTGCTTCAGTACTAAAGAACATACACAGAAATGTCACAAGTGTAATTCAACCTTTAGTACAAATACAAGTACCTTGTGATTGTCTTGACAGCAAGTATAAAAGTCACCCATTGATCTTCATTCTTCTTGGTAGGTAGGTGGGTAAAAGACACTTTAATTTGCCATTTCAAATTGGACAGAAGATATGGGGGTAAAAATACAGAAATTGCGTAATTCCACTTTAGTTACATCCAGTTAGTAGTGCAAATCCATTGAGGTTGATGAGGTTGAATAATGCACTAGTGAGACCACACTTGGAGTAATGTGTCCAGTTCTGACCAGTTCCGTCGCCACAGGGACATTGGAGTCCTGGAGAGAGCAACCAGACTAATCCCAGGTCTTAAAGGAATGAGCTCTGAAGATAGGCTGAGAGAACTGAATCTATTTAGCACAGACAAAGCAGAGTCAGGGGTTACTTGATTGCATCTTTAAAATCTTTAAAGGAGTTGACATGGTTAACCTGAAATAATACTTCAAGTGCAGTACAGAAACCAGAACCAGAGGACACAGTTGGAAATTAAGTGGAGATAGACTTAGGAAGAGTGGTGAGGGTGTGGAATGGGCAACCTAGTCATGTTGCTGAAGCAGAATCACTTGGATCCTTTAACTTGACAAGGTTTTGAGATCAATGAGCTACTAGGTACTGGACAAGCCTAGATTTTGTTTGTAAATGTTCTTATGTTCTCTTGTTTAATGTATTAAAAAATAATAATATTAATGAAAAAACTGTTTAAAGGAAATTCATTCTGCGAGTTTAGTTTAAATGTTTAGTGAAATGTAAAACTAAACAGAAGCTTGTACACTCCTGCTATTAGATAATATAATCATATGGGTAGAAATGCGTGATGGTGTTTGTGGGCAAACGCTGCCTGCATCACAACTGATCTGTAGATAAATCTAAGACTTACTGTAAGAGCTGTCAATCCTGCACCTTTCGTGATTCACTTACTTAAAAAAAGAAGGACACCATGTCATATCAATAGAAGTTCACTCTGACAATTCATGCACGGCAATTCTTCCCTGAGCTGCAAGAACAGAGCTGCCCTGAATATAGAATCAATCCCAGGTGTCTCTGTGATCAGCACAGCGGAACTGTTGCTAAGGTAACTGCATCTCGCCACACACCTAAATGGCTTGCCTTCGCTTCTATCATTTTATATATTTAATTGGTGGGGGAAAAACAGACCTCCCTGATCAGTGAAATGGGTTTGAACTCCTTCCATAGGGGTCTGTCTCTGTGTGTGTCTGGTTATGTCGCATTTAGAGCTTCAATCAACTGTTATTGTACAATTTGAGGTTGGATTCCCTTCAGTATTGGTAAAGAAGCCTGTTCTATAGGTTATTAAGGTCTATTTTAATGAGAGTACACTATGGCTGTACATACTTCAATTTAGTTTAGCTATTTACTGAGGGCCGTATTCATAAAGGGTGTACCAGATATTTAACTGTAGAGTGGCTAAGAGTTACATGCATGCAAACTGGAGTTAAGCACATCTGGCTGAAAGGGCTTTCAATACAATTTCAACCAGTGTTGAAAAAAGATTTAAACCCTCTTTTAAGTGTGCTAAGTGTGATTTATATTTATTTATTTGTCAAACTTGAAGTACTGAACAGTCGCTTAGTCGACTAATTGCACACATGTGATTGCAAAGCGTGTGGTTCAGATCAGAAAAATAGCAGCCGCGGTTGCAATTCATGAACATTAAAATTATATTAATTAGGGGTGCAACAATTAATTGATGCATCGATTATTGATCATCTGTCCTTAAATTTTACTGAGCTTCGATTACATTTTGGTGAATCGATGCATCAAATTAGTACCCAGTTTTAAGTCTCCTGTTGCCGGTTTGCATGAAAACCTTGAGTGTGAGTGCGCTGCTTTTAGTGCTAGTACGGTAGATTAGCACGTTGCTAGGATACACACTTCAAGCCTACATTACGCGTTGGATAAGACAAATGAAGTAGGCCAAGTATTCACGTTTTTTTATTTAAAAATTAAGGCAATAAGTTTTTTTTTATTTTTATTTTTTTTATCTATATCTATTAAATCTACCAATTACCTTTTGTTTCAAAGCATGTTGTGTTTGGAATATATGGCAATATTATAGAAAAAGAAGCTGCATTTAATATGATAGTTACATTACATAAGAACATAAGAACATAAGAAAGTTTACAAACGAGAGGAGGTCATTCGGCCCATCTTGCTCGTTTGGTTGTTAGTAGCTTATTAATCCCAGAATCTTATCAAGCATCTTCTTGAAGGATCCCAGGGTGTCAGCTTCAGCAACATTACTGGTGAGTTGGTTTCAGGCCCTCACAATTCTCTGTGTAAAAAAGTGCCTCCTATTTTCTGTTCTGAATACCCCTTTATCTAATCTCCAGTTGTGACCCCTGGTCCTTGTTTCTTTTTTCAGGTCAAAAAAGTCCCCTGGGTCGACATTGCCTATACCTTTTAGGATTTTGAATGCTTGAATCAGGTCACCGCGTAGTCTTCTTTGTTCAAGACTGAATAGATTCAACTGTTTTAGCCTGTCTGCATACGACATGCCTTTTAAACCCGGGATAATTCTGGTTGCTCTTCTTTGCACTCTTTCTAGAGCAGCAATATCCTTTTTGTAACAAGGTGACTGAACACAAAACTGAACACAATATTCCAGGTGAGGTCTTACTAATGCATTGTAAAGTTTTAACTTCCCTTGATTTAAATTCAACACTTCTCACAATATTAGTCAGGGTTTGTGAGATTAATTCAAATGTTTTGCTTTTGGACATACAATGTAAACAGTATTAAACAACCAGAGTTCAGAAATTACTTATGTTAAAAATGTAGTATTTTTTATTATTATTACAATGTTAATCTGATGCGGAAACACGCATATTCTTCAGTTGTTAAACATAAGTCTTTTGTATTTCTTTTTTTTATAATTGGAAGTTCTAATTTGAATGCAAGTCATGCCTTTGTGTTTAACTATTATGCACAACAGTGTTTTTAGTTATTAGATCTTCTGTTAAAAAAATAACTAGCGTTTGTTTATTTTGAAGAATAAAACATCAACGCATCGATTCGTTGATAAATGTCTATACGATAACCGAATATGAGGGTTTAATATTAGGGTGCTGACTGCACCTCTAATATTAAAAAACAGTTGCACCAGACGTTATCAAATACATGAAGTATTAATATTTAATTTAAAGTGGTGACTAGTTGACCTAGTCCTTCTATACTTAGTGAAGAGCTGAAGAGGGCCAAGAGTTCAAAACGAGGGACAGACCATACTGAAGAGACTGCTATTTCATCAGCAGCATTTCATATCAAACTCTTATGGGGATCAGCCTTGAACCCTCCTGCCCTAACTCACAATGGTATTCTAAACCGCTCACAGGCAGCTGTTACTAAGGAACACTGATGCTGATTAAGGATTACAAATGTGTTTTAAGAGTTTTCAAGGAGTTAAGATTTAGAAGAGCACAGGACAGATTAGGATCCAGGGCCGACAATCACTCCAAACTACTGTAAGGGCACTGAGCGGATCTTTAAACTGGGGTTATTCAAACCATTGCAGTATATTGATTTAATGTGCACTACCTGGAACCTTTTGATCTGCCAGTTTTATGTAGACTTGTTCCTTTTCAGTTTTTAAGGGCTGTATATACTGTATATACCACTGATGGCACTCCATTATTTAGTGCTTGTGAAGATTTTACTATTACAATCATAGGATCTATTTATAAAACACCTTTAAACCTGTTCCTGAAAGTGATGACAATCATTAACAAGAAATGTGAGCGTAATACAATATCAATTTAAAGAAACATTAACAGTGGAAAGCTTCACAACTTTACAATAAGCCTTCCAGACATAGAAGGACTGAACATCCCTGTGATGGGGTGCCAGCTCGCTCCTATAATTTGTTTATTATTGTTATTTTTACTATTGTTTTTCTTAGAATTCTTGTTTGTTTTGGATTGGCAGGGAGGGGGTTAAATTCCTCCCTGTAAAATACATGTGAGAATGTGGCTGGAGCCTCAAGTGTTTAATGGTTAATTATTAGTTAATTGGGCTCCAGCCACAGACTATAAAAGGCTGGTGAAACCCTTTGTGTGGAGGGTTTTTGGGTGAGTTTGTTTGTTGGTGTGCTGTGCTGTTTAGTTTTTTTGAGAAAGAAACTGTAGTGAAGGCTAATGCCCAGCCTACATTTCTGTATTTTGTTTAAACCTTGTGTTTGGGCCCTTGTGCCTATTTATTTGATTATTTTTTGTTTAATAAAGATCATTATTTTGCGCCTTCCACTGTCTCTGAGCCTCAAAACTCTGGCATCCTGCCACACGTGGTGTCAGAAGCGGGATAGCGCCACCTAGAGGCTCAGAGCAGTATTTTTTTGGCGGTGCGCAGAATGGGAAAAAAACAAAGGCAGCGAAGAAAGCAGCAGCAGCAGCGGCAGCAGCGGCCGCCACCACCAACCCAAACCCTGTGGGAGGACCCAGCGAGCTTGTTCCTGTGGTGCTCCTGGTGCGGGAAAGAGGACCACCGGTGGAGGTCCTGTCCGGATGGGCCACCAGCTAACTCGTGTGGGCGCTGTGAGCTGGATGGCCACAGCTGGGCAGGATGCCCCCACAACCCAGACCAGGAGCAGCTACCAACCCCCGTCCTCGGCAGCCACCCCACCAACACCACCTTCACCACCATCACAGGAGATCTGGGAGTGGTTGGTGCACCCCGAAGCGGACCTCTTCCACGACCTCCCCACAGCCCTCAGCACGCTGTGGCATCGAGATGGGGAGAGGTGGGAGGAGTGGGAGAGAGAGCACCACCCTGGGTCCCTCCAGGAGATAGCCGTCATGGTCCTGGCATACCTGGCGATAGACATGGGGGAGATCCCCCTCCTTGAAGAAAAGGGGGTGGAGCCGCTGCCGTCGCCCAAGAGGGAGGAGCCCGAACATCCGCAGCCCGAGAGGGAGGAGCCCGAACGTCCACAGCCCGAGAGGGAGGAGCCCGAACGTCCACAGCCCGAGCGGGAGGAGCCCGAACATCCACAGCCCGAGCGGGAGGAGCCCGAACGTCCACAGCCCGAGAGGGAGGAGCCCGAACGTCCACAGCCCGAGCGGGAGGAGCCGGTGCGTCCACGGCCCGAGCGGGAGGAGCCGGTGCGTCCACGGCCCGAGCGGGAGGAGCCGGTGCGTCCACGGCCCGAGCGGGAGGAGTCGGTGCGTCCACGGCCCGAGCGGGAGGAGCCAGAGCTGTCTCTCCCTCCACCGCCAGCAGAGGGGGTACAGCCGGAGCTGTCTCTCCCTCCACCGCCAGCAGAGGGGGAACAGCCGGAGCTGTCTCTCCCTCCACCGCCAGCAGAGGGGGAACAGCGGGCGCTGTCTCTCCCTCCACCGCCAGCAGAGGGGGAACAGCGGGTGCTGTCTCTCCCTCCACCGCCAGCAGAAGATGCTAGGGGTCCCTCCCAGCCTCTGTACCGGCTGCTGAAGGGAGCGCGGGGACAGGGGGTCCCGCGTCGCCAGGGGGTCCAGAGGGTCCAGCGTCGCTGGAAGGTCCAGCGTCGCTGGAAGGACCAGCGTCGCCGTTCCCGCCTCCGCCACCAGAGGGAGACAAGCTGCTGTTCTCGCCTCCGCCACCAGAGGGAGACGAGCTGCTGTTCTCGCCTCCGCCACCAGAGGGAGACGAGCTGCTGTTCTCGCCTCCGCCATCAGGGGGAGACGAGCTGCTGTTCCCGCCTCCGCCATCAGAGGGAGACGAGCTGCTGTTCCCGCGTCTGCCACCAGAGGAGCTGGATCGGGCTCTACCTCCTGCTGCCAACAGGGAAGAGGAACTCTGGCTACTGCCACCCTGGCTGGAGGTTCCTGCAATGTTGGCCACGCCCAAGGATGCCTGCCTCGCATCGCCTGGGGTTGCCTGCTGCTCTGCTTTTGTTCCTCCTAGGGTCGCCGAAGGTCCTGCTTCGCCTGGGGTCGTCGAAGGTCCTGCTTCGCCTGGGGTCGCCGAGGGTCCTGCTTCGCCTGGGGTTGCCTGCTGCTCTGCATCGCCTTGGCAGCCACCGTTTGCAGAGTACGAGGGAGAAGTGGAGCTCCCGCTGCCGTCTTCATGGCCAGGGGCTCCCCTCCTGAGCTTACCTCCCGAGGGTCCGCTGCTGCCGTCGCCTCCCGAGGGTCCGCTGCCGTCGTCGCCTCCCGAGGGTCCTGCTTCACCTGGGGTCGCTGCCAGTCCTGAATGGCAGCAGGAAGTACTGTGGCCGGAGCCTCACAAAGGGGAGCTGCCGGCCACGAAGAAGGGGGGGGAGGTGAGGAGACCACTTCCACCACAGCCCCGACCACCACCCCTGTGCCACAGCCCGGCGCCTGGGGGTTGGATCCCTCGGCCTGGGCTCTCGGACACCCAGGCTCCATGTCTGGACCTTTGGTCGCTGGGCCTGACTCCCAGGTCGCAGCACCACCAGGCACAGGAGGTTGCCTGGTCTCCTGCTTCGCTCCCCCTGGTTGCCCAGACGTCGCTGCACTGTCGCCTGGGCTCGCACCTCTGCCTGGGGCTGCAGCCGTCTGGTCGCCTGGCTGTGCTCCCGACACCCCATCCAATGCACCTGGGTCCCCTTTCGCCAGGTCTTGGTCCCGCCAAGAGGGCGCCGGGCTATGGACTGACCATCCCTCAGCAATGGGAGAAGGAAGACCTCCCACCATGGCCGCACCCAGGGGCCACTTGCTTCCCCTCGTCCGGGACTTTGGGACAAAGGGGGGAGGTGGCCATTGGGGCCAAGTGTGCTGCGCACAAGGGGGGGGGGAATGTGATGGGGTGCCAGCTCGCTCCTATAATTTGTGTTTATTATTGTTATTTTTACTATTGTTTTTCTTAGAATTCTTGTTTGTTTTGGATTGGCAGGGAGGGGGTTAAATTCCTCCCTGTAAAATACATGTGAGAATGTGGCTGGAGCCTTAAGTGTTTAATTGTTAATTATTAGTTAATTGGGCTCCAGCCACAGACTATAAAAGGCCGGTGAAACCCTTTGTGTGGAGGGTTTTTGGGTGAGTTTGTCTGTTGGTGTGCTGTGCTGTTTAGTTTTTTTGAGAAAGAAACTGTAGTGAAGGCTAATGCCCAGCCTACATTTCTGTATTTTGTTTAAACCTTTTGTTTGGGCCCTTGTGCCTATTTATTTGATTATTTTTTGTTTAATAAAGATCATTATTTTGCCCCTTCCACTGTCTCTGAGCCTCATACCTCTGTCATCCTGCCACAATCCCATTGCAGTAAAACAGCCGAAACACTTAATTATAAACACTTTGTGCTTCTGAAAAATGTGATTAAATGTCGCCATAGAATCATTGAGATTGAATCACCAAATTAGTCAAATCAACAAAGGTTTTTGCCTAAATGATAATATATAAATAAGTATCTACACACGTGAAACCATGCAGGTGATAGCTGGAACAATGACCAGCTGTGACCACTAGAGGCAGCAGTGGCCTTGTCTTTTGTGGCCTGGAGCCTCTATCTCACGGTTAGGCAGCGTGAAAGGCAGCCGGAGAGTTCCAGGTTTAGAGGATACAGATTGTAAACAACACTGTAACGCTTTTATCTTTATTTGATATTGTTTTTGCATTTTTCTAAAGCCTTGCTGGAGGTTTTAGGGTAATCTATTATTATCAGGAAGTGGAAAAGCTTCACAGTTTTTTCAAAAAGGAGATTATTGGGTGTTTGTGAGTGGTTGCTTTAAAAAACAAAATGAAATAATGTGAGATGCTGCTGCATTCATCTGGAATGTTTTTTTTTTGTTTGTCTCAAGTTGAAATCTGTCGCCATTGACCTTGATTACAGTAACATGTTTTTATTCTGCGTTAAGATCCTATATTAGAAAAAGGGATTTTTAAAAAATGTAACAGATTAGGATTAATGCTGTCTTTAACACCCAGGAGGGATGGGATGGGGTGGGGGGTGGGGTTGGACAACTCAGGTACTTCTTGAAGCCTCCATGGATTAATATGCTTTGGATCATTCTCCTTCAGATTTACACAAGCAGTATTCTTAGCAGGTATTGTAGGATCTAAACAGAACTGGAACAGGCTCTCATCAGAAAGACCAGACAGTGTGGGGAAGCAATCAGAAAGCACAACAGAATGCTTGGGTTTAAAGTCTTTGAAGTCTTCAAAATGTTTAAAGGAGTTGACATAGTTAACCCTAAACAATAATTTAGGGCAGTACAGAAACCAGGACCAGAGGACATAGTTGGAAATTAAGTGAAGATAAATAGGACAGAGGGATGGAGACACTTCACACAAAGTGATGAGGGTATGGAATGGGTTACCTAGTCATGTTGCTGAGGCAGATTCACTTGGATCCTTTAAGACCCAGCTTGATAAGTTTTGAGATCAATCAGCTACCCAGGTGAGCTTAGATGAGCTGAATGGCCTCCTTTTGCTCATACATTTTCTTATGTGCTTATGTGTATGGCTTCAAATGACATCCTTACCTTTCCTTATGATTTTTTGCCATCATTCAGAGATATATGGTGCCTTAGGATCTCAACATTTTAAAATGTGATTTTAAGATGATGAGATCTTGTGATTTCGATATAACTGTTTGGATTGCTGAGATCCTGAGATAATGTATATTGTAATCTAAACATAACAAATTTGTATTTTTTCCCCAGTACTCAATAACCATACAGATGAGTTCTGCTGTATCCATACAGAGTTTGAATCAGTTTCTCAACAAGCCTCCCTGTCTGGTTTTCAATGCTGCTAGGATAATTCAGTTGGCTCAATCTGTTTCTATACTAGCCCACCATGTTGCAAGAGGTTATTTCATTGTGAAATTAAATGAAATTATCCTGCCAGCTGCATTCAGACCATGTTAGCTACAGTCCACAAAGTAAATACAATAGGTAACAAACATGGCAATATTATTATTTTAATCTATTTTTATTGTTTGGTACTTCAAAAATCGGTATAATAAGAATTAAATCATCACTATGAATGGGGGCCAGTTATAAACATGATAATAAAAAGCAGAGACAAAATAACCCTTCATTATCAGTCCTTTAGGAGTATCTATAAAACGCATAACAGGGGTACATGGCAGAATAATCTGTGGTTGAAATTGTCTGGGTCATGTTTACGATTTGAACCCTGGTTCCTTTAGGTGAAAAAAAGAAAAAGGGTAACACTTTAAAATAAGTGTCTGTTCATGATTATTTCATGTGCATTAAGGGAAATGTTATGAAGTCATGAAAAGTATGTCATGAACTCATGCTTGTGACTTGAATTCAATAGGAATTTCTTTTGAAATCAGTAGGAAATCATGTGTTAGTTACATTGGCATTACAGACACTTATTTTAAAGCATTAACAGAAAAAGTATCATTAGAAATGAGTACTGACCCACTCTTTCATCCAGTCCAGCAGGAGTCTGATCTGATGACTTTAGAACTTGGCATTTACCTGTATGTGCAATTGAAGAGCGCAGTGACATGCATCAAAATGGCATACGAAATGTGATTCAACAGATCGGTGCCCATGGCAATGAGGCAGGCAATTGAAATAACATCCAATTTCAGTTGGATGTTATTTCAGTTTGAAGATTACTAGAGGTTCTCATTAATAAATAGAAACTCAGATCTTGATTCATCACAGTCTCGCATACATTTTTTTTTTTTTTTACTGTCCACTTACCATTTTATGGTATTTGCAGTCAATGACTCAAGCACAATTGCTTTTGGACACCCAGAATGGAACGTTCCTTTTCTATAATTCTGAGGCCATCATACTGTCATCATAATGTGTGTAGGGGGGGGGGGGGGGGGGGGGGGGGGGGGGGGGGGGTCGGGTGTAGGCCAGTGCCAGTTTGGTATGATTGACTTCATGGGTCAAAATGTGCCAAATTCAAGTGACAAATTGAAGAATCATCTTATTGAAACAAATACACTTCCTTATCTCCTGTGATCCCGTTGCATGTCTTGTGTTAAGAAATGCGTATCGCTCAACTTCCGAACAAATAACACAAGGGCCAATGAAACTCTGTATTAGTAAAAAGTATGCCAACCAGGGACCAGGCTCCGTGCTTCCTCACGATTGTCCGATTGTCAAAAGCACAGTCTCACTTTTTTTTTTTTTTAATAAATATGAATTACAAGTACAATATATAATAGTGGCGATATACACAGCTCCAGACTTGGTAATAAACCACTGCAATCTCAGCTGCAAGCTGAACTCTCCCTTTAGCTCAATCAATAAAGCCTTAGTTTGCGGTCCTTAAGATTAAAACATTGAATCCTGCTGTTGAAAACTATTTTAATACAAAGGTACTTCTTTTATAATACCTCTAGTAGTTATAACCTCTCTTTGGAAATTGAACTGATTTGGAGTTAAGAATCATTATTTGTTTATTTAGCAGACACCTTTATCCAAGGTGACTTACAGAGACTAGGGTGTGTGAACTATGCATCAGCTGCAGAGTCACTTACAATTACGTCTCACCCGAAAGACGGAGCACAAGGAGGTTAATTGACTTGCTCAGAATCACACAATGAGTCAGTGGCTGAGGGGGGATTTGAACCGGGGACCTCCTGGTTACAAGCCCTTTTCTTTAACCACTAGACCACACAGCCTCCATATCATGTATTTGTTACAAGACATTTTGTTTTAACTTGCAATTCATATTACAGTGAAGCTTCAATAAACCAGTGAAATTAATAGCGATAGCCTTCTGGCACAATATTAACACAGAACATTAACATACGAGGGAGTCTTAATGACAACATTTAAAAAAATAATGACAGACAACCCTCCTCAGAGAGGACAAGTAGAACGTTCCAGTTACATCTGCTGTAAACCCAGATGACCATGATTAGGGAAGTAGAATTGGAACACTTCTGTAATAGCATTCTAAACTCTTACAAAGTCATTGTGAACGCCCTTTTTAATGCAATGCATGTTTAATTAAGGGTACGGTTCTATTGATGTGTGACATCTGAAATATTAGCATAGCCCCTCCTTAATTACCATAATATAACACCCACTGGCGTGACACATAGATATTAATGTAAACCCATGTCATAATAAAAAGGACAAGCTCCACTGCATTGTTTTATAGTAGCATGCTACTATTCCTATTCTTAGTGGCTCTTATTGAAGTCACTCAGATATTATGTTTAATTGTTACACTCCACATCTACTTCACTGTTTTTGAGCTCTATTGAGACATGAAAAGGTCACCAGGATGTGATGACGGAACACAGCATGATAGAAAATGAATACATTCGTTTTTGAGATACAGTGCTACCCCGTTATAATGCGGTTGTCGGGGTCCATAATTAGGAGGCCGCATTATTTGTGTTTCGCCTTATAACAAATATTGGCATTTTTGTTCCCAAAATGATTTACAATGACCCCAAGCCAAGTTAATATAGTAGCGTACGGCGGAAAATGAAGGACGGAGACACACACAATTTGCAGGTACTTGAATACACGTTTTTTTGGGACGATTAGTGCTGTGATGGGTGGATATAATTTTTATCTAGCCATGTATGCTGGTTCTGTATGTGTCCATGTGTTTGAGCTGATTGATGTGTGTGTGCTCATGCTTGAGAGATTGTACAGTACCAAAAGCTTTGCCGCAGCATTCACAGCAGACTGGCTCTCTCACTCCACTAGCTGCCCCTTCTGTTTCACTTTCCACTCTATTTACTCCAACACGCTTTATTCACATCAGACTATCAGTTCACTGTAGGGGTGTAAAAAAAATAGCTGCTGAGATAAATACCTAATGTTGCCTGTAGATTGGATGAGAGGATGAACAGCACATATGTAACAGAAGCAGTAGGCCAGCTGGTACCCGAAATGGAAGAAAAAGGCAGGTTTTTTGTATGTTTTGTTTCAAGTTTTCATTCTATAGATCATGTACAGACAGCAGTGTGGAGTAGTGGTTAGGGCTCTGGACTCTTGTCTGGAGGGTTGTGGGTTCAATCCCCAGTGGGGGACACTGCTGTTGTACCCTTGAGCAAGGTACTTTACCTAGATTGCTCCAGTAAAAACCCAACTGTATAAATGGGTAATTGTATGTAAAATAATGTGATATCTGTGAAATAATGTATAATGTGATATCTTGTAACAATTGTAAGTCGCCCTGGATAAGGGCGTCTGCTAAGAAATAAATAATAATAATAATGTAAGATCAAGTACAAAATACTCAATAGTCAAAAAAATGGTTTTGTCATTGAGAAAGACGTATGACCATTTGTCAGTCAATTTTACAAAGTCTCTTAGTTTAACTAAAAAGAACATATATAACATATAAATGGGGTTTGTGAGTGGCTGGTGTGTCTGTTATGCAGGGTGAGATATACAATCAGGGGAGTGCAGGTTTGTGTCAAGGAGAGTTGTATTGGCTCTACGGGTTAGGGAGGAATTGTTTCTCCTTATTGCGTTTCCCTAGCCCCTACTGGCCAGGCACCTGTTGAGCTCTACCAGACACCTGCTAAGCTGAAATTTCTCCTCCAGAAGCCGGTAGCTTGCCGCCATCTGCTCTTGAGATCCTGGGTATAAAGACGTGGTTCGGCTTGGTCGTCGGATCAGAGGACATCCACTGATTTTAGTTCTACTGAGCTGTTAGGCGGTATTAAATTAATAAAAAAAAGATACATTTAAATCAATTAAAACATGAAACAGGGGACACTTCACTTTATTGGGTAAAGATGATTTCACTGATCAGAATCGTGGTTGCTTGAGATGCCTCCTCTTTCTCATAGCATCTCAGTTTACTCGTATATATCTGTGTCGCACAGAACTTTGTTTTCGGAGCCGACGCTGTGGGCTACTGCATGCCAGCTCCTTTCTGCCAGTATTGCAACAGAAACACCTGGTGAGTGCAACCCAGGGATGTGGATCAGTGATCCCAGCCCTGAGGGATGACACAAGCCAGATGTTTTGGTATGTGAATAAAACACATGAAAACAATAAGAGCCCTATTATATCATGCTGCCAAAGATAATATAATCACAATTTACTTGGTGTAGTCGGCCCACTGTAAGATGTTACATCTCAGGCAAAAGCAACATTTGAAGTCACTGGGGTCTATTTTATTGACCAAAGTAGTGGCTGATTTTTATACTGAGTCCATAAACTGGTATATTTTATTGTATATAAGATAAAGTATACATTTTACATACGGTATGGTCATATGTGTTTTCAGTTGTTTCTTTATTTCTGAAGTCCTCTGCACATTTTTGTGACTTCGTAGACCTACCCACGATGTGCTAAAGTAATTTTCACTCCCGTAACTCAGTTTCATCCCTGCTGCGGTACTTTAGTTACGACTGTTTGTTTCAAACTACTTTCAAATGCAAATGTACGAATCTCATTAGAATATTGAAATATCGCGCTTACTCTTGATGTAATATCAATTTTTTCCTGATCTGCGACTTGTGCCTGTTATTTTACGCATGACTATATATATATATATATATATATATATATATATATATATATATATATATATATATATACCAGCTAATTTTTTACACTCTGACTATATTAATAGCCTATATTAAATAACAATGGCAATAAATATATTTTGTTTTGGTTTCTTTTATATGTTAAGGTGTTTTATTAATGAAGGGAAGCATGGAAACAAATCATTGCAGAGTTATTTAAAACACAAACTGAAATATTTTCTTATCAGTAATTAATTTATGTAGTGCACAGACAATTTGAGTAGCCTACTGTATCTACTGTACTGTACTGTACCTTTACACAACTAAAATATACATAGACTCAAACAAAAGTTTTCTGCTATATTTGTAAATTAACATGCTTTTGCAATATTAATTTGTCAAGTGTGTTCATAGAATTATGTTTTCACGAATGCATTGTAACGAATGCATTTGTACTGCAGGCTAGTTTTTTTAATGTAAATGTTTTCATACTAACCTTTGTACTTTATAACATTAATTTAAAAATCCAATTGATGCCTATGATTAATAGTATCTGTGACTAATTTGAAGATATTATGTTTCAATTTGAACTAAATCAAGTTATTAATCAAATTGATTAATCTTGGTACATAATTGATTTATTAAAATGTTTGGATATAATGTTACTTGATTGATTATTGTCTTGCTAGAATATGTTTTGTTGAAGAAAAAAAAAGATGTTTTTGACCGATTCAGATGTATTTATTTTTAAAGGTTTTCTTTAGGTTGTGCTGCAGCAGTGCTCCGCGTATGTTTATTTTATTTTTATTTTTTTTGGGGGGGGGGGGGGGGAAGGGGGGTGTGGTTGGTTTACTTCACAGTAAATCCCAGCGCCAGCACTGGTCTCAATGAATTATTTTTGTTGATTATTTGTATCCATATTTTGTTTCTTAACGTGTTTTGGCCCTGCAAAGTGTTAAATAGTATTTCCTGATTTTTTCCCATTTCACTAACTAACAGGTAAATGTCGTCTTTATAGAAATTTGTTTTCCTTTTCTTTTTGGCCGGTTCCATAGCTGCATCAAGGTCGGAGTTTGCAGAAGCCATAGCTCCATCCTATTACATTTGCCTACTGCTTCTTCCTGTTCACTATACCACTCATTTATCTTTGCCAGAATGAAGTTCTAAATCTTGACTTTCACTGTTGCAAATCTATTTATAATGAGATGCAAATTCCGATCTCTCGTGTATAATGAGCAGTAATTTATGCTGTTCGTAAACTTGTGGTGATATTACGGTAGTTGTTCACGAAAAAGAGCTGTACATTGCACACAAAAATTCTACGAAGGACGGAGGCTAAGAATTCACAGTATTTACAAACATGTAAGTAATATTAGTGCACAGAGCCCACAGAGTGCAGTAAGAGAACACAGTGATTCAGGATCTACAACACAACAAGGTAGCCCATTCCATACCCAAAATACATATTGAATAGAGAGAAGAAATGACAGATACCATTAGTATTTTTTTGTTGGGAAGCATAGTATGAGAAGTGAATTGTGGTAGGACTACAGCAGTACTGAAAATTGAATTTAACTTAGTATAACCAGAGAATAGGTACACAATTTAATGTGGGTTCATTGCATTCCTCTTTATTACCAATAGTGATTTGCCAGCTGCTGTTATATTTTCCAATACGCATATTTTTTTTTGCTATAACAGACTGCCATTTGGCTATAGTTAAAATAACTGAACTTGATTTTAGTATGTAAATGTATGTATTGGTATTTTTAATTAGTTATATGATGTATAATGCATCAAAGAAAAGCTTAAAACAACTTTTAAAACATATTGTAAATCATTAAGCATTCCATGAATTGAAAATCTGTGGGCTTAAAAAAAACATTAATTAATGGGATAATTATGGATCTAAATGAGTGAGGAAGACAATGAACGGCTAAATTGCTTTACATTTAAATGAAATTAGTATTATTACAACCATGTGTTCCCTTAGGGATAAGGGATAAAAGAGACGGGTTACGATTATGAAATCTAGAAGCTTCAGTGCCTGGCGCCAGTAAGAGTTTCAGCCTCACAAAAACATCCTGAAAATATTTTTCATCTTAAATCTCTTCAGTTTTTAAATCTTCAGCACCCAACCCCACATGTAATAATGTTAAGAATCCTTACCTTACATATTCTTCCGAGCAGTAATGGAACAAACCATGAATGTGGTTCTGAGTGCTTACTGCTCCTGCTCGGAAATGAACCAAACAAATTCTACACTACAGAATATCTTTAAATTGACTGTCTACCAATATCTTTGCTGTCTGCTAACTATCTGTCTAGCAGGCAGTACCATTGGGAAGTGACACTAGCACCCATATGCCTCTAGCACCAGAAAGACCAAGACGGCCATTTTGACTGTTTTTGGAATTTAAATTTAAATTGTGGTGCATGTGTTTAAGATACAGAGCTGTACTAATTACCCTGACAAAGAAAGAGCCATGTAGCTGCAAAGATTAGCGAGATAAAATATTGTCATATCTATTCTGACCAGGAGTGGTCAAATTGACCGATACATATAAAACATATTGTAGCAATGAAATGTTGCGGTATTATTTGTATGTTTGCCGCCATGTAATGAAGTTTGATTATATCAGTCTGCATTCCTCAAGTGAGCGGTTTTCTGACATTTCTATTGTTTCAATGAGCCTCCTGATTGCCCATCATTCAGCCTTGGCAGCTCACGGCGCCAGGCTTTCTGTCTGCACTCTGGTTATTATAAGTCACTTGTTTGTCTAAGAAATTCATTGCTACCTCAATACACATTAAAAATGGATTGCTGAAGATTCAGTGTTTGGAATTACTAGAAATGTTACCAAATAATGATTCTTATGCAGCAGAGATGGACAGTGACGAATCTGACTCTGAAGCAGACTGGGTTTGCGAAGATGAATCTTCCAGCAGCAGTGACATCGAGGGCGTAGGAGATCCCGTGGGAGAAGAAGCAATCCTGTGGCAGCCCCTGCAAGGATGCAGGCCACTTCACCTGCATCAGCTCCTGCACCTGATCCAGCCGCTACTTCACCTTACCAGCACCACATGGCACTCAAGAGGCTGGTAATGATGGCACTGTTTGGAACACTATAAATCCTGGTGTTGAAGCTGCAGGTAGAAGGGGTGAACATAATATTTTGAGGGAAGTTCCAGGGCCCACGGCATATGCAAAACACACCATTGATGAGAGCACATTGAGTTCTATTGAACATGGATACGCTTCACCACATACAATACTGCACTGAAGCAGATCCCACCAACAACTACAAGGTGATTCCTGGTCAATGCCCTTGGAGGAATTAGAAGCTTTCATTGCACTAGTATATGCCCGTGGAGCAATTGGTGCCAGAAGCCTGGGTTACTGTTGATAGCTGTGCCGCAAAGACAGTCTGCGGTAAGTGCACTGCATATTTTGTAAACGATTGTAAATGAAGCCCATTCTGTTAAAATGTTTATTTATTCATGTCATTTAGATTATAATATGCCTGTGTATAAACGCATAGCTTCGGTTGCGTATATGCGCTTTGTTATGTAGGCAATATAAACCCATTTATTAAAAAAAAAAATTGTGATACTTATTTAAATCGTTTCAGTTGTACAGTATTGTATGTATATGATAAACCTGTATATACACAAATGTATTTTCAAATATTTGTAATAATCAGTTTTTTGAGGTTGCGCTTTATGTACTATTTCTGTATATAAAGACATTTCTGTTCACATGTCCATTTATTTACAATGTTTCGGTTGTGTATATGACGAATAAAACTATGACTTATATTCAATTCTTTGTCCTTTCATTATAATATTTATGTTGTTTTTAATACACCGGTCAAATTGACTGGTCATGGCTTTTCTAGGTAGGCCTATAAATACGGTCGGTCTAGTGCTAGTGGGCTAGCAGGGCGGTGCAGAATAAAAGGCTTCGGTACACGCAATCAATTTGTGAGGATTTGGCACCAAAGTTAGCTAAATCGGTACAGTTGGAGGGTATGAAAATATTGTCGAAGGTCTGTATTTACTGCATGGTGTAGAGATTGAGTTTGAGACATGCAAGTTGGCTGTGTGAAGTTGACAGTCATTGCTGGGGATTCCACAGGGAGCACTGCATTGGCACTCATGCAGTTTAGGGAGGGAAAATGGGCAAGAACGGTTTCTCCTCATCACTGTTGATCTCGAGTTCCTGGGTGTGAAGAGGCGGTCTGATCCTGGTGTTGGAGGAAGCCCACTGACCTTCATTTATGCTGAGCTGTCGTAGGGGTTTGCTGGGCATTCTAAATTGAGGAGAAAACATGGGGGAAATTACAGGGCACTTTGAATTTAAGAAAAAAACAAATAACGTCACAAATCAGGACTTGAACAAATGTATACTAAAAAAGGTTAAGACAATGTTTTTAATTTGATTTAATACTTGCTAATTCCCCTTTAAAGTTAGTGTTGATTAATTCTTTATGTGAAGCCCACCCCCATGCCTTCCAAAGGGTAAAGGTGGCAAGCAATCTCACATAATGTCTTCATGTTACTCGATCAGAGAAAGAGGATAGGCCCAGAGAAGAGCCAGAATGACAGGGGAGTGGGAGAATAAAGGAGACCTTCTGTTCCACTGCAGCTCAGAATGCATATTCTCCTTAATATTTGTGTTTGGAGTTCCTGACCTCTTGATTCTATTAGCTCAGCTACTGAGAGGAGCTATTGTGATAGTGATGGAGCCTGTGATCCATAGCCCACTATCTTCTCTTTATTAGGACCTTACTTGTTCTGGAACTATTCATATAAATTCCAATGAGCCAAAGGTCAGGGAGTGTTTATAATTGATACACGTTGCTGCTCCAGGATTGTTAATCCCCTACAGGTTCCCGGGGCAGAAAGGGAGAGACTAAAATGGGCTGCTATTGGTCATTGCCCACGTTTATTTTTCAGGGGTTCACAAAATATTGGAATACATCATTCACCTTTTAGAGTAACTACTTATTTTTGAGCATTATGAAACCTATTATGTTATCGGTTTGCAGGGGCTGTCCTATTTAATGTGATCATTTTAGATTGATTCTTTGACACTGATCAGGACCTCACCTGAGATATCCAAAGACAGTGACAGTAAATGAATTGGGTGTCAATCATACCTGTTTTCCCATTGTTGACTTACGAAATGACTTAAGTGTTGTATAACAACAGGTTATAGGGTGTTCCAAAGAAGACACCAGTCAAACACGTACTCTGAAAGGCAGATGATTAATCAAAGTATTTTGTGAGACTGTGAAAAATAAAAGAAGCAAAAAGAAGCAATCCCAGTTATATGGTAAATGTCCCTAAACTTGTATTTCTTACATGATATAAATAACCCTTTAGGAATCATGTTATACTACTTACTTTAAATGCATTTTCCTATAGTAAAGCCTTCAGGTTTGTTTCTGTAATTTAAAAACGAATCTAATGGGCTGTTGACATACTCCGCATCTATTCATTCAACTATTAGTCTGTTTTTAAATAGGGGTATTGCTCTAGGTGATTTCACATTTTGAGAAGGTTATTCTGGAACTTTTTTTTGTAAAGTATATTTATTGTTGTCCAAAGAGATTTTAAATTAGCACTTCAAAAAGGGACAATTACAGGTTTAAAAATGTACTAAAACAGAAGCCAATAAACTGAACACAGATACAAACAGGTCTGAAATATCACAGCTAATGTGTGTATCTTTCTTCTTTTTTACATTCACTTTGTATATCAGTTTTAGTTGCCAAACCCTGGTTGAAAGCACCCCTCTCAATACAGTTGCAGGTAGAAATAGATGTGTTTCTTACAGTAATGGTGAACCCACTGAACTTGAGAACCCTTTTGAGTCCACAGGGAGGCTTCCACATTAAGAGTTTTTAAAAGACACCAGGAAATAGAAGACAAATACATTAGATAACTGTAGAACAACCAAGAAGAAATAGTGAAGCTCAGTAGCTGACCAGTTCACAGCGTCTTTTGCTATTGTTGGTCCTGAAATATACGAGTGCTACAGCATATTCTTAACTTCATATTCATAGCAAAATGTAAACATTTGTGGCATAAAAAAACCATGACGTCCGTGTGACGGGGGTGTAATAAGGTCCCGCTGTAATCCGCCCTCCTGATCTCTTGGGGCGTTGCGTAGGGCAGGCCGAAGTCGGGGCGAACAGCCTGAAAATTATCATACTGGTGTACTGGAGTTCTGGTGTGGTCGGTCATTTTGCCCTGACGCGGAACCACGCAGTTGCCGAGCTCGCTTTCTGCAGTCAGCTGTGCTGTGTCCGCCGGTTGGCTGAGGCAGGGGCATTAGCTGATTGCAGAAGCAGGGTTGGGCAGTATTTAGGCTACGATGTTTCTGCATTCGGGCTCTCTGTCCTGGGTTAGCAACAGGAGTATGCTGTGCTGTTGTATGTGTGTTGCTACTTTCTACTGATCTCGTTCCAGACCCCTGAACAGGCGGCTTCTCTTTAGAGAATGGCAGCTACTATTTTTTGTGTTCTATATTATTGTGTGCGGGACTTGTTTGTTTATTCTTTTTTTATTTTTAACCCGGTTCTACCATAGCTGGTAATACAGGGTTTTTTTGTGTTTATTTTTGTAATACCTGCTATCCTACCTCGGTGCTGACTGTGGCTTCAGCCCTTTTTTTTGTTTGTTTTTAATTAATAAACCACCACTCAGTCGCCAGGTGTGGCACTGAGTTTTGCCCTCAAGCTTCCTGTGTGTGTGACGTCATTGCTCGTCATCCCAAAGACAACACCTACTACCCTCTAACAGTCCGGTATCTGAATGGGTGGTGTTGCGGCGGTAGGTTCCAAACTTGCCCATGGGCTCTTTGTTATCTCCATGCCCATCCATGACAGAAATAGTGTATGTCATAATTTTTCATGATATATCCTGCATGGAAAAACAAAAATGATGGAATGCATTATGATGCTGTAGCAAATAGGGACTCAGTGCTCTACTAATTCCACTGTGCAAAGACTGACAAAAACAAGAAATTCAATAGAGGTAATAGACACTTTCTCTTTTAAATTGGAAACACAGCTCTTTCAGGGTGTAGGCCATTCTGAGCGACTTCTAAGCACCATGCATTATTATTATTATTATTATTATTATTATTATTATTATTATTATTATTATTTATTTCTTAGCAGACGCCCTTATCCAGGGCGACTTACAATTGTAAGCAAAAACATTTCAAGCGTTACAATACAAGTAATACAATAAGAGCAAGAAATACAATAACTTTTGTTCAAGTAAAGTACAAGTTTGACAAACCACAATTCAATAATACAGCAGGTAATAGTGATAGTTACATCAGGATATGATTAAATAGTGATAGTTACATCAGGATGTGATACAAAGTACTACAGGTTAAAAACTTGGCAGATTACAGTATTCTGAAGTACAGGATTAAATGCAGTAAAATAGGGGCTGATAAGAGCAAAATAAAGCACATTTACATGAAGGGTGATAGTGTCCCAGGATACAAACAGAGGAGTTCTACAGGTGCTGTTTGAAGAGGTGAGTCTTAAGGAGGTGCCGGAATGTGGTCAGGGACTGGGCAGTCCTGACATCTGTAGGAAGGTCATTCCACCACTGTGGAGCAAGGGTGGAGAAGGAGCGGGCTTTGGAGGCAGGGGAGGATATTCTGTGTTACACACCTGAGTTAGTTCCTTCATTCAGTGCTAGTTCCCACATATACAAATATAACAAGGCCGTACATACTAAGATAACAAAAATACAAACATGGGGCCTGATTCCTGCAGTCTGTTTTCAGAACGTTAACACGACCTTGCTTATTTATTGAGGGATTTCCCACTTTTTGGATGATGTTGAGGAAATTGGAGGTCAGGCTTCCTAGTGGGTCTCCTGGGAGGCAGGGGCAGCTGTAATCTACCCTGGGGGCTGTGAGGCCTGTGGTGATACCAGGCTGTAGTTCCAGGTCATGCCCATGCCGTGATAGCTTTCAGAGGTCAGGCTAAATGTTCCGCTTCAATGTCTTAGTAATCTTATCTAAGGATATGTGACCTTCGTTGAATTGTGTTTCTTTTCGTTGAATTGTGTTTCTTTCTCTCTCTCTCTCTCTCTGCTATATGTAGCAAAAACAAATTTCCGTTTGTAATAAACCAAACCTAATTTACATTTGCTTACAATGGGCTCTATTCACAAAGCTTACAGAACACCGGGTAGTGTTTACAAGAAACACATTATTTTACCTTTGCTATATCCTGTGTTGTAAGACTGTTTTAATATTTTTATTGGCATGTCCATAAATCAGCTGGGGTACTGAAACTGAGCTTGCATCACTAATTATTCTCTGGAGTTTTCAGCAAGAGATGCGGAAATCACTTTCTGTATTGTTTTTTTTAATGTTTGGTATGCATTTATCGTTTCTGGACTGTGGTAAGCAAACCAGCATGGCTCATAAATTTCTGACAAAACAGGGCTTGCACGTACAGAGTCCTTATAATAGTGTAATAATTGTGCAGTACCTGAAAGGTAAAATATATATATATATATATATATATATATATATATATATATATATATATATATATATATATATATATATATATAAAATCCAGTTTATCGGCCAAATGCAAAATGTGTATAGAAGGCAATGAGTGTGTGATCGATGATTGGTATAAAATCAAGGAAGGTATTGTGTTCACCATTTGGAGTCTGGATGGACAGACACTATCACACACAGTGCATCCATAGCTTTGAACGAGGATCCTGGCATATTTATTGCATGTTGTTTAAGTGTGTCTGGTTAAAAGGGCTATCAACAAACACAACCCTAATATGGGAATAATGCAAAACCTGGATTTTGAAATACATTCTCTGTAACTGCAGTACGTGCTGTAGAAGAGTCCAAATTGCTTAGTAATTGAAGTATTGTATGCAAGTACTTACCCTTGTATTTTAATTATACCCAAAAAACAGATTTTGAAATTGATACCTATTAAGATACCTATATGGTCTTGATTTTGTATCAATTTTAATATATCAATTTACCATAATATACTGTTGTTTAGCTTGTGGTAAAAAGTGCTGTGAAGTCGCCTGTGCAAATAATGTACTAAGAGGAAAATGTAATCGATATCCAAAAAATCTTGCAAATAATGTTGGTCGATGCAGATACTAAAGTGGTTTTTAAAAAATAACAGGCACAAACTAAACAGGCTTCTGCTTATCGGACAAACAATAAGCATAGGTCTGAAGGGCAGCTAAATAAATTACATATCCCCTTCAGTCATCATTTTTAAATGTAATTTTAAGAATGATGAATCTGTGGATGTGAAATCGTACCTGCTATGCACTCCCTTTCCTTATGCAGGACTCAAATGTGCAGTAAACATGTATTTGGTACTACACTATGTAAAAGAGTTTAAATAACATACCTGTAAATTGTTAGCATCCTGACAACATTTTACACTCTGTTTCAAAGCTCTTTTCGAAATGGCCGCTCTAATGCACTGAGTTCTGTCCTCTAAATCACTGCAGGAAGAGCGATTTAAAAAAAATAAAAACATAACAAGTGCTCTGGCTTTTCTGTTCCATACCACATCATGGATAGTTATTGCTGTGTTACCTTGTGGTAGGGCGAATATTGGGTTGGCACGGCTGAGGTTACATCTCTCCAAGTCAAAGCACGTGGGAATGTGGCTGGAGACTGAATATTTAATTAATGATTAATGATTAATTAGGCTCCATCCACAGGCATATAAAAAGGGTGATCACGGGTGTAAATTTAGAATTAGTTTTGAGACTTAATGCTGGTGATAGAGGTGGAGGTTCGTGGTGTGTTGCTGTGGTATGTCTATGTCTGAGTTTTTGTAGAACCTTTTGTTTTGGCCCTTGTGCCGTTTGTTTTGGTTAATGTTTGTTTTGTCTTATTTGTAAATAAAAGTGCACATTTGCGCTTTAAACTGCAAGCTTCTGTATCTGAGTCTCTCTCCCTGACGATAACATCCTGGGCCGTGACGCCACCCTGTCACATACCTGTTTGACAATGTGGGCAATAATCCTTAAACTATCAGTGCACTAGAGCGGCCATTTTGAAAAGAGCTTTGAAACAGACGTGTTATAAAAAGTTGTAAGGATGTTAACAATGAAAAGGAAATTGACAGGTATGTTATTTAAGCAGTAGTAGCAAGTGTGGAGTAGTGGTTAGGGCTTTCGACTCTTGACCGGAGGGTCGTGGGTTCAATCCCCGGTGGGGACACTGCTGCTGTACCCTTGAGCAAGGTACTTTACCTAGATTGCTCCAGTAAAAACCCAACTGTAGAATGGGTAATTGTATGTAAAAAATAATGTGATATCTTGTAACAATTGTAAGTCACCCTGGATGAGGGCATCTGCTAAGAAAGAAAGAAATAATAACACGTGGGGATATATATCGCTCTATTTTTTGGAACCCCGCTGTTTACTCTTTAAAGCCATGCTTTCAGATAGTGCTGCATCTCCTTGGTCATTTCACCTGGATCTGAAAACACCTAGGAAGTGCAAGTGTAACATGTATGGTGAGAATCAGGTACAGAAACTGAGAACTAACTATTCTATTGTAAAATGAAATGCATTCTTGCTGTCAGGGCTGGCGCACCCTAGGCAAACGAAATGTTGCCGTCCTCACTCTTTTTTTGACTGATACGCAGGTTACTTCATACACATCGTATTTTCATTGTACATTATTTGTACAGTACTGTATTGCATTCCTTAACTACAATAAAACTGGTATCTAACATGTAGGCTAGTGATCATATAACATTATGTAACACAATTTTTGTTCCTGGGTAGTAAGTGTTATTTCCTAATTGCTTATGCCTCAAAAGTATAGAAAATGGCTATTATTCCCCACAAACTTTGCTTTTGTGACCAGGACAGTGATATATTGAAATTTACCTATTTCCAATGAGAAAACAGGCGAATTTGTGTCTTTTCGTTCACATAAAGTCAGAAAAAAACAACATATGAATCCAAATTAACATGTATTTATACTAAAGTAATACAAAAATGACTACAAATGATTTAGAAGTGAGTAGTTTTTCGAGATTTACTATTATACTGTAAATCACTTTCACGAATCAGACCCCAAATGTAGTCTCCCATCATGTTCTTGTTATACTGTCCTTGGTAGTGGCGTTCAAAGTCCAGTATATCCTGGTGGAAGCACTCGCCTTGCTCCTCCGAGTACGCTCCCATGTTCTCCTTGAATTTATCAAGATGAGCATCAAGGATATGGACTTTGAGGGACATCCTACAGCCCATTGTGCCATAGTTCTTCACCAGAGTCTCAACCAGCTCCACATAGTTTTCGGCCTTGTGATTGCCCAGGAAGCCCCGAACCACTGCGACAAAGCTGTTCCAAGCCGCTTTCTCCTTACTAGTGAGCTTCTTGGGGAATTCATTGCACTCCAATGGTCCGACGAAGACACCGGCTTTGACCTTTGCCTCAGACAGCTTAGGGAAGAAGTCTTGAAGGTACTTGAAGGCTGCCGACTCCTTATCTAGAGCTCTGACAAATTGTTTCATAAGGCCCAATTTGATGTGCAGTGGTGGCATCAGCACCTTCCGGGGGTCCACCAGTGGCTCCCACTTGACGTTGTTCCTCCCCACAGAGAATTCGGTCCGCTGTGGCCAGTCCCGCCTGTGGTAGTGCGCCTTGGTGTCCCTGCTGTCCCAAAGGCAAAGATAGCAGGGAAACTTGGTAAAACCGCCTTGGAGACCCATCAGGAATGCCACCATTTTGAAGTCTCCTATGACCTTGATGCCATCTCAGAAAAATGCAGATATGTATCCACTTAGGCAGCTGGAACTAAACTGAACTGGTGGGCTTAAGGCCCCTGAATTTATACTACTATTTATATTACTGGAAAGTTCTAGAAAGTTCTAGAAGTTACTCCAAGTTTACTCAGCACTGAATCTATCTGGAATGTTCTGGAAAATAGGTACATTTCAAAATATCACTGTCCTGGTCACAAAAGCAAAGTTTGTGGGGAATAATAGCCATTTTCTATACTTTTGAGGCATAAGCAATTAGGAAATAACACTTACTACCCAGGAACCAAAAAAAAAAATTGTTACACAGTGTAATCGTGCACAACAAATCCTCTGGTACTTTTTTTCTATAGGCAAATCCTTGACTTAAGAATTAACTTTAAATAATTAAAGAATCTTTACCGATGTGTTATGAAAATGCTTAAATGGCACACAGCCACTCTAATTTCAGTGCCTGGACACCAATGAAGCAATCTCTTTTCCTTGTTGTGTCAAGGCAATAATAAGCTGTGCGGAAATCAAATATTTGTTTCTGTGCCTTCAAGCAGTGTTGCCAATTTAGCAAATTTCTCACCAAATCTAGTGACCTTAGGGCTAACTTGGCGAGATTTGTTGTGAAAAGCAACTAGCTACAAATATAGCGATTTCCAGGACAGTCATTGGAGAATGTCAGAGATATAAAATCGGTAAAACGTTTAGGTTATCCGGTATTAGCAACGTCCTTCTATAAGAATCATTCTCAGGGTAATTAAATGAAATCCTATAATGCCCCGCCCTATTTTAATACGTAAGGAACTTCAATGTGTCCTTTGCTTAGCAACAGGCTCAACAACCACAGGCCTGTTCCCAGGGGAGACATCGCACCAGCATGATCACCCCTCCCCACCCCACAGCGTTCCCATACTTCCAGGTTTAGGACTACACCACTGCTCATGCTATAGTTCCGTAACATCAGCAATACGTTTTGCAGAACAAGAAACAGTGATGTAAGATTTTGAACATTTTAGGATTAAAGAAATGGAAGTATAAAATGTAATTATGTACCGTTTTTGCCGCCCCCTTCAATGTGCCACCCTAGGCGGCCGCCTGTTCTGCCTGTATGCTTACGCCGGCCCTGCTTGCTATAACGTGTTTCTTTTGAAACTGCACATCTAATGGAAGTTCAAAACAGGCAAGATTTATGGGTTTATTTTATTGGCTACAATCACATTAAGGCCTGTTGTTAACTGATATACATTATTTTTATATTTCTGAACAACTTGATATGGGTGTTAATGGGGGTGCATTTTCTGTTTCGGTCATCACATCCTGGTGATTTTTAAAAATGTAAAGAACCCATGGGACTATATTTTCAAAGCATGTAATCCAGTCTTTAATAAACTAAAGTTAATAGGTGTTTTTCTCCTTTGGGGATATATATATATATATATATATATATATATATATATGAAAGTATTTGCCCCCTGTCTAATTTTCTGCATTTTGCATATTTTTGACACTGAATGTTATCAGATCTTCAACCTAAACCTAATATTAGATAAAAGGGACCCTGAGTGAACAAATAACACAAAAAATTGATACATATTTCATTTATTTATTAAAGAAAGTTATGCAACACCCAATGCCCGCATGTGAAAAAGTAATCGCCCCCTTAGACTCAATAACCGGTTACGCCACCTTTAGCAGCAATAACTGCAACCAAACGCTTCCTGTAGTTATTGATTAGTCTTTCACAGCGCCGTGGAAGAATTTTGGCCCACTCAGTGACATTTGTGGATTTTGGAGCATGAACTGCTCATTTCAGGTCCTGCCACAACATCTCAATGGGGTTTAGGTCTGGACTTTGACTAGGCCATTTCAAAACTTTAATTTTTTTGTTCTTCAACCATTCTGATGTCGACTTGCTTGTGTGTTTCGGACCATTGTCTTGCTGCATGACCCAGCTGTGCTTCAGCTTCTGCTCACGAACGGGTGGCCTGTCATTCATTCTCCTGTAGAATTCTCTAATACAGAGCATGGTTCCTTTAATGATGGCAAGGCGTCCAGGTCCTGATGCAGCAAAGCATCCCCAAACCATGACACTACCACCACAATGCTTGACTGTTGGTATGAGGTTCTTACTGTGGAATGCAGTGTTTTGGTTTTCACCAGACATAACGGGGCCCATGTTGGCCAAAAAGTTCCACTTGTGACTCATCTGTCCATAGAACATTGTTCTAGAACTCTTGAAGATCATCCAGGTGCTTTTTGGTAAACTTGAGACGAGCATTCATGTTCTTCTTCGTGAGCAATGGTTTCCGCCTTGCTACTCTGCCATGAATCCCATTTTTGCCCAGTGTCTTTCTGATGGTGGAGTCATGAACACTGACCTTAGCCGAAGCGAGAGAGGCCTGCAGATCCCTGGATGTTGTTCTAGGGTTCTTTGTGACTTTCTGGACGATTTTACTCCTTGGTCTTGAAGAGATTTTGGCAGGACGACTACTCCTGGGAAGATTCACTACTGTCCCAAACTTTCTCTATTTGGACAATATGGCTCTGACTGTGTTTCGGTGGAGCCCCAGAGCCTTAGAAATGGCTTTGTAACCCTTTCCAGACTGATGGGCATCAACAACTTTTTTGTTTTCTTTTGAATTTCTTTTGTTCGTGGCATGATGTGCCTCTAGAACAGGGGTGAGCAATTCTGGTCCTGGAGGGCCAGTGTCCCTCCTGGCTTTTGCTCCAACTGTGCTCTAAATTACTTAGTTAGACCAATGCAATTCTCAAGTCTACAAAACACCCCTGCTCTAGAACCTGTGTGCTGACAACTTCAACTTTGTGGTATTTCCCATAGAACACGTTACCACTGTAAATTTGCACAGTTTTCCCATGGTTATTATTATGCAATGCTGTTATCATAGTTTACCATACCTCTCTGTGTTTTACAATGCTTGCCTATGCCTTACCATGCTTTCGCTAAGCTTTATTACAATATGCTATGCTTTTACTATGAAAACCTTTTCTAAGGGTTCTTTCTTTAATAGGGGGCGGGGTCAATGCTAGTTTTGTGTAACCAGCAAAACGAATTTCATTCAATAGTTAAACTAGATACACGTTTGTCATCCTTGGGAAGTGCGTTATTATGAAACCCATTCATTATTTAAACGTCTTAAACGTGCTGAAATTAAGGCTGATAGTCTGGTTTTACAGCATCTGAAAACTCCTGAGAGGCAAATCTGGAAAAGAAATAAAAAGCAGTGAATCAACTTTGTTGTCTTCACCTGCGTCCATCACACACCTGTTTCTGCTGCCTTCGATGAAGGATTGCTACGGATTCATCTTCCCTGCCGGTGGGAGCAGTGAGTGCAGCAGTCTATTAAGGACATTGGGAAAGGACACAGGCTGTTTTGGGGCTGTAGCAACAGGTGGCAAAAATAATGTTTTTATTATCATTTTGTTTGATTTGTTTTTGTTTCTTTCCAATTCTCATTAAAATAACATGATTGCAAGTCACCATCTGCATGGTTTAATCTCAAAGAAAATAGCTAAAAAACTTGGTTTTCTTTTTTGACAGTGAAAAAACGTTACGCTTCAAAGTGGAAATCGTGTTATAAAGAGCTCTATTTTTCCTATGTTTGATTATGGTGATAGTTTATTTTTACATGCCTCTGCTGAGCAATTAAGAAATGAGATCGACTAATGAATAGAGTAGCCAGATTTGTACTAGAATGCCACCCTCAAACCCATCACTGCCAGTTACTGGCTTCCTTAAATTGGATGTAATTTAATTGTAGAAGGCAATAACACTGGGTACCTTTTGTGTGTAAAACTGTAATAGGTTTGTTGCTACAGGTAAATATACCTAAGTATAGTTTACAATCTAGTCTTGCACTTATTTATCAAGTGCCTTGGAGAAGGTCCTGGGTTGGTTGATCAGCATTTAACTGCAGCGCCCCTATGGCATGGAATTGTCTGGACAAGAGTATCCGGGATATGATCG
This sequence comes from Acipenser ruthenus, assembly GCF_902713425.1. Lineage (NCBI taxonomy): Eukaryota > Metazoa > Chordata > Actinopteri > Acipenseriformes > Acipenseridae > Acipenser > Acipenser ruthenus. The sequence goes on from NC_081209.1 coordinate 11,320,550, forward strand.
AACGTCAGACAAATAACCCAAATATATCAGCTAAATGAAGAATACTGACTAAGATTTAATGTATTTGAATGAGTAGGTTCCAAAAATGATCAGTGTAAATGTTTCTGATCCCAGATTGAATGTATGATGAGATTGTCTTTAGAGTGATGTTATTTTTAGGGATGTGGAATTACTGCTGTCTGTGTCACAAGTGACCAACGTTTTCATTGTTTTATACACTGGTGGCTTTATTTGTACAATGTTTTAGCCGCACTGTTTATTGTATTTTTACACTGTGTGTTATTTATTATGATACCCAAAGGGAGCCACCAATAAGGGGTTAAATTATGTGTTTTATGTACCTAAAGGGAGACCCCAATAAGGGGTTTTATGTATGTTTTTTTTCCCTTTTAATTATTTTATCATGGGCACAATCATAAGTGATTGGGACCTCAGTTGTAGTCAGGTGCAAACCATCAGCACCACTTGATTAGTTCCCCTATATAACCGGAACCAAAAGAACAGTAAGAGAGAGAACATGGGGAAACACACTGGGACCGGACCGGGGCCATTTTGGACACGGAAGGAAGAGAAGCAGCACTGGAACCTAAGCAACAAATACATTGAAGAGAAGCAGAAGGAAACAAAAATGGCACAACTTAATGCAGTGAAGACTTTACGTCACAGGACTTTGCATTGTTAAGATTAAGAGAATACTGTTTCACAAGGGACTGCGAGTATAACTCAGGAGGCTGTGTGGTCCAGTGGTTAAAGAAATGGGCTTGTAACCAGGGGGTCCCTCGTTCAAATCCCACCTCAGCCACTGACTCATTGTGTGACCCTGAGCAAATCACTTAACCTCCTTGTGCTCCGTCTTTTGGGTGAGATGTAATTGTGACTCTGCAGCTGATGCATAGTTGACACACCCTAGTCTCTGTAAGTCGCCTTGGATAAAGGCATCTGCTAAATAAACAAATAATAATAATGTTGTTTATGTAAGTGTCCCGTCTGATGGATGCTAGTGTTCTAGTTAATGTTAACTGTTACACGACTCCAGAGGGACTGGGAATGGAATAAGTATACTGTTGGACTGGAAGATATCTTTATTGTATTACTAATGCCGACGCATTGTAGTTTGTCTGTCTCCAGGGCTTGCCTTCTCTTTCCCTCCATTCCAGAAGAAGGATTGCAGAGAAAACGGACTGCTGTATCACCAGCAGACACCTTGATAAGAGAGGCTCTCACCTACTAGAGTTAAGTATCAGTGGCCGGGTCGGAAGACTAATGCTCTTCTAGGGAGGAGCCGAATGCAGGGTGTGTGAATTAGCCCTGCTCAGAGAGTGAGACGGGGAGGAGAGAGTGAGTATTAAGGTTGGATTGTTTTCACTGTTTTTCCAGGATTGACATCACAGGATGCAAAGTATTGGCAAGGAGCCAGTTGGACATTCGTGGACAAATTAAAGTGTCTGTATTAAGGTGAAGACTACTTTGGAGAAGATTGCCTTTTGTCCTTTGAGGAACGAGACACTCTGTGGCCATTGAAGGTCAGGTGACACTATAATGTGTAAGACAGCAGGGAGGGGGTTAAATCCTCCCTGCAGAAAACGTGCGTAGGCACATTTGTTTAGTTTAATTGTGTTATTTTTAATTGTTTAATTTTCATTTGTTAATTGTTCTGGCAGTTGGCCTTGTTATTGTAAATTGAGGCCAGCTGCCAAGTATAAAAAGAAAGCAGTCAGTCTGCACAGGGCTGCTGTGTGAAGAGCCCGCTTGCGAGTGCGTGCAGGCATACATGAAAAAGGTAGTGTGGAAAACCTGTGTGTGTTTGTTTATTTTGTTTGGCAGGAAAACGGCTTAACCGTCCTGCGAGTGAGTCCGGGACCTGCCTGTTTAGTTAGTGCTCCAAAAAGGAGCTAGGTGTTTATTTTGTGTTTTATTTTTGTGTTTATTAAAAATAGCGCGTTGGCGCTTTAAGAAAATCAATTTCTTGTGTCTGGGTCAGTATTTTAAAGGGGCAACGAACGACCATGAGTGCCGGCCGGTTTACAAATGGTATTGTGGACGTAATCAATCTACCTCCTAAACAGTGTTTTGAAATCCTCAGGTGGGACTGAACTGTGCTTTTTACTTACCTGAATACTTACTGTGTGGATATTAAATTATAGTATCCCTGGGAAAACCGTTGTATCCATGTTTTAGGGGGTATAAGTGTTCTTGCTATTGACATTTCTTTGTAAAAAACTGTTCTGTTTTGTTTGTTTGTTTGTTTGACATAATAAAGAACAACCATTCAGGGTCAGATGAAAAGACGTGGGGGCCCTACACTAACACATATTTTGGGGGCCCTATGCATCTTATGGTGACTGGTGTTATTGGCATATCGGCCCTACGTTGGGGACAGATTGATATGGTGAGAAATACAGATGCAGTTACTGTACAGAATTTTCCATCATGTCTGTGCATGGTAACATTAATTTTCCAGTTTCAAACCAAAATTAGGCACTTTCATGTTTTGCATTGAGAATTGCATTGTTAAAAAAAGTTTTTATATTGAATGGATACAGTAGTACAGAGTGGTCCGTCAGCCCCGTTGAGACGCACTCATATGAGTTAGTGGGTTGCTTTGCGCTGCCTATGAGACATTCTGATACAAACAAGCACAGCATAAAGCTAATTTGATACAGATCTCATGCAAAGTTTGAAACATGTGAGTGCACCGCACACAACATCGTAGGAACCTGTTAACCTGTTCATTGCAAGATGAGATTTTACTTTATTTTCAGTTTACGCTTTTTTTCAGTACCAGTCAATAACAATGAGAAAGCGTCTTCGGATTGAATTAGATAACTTATCTGAGAGGTTTATTTAGGCTTTTGTCTTTGCTGATCATAGCTGGGCATGAGGCTTGTTAAATTGTGTATGCCTTTATTTATTTCCTTGTACCATACAACAGAAATCACATGCAAGTGATAATAAGTAAATCTCACTGTTGTTAGTGATCATTTAAATTAACATTTAAACATCCGTGACAACATATAGTGTGTATATATATGTGTGTATATATATATATATATATATATATATATACATACACAGTATATGTATATTTTTTTCAAAACCAGTAGTCACATTGCATGCAATAGAACAAAACAATGTTTAACAAATAACTGAAAAAAACTTTTCTGTCCTTTTACTTTTTGATTTAAGAGAAACAAACACTATGGATTTAACCATTCTTGTCGGCTGCACACGTCCACATTTTAATTTCTTTAAGCCTCCCACCTTTTTTTCTAAAATTCCAACCCCCAAATGAAAAAGGAAAGTTTCTTAAAGAGGCATACTGTGCACATATGAGACAGGGTCGGTTTTTAAATTGGCTCTAAAACTGAAATAAATTAATACGTAAATTGAGAATGATTCATACATTTTATCCTGCAGGCTGATGCCTCTGACGTAGTAGGACTAGGGACAGATCTCTCCCAGGAGGTAGAAGGCGTGGGGCATTTGGTCTTGTTTGTAATTTAGCAGGTATGCTGTAATCGAGAAAGAAATGCAAAGCTGTCATAATAGAACAAAATTAACCAAACCCAAGCTTCTGTGCACATCTCTTCCTGTGTGTTTGGGCCCGTCCTCCCGCATGCAGGTTTTGTAAAATGTAACAAACAAACAGCGACTTCGCGGGCCCCAATTCTGCTGGGGACCTTACGCTATAGCGGAATTTGCATATCGGTGAATCCGTCCCTGCAACCATGTTACTTACCTGCCTGTGTGGTTTCTGTTCCTGGGGTGGTCTGGTGGTCAGTCGGAGATCCAAACAACCTGTGGGGTATAGATGAGAAGGTTATTACAAAAAAAAATCCTTGCCTGTAAAGTCACGCAGACAAACCCCTGACATCTGTTTCTGGTCATCTTGCCAGGACACTCTTGTAAAACAGGTCTCGTCTTAATGTTTTTTTTTCCTGGCTAAAAAATGAATAAATACATAAATATTGTAGCGAGCACAGGGATTAACGGAGACACACACACAATAGCTCTTTTAGGTAATGCAGTTTATTAAGCAGCTAACAGCAAGTCAGCGCCCTCCCCGAACACACACACACACAGCCCTTCCCCACCCCAGAGCACTACTCTGCCTCTCAGGGTGACATTCACATATTTAACAAACAACACCGGAAGGGTAATAACAATTACAGGGAAATGCATGGAACAGTACTGGAACTTTTTCAGTAACAACAAATAAACACAACAACAATAATTCCGTTTCTCCCCTACCATAGTTCGTACTCCCAGCATCCTCTGCTGCACATTAACCAAATGTAGGGGACTGGCTCCGGGCACAGCGCCCTGTTCGCCGACAGGTGGCAACGGCGAGTCAGTCCAGCTGTGCCCGTTACACAGCCCCCATCTTAGGGCCGAACGTCCCGTCGGCCCAACACTTAATGTCTCACAAAGTCAGAGAGTCCTGGGGGTGGTCGACGGATACGCTGGCTGCGCTGGAGCACAGGTGCAGCGGGCTGGGAGTCAACTGGAGCCGGAATGCTCCTACCTGGGCCACCAGCTGGTGAACTATTCGGTTGTTGCAAGGGGGAAGCGCTTTCCCTGTCCTGGGAACCGGCCTCCGGGCTGACTGCAGTGACAACCGAGTTTGTTCCGGGGCGGTAGGGGGCCAAGCGGTCTTGGTGGAGCACAACCGCCCGGCTACGGGTCCGCAGCCGCACTCGATAAGTCACCTCGGAGAGCCTCTCCAGAACAACACAGGGGCCCTCCCAGTTACTGGCCAGCTTGGGGCAGAGTCCCTTTCTTCGCCGGGGGCAGTGAACCCAGACCTGCTCCCCAGCTTGAAATCCCCGGCCCTTGCAGTGAGTATCGTATGCCCGTTTCTGACGCTGGCCAGCCGAGGTGAGGTGCTTCCGAGCGTAAGCATGGGCAGTGTCCAATCGGTCCTGTAGCTGCTGGAGGTATTCCGGGCCGGCAGGTTCCGGAGTGTGGAGCTGAGGTGGCCGGCCGAACACAAGGTCCACTGGGGTGCGGAGCTCTCTCCCAAACATAAGAGCCGCTGGCGTGCACCCTGTAGATTCATGCACTGCAGTCCGGTAGGCCATTAGGACCAAGGGCAAGCATTGATCCCAGTCACGCTGGTGCTGGGAGGTCCACATGGTCAGCTGGGTGGCAAGGGTGCGGTTAAACCGCTCCACCAATCCATCGCTCTGTGGGTGTAGTGGGGTCGTCCTGGTTTTCTTAATACCCAGCCGCCTGCACACCTCACCAAACACCTGCGCTTCAAAGTTACGCCCCTGGTCACTGTGTAGCTCCTCGGGAACCCCAAACCGGCAGAACATGCCTTCCAGCAGTGCTTCCGCGCAGGTAGTTGCGCTCTGATCGGGGACTGCGTACGCCTCGGGCCATTTAGTAAAGTAATCCATGGCCACCAGGACGTACCGGTTGCCCCCCTCCGTCCGTGGAAACGGCCCTAAGATGTCCACACCGACGAGCTCTAATGGTGCCCCCACCTGGTACTGCTGGAGCGGGGCATGAGAGCGGTCCAAGGGGCCTTTCCGGGCGGTGCACTGGTCACAGTGTCGCACATAAGTCTCCACATCACGTCGGCACCGTCCCCAGTAGAACCGCTCCGGAAGCCGACCCAGGGTCTTGGCAACGCCGAAGTGTCCAGTGGCTTGCGCCCTGTCGCAGGGTCTGTCCAGGCACGGTACAGCACACTTTCCCGGAGGCTCAAACATTCCCATTGCGCCAACAGCGCTTTTACCTCCGGGGAGAGGGCTGACACCACATGTCTGGCTGGGCGCTGACCCACCGATAACCAGCGGATCAGCGGTGCCAGCTCAGCATCCAGACCCTGCTGACGCTGGATCTCCCCCGCTGGCAACTCAAGGGGGGTCTCCACAGCTACAGTGGCAGCACTTACTCGCTCCTCCAAGGACCGCTGTGCCTCTCGCTCCTCCATCCGATGGCAGTGCTTACAGTCCTCAGAGAAGCAGGGGCGATGGGACAGGGCATCTGCATTATTGTGTAGGCGGCCAGCCCGGTGCTGGACGGAGTAGTCATACCCTTGCAGTGTCTCTATCCAGCGAGCCACCTGTCCTTCGGGCTCGCGGAAGTTGAGCAGCCACCGCAGGGAGGCGTGATCTGTGCGCAGCTTGAATCTCCGCCCGTAGAGATAGGGACGAAAATGGTGCACGGCCCGTACTACAGCCAACAGTTTCCGGGCGAGTCACACAATAGTTCCGCTCTGTTTTACTAAGAGCTTGGCTGTAGTACGCGACCACTTGTTCCCCGTCCGGGCCTTCCTGGGCTAGCACTGCTCCGATCCCCACATCGCTCGCGTCCATGTCCAGGATGAACGGTTTTTGGGGGTCAGGGAACGCCAAGACTGGGGCCTTCACAAGGGCCTCTCGCAATTCCCCAAAGGCAGCTGCGCAGTCGGTGTCCCAGCTGAACCGGCCCCCTTTCTCGGTCAGGCGGTGCAGGGGCCTGGCGATCTGAGCAAAGTCCTTCACAAAGCGGCGGTAATAAGACGCCAGGCCCAGAAAGCTACGCACCTCTGTCACAGTCCTGGGGACCGGCCAGTCCTTTACAGCAGTCACTTTAGCAGGGTCTGTGGCAACGCCGTCTGCCCCGACAACATGTCCGAGGAAGTGTGTTTCTCTTCTCAGCAGGTTGCACTTCCCAGGGTGGAGTTTCAAGCCAGCTCCACGGATGCGCTAGAACACAGTCCGCAAGTTCTGCAGTGCCGCCGAAAAGGTGGTGGCGTGCACCAGTAAGTCATCCAGGTATACAACACAATGGGTCCGTGGAACTCCGGTGAGCACCCGCTCCATCAGGCGCTCGAACGTTGCTGGGGCATTGCACAGTCCAAAGGGCATCACTGAAAACTGCCACAGACCCTGGCCAATGGAGAATGCAGTTTTCTGTCGTGCCTCAGGGGCCAGCTCAACCTGCCAGTATCTGCTGCGCAGGTCAAGGGAGCTGAACCAGCGGGAGCCTGCGATGTAGTCCAGAGCTTCATCGATTCTGGGGAGGGGGTACGAGTCCTTGTGGGTCACTGCATTCAGTTTGCGATAATCCACACAGAACCGCAGTGACCCGTCTTTTTTTTTTACTAGCAGGGCTGGCGCGGCCCAGGGGCTAGCCAATGGTTCAATTACCCCGGCAGCGGCCATTTCCAGAATCATGCCCTCGGCCGCTTACCGCTTTGCCAAGGGTAGCCGCCGTGGCCGCTCCCGGATCGGAACCGCGTCTCCCGTGTTAATGCTGTGCTGAACTAATCCAGTCCGCCCACAGTCCTCTATGTTTGCAGCAAAAATGTCCAAGTACCCCCTTAATAGTTCCCATAACTGGTCCCGCTGGCCCTGAGATAGACCCTCCTTACTCCTCTGCCACAGCGCTTTCACCGCATCAGTTATCCTGCAGTCCTGTGTTCCACCGGTTGTGGTTGCAGGGGGCGGTGAAAGTTCTGCAGGGGAGGGGGCGGAGACAGTTGAAGCCCTTGCAAACTCTGTCGCCGATGTCCTGTCCTCTGCTTCTGGGAGAGGCCGGGTCCTGCCCCTCCGCGTCCGACGAACCTCCCTCGTCTGGCTATGCCACACGGTGGTTCTGGTGCGGCATTGCTCCCCTTCCTTCTCCCGACCCGGAATCAGGCGCAGTTGGCTCTGGCCAAGGCACAGGGTTCCCTCAGCCAAGTCGATGGTAGCTCCTACTTTGTTCAGGAGGTCCAGGCCCAGAATGCAGCGATCCTGTATCTCCGCCAGCCAGAATTCGTGTTGGATCGTGCAGTCTCCGAGCTGGATCTCCAGACGCCGTCGTCCCAGCATGGACGCAACCTGGCCGGTGACAGTGCGGAGGCGAACCGTGGTGGGCGTCCAGCCTTCCAGCCATCCGTCACTTTCTCTGGGGAGGACCCCAGGCCGCAGGATGGAGATGGTGGAGCCCGTGTCGACCAAGGCCTTGCACTGCACCCCATTTAAGAGGCAGGGTGCATGCAGACTGTTGCCCTGGCCAACACGGCCCACCATTGCCACCGCGTCGTTCTCTTTGTCTCTATGGGTGGGGGAAGGAAGGTGAAGGAGCTGCGGTCCCCCGTTTACGCCGCTCCTTTTTCGTTTCCCCGCCGATGACGTCTCTTGTTCAGATGGTACTGGGTGACGGCGGCGGCGGCATTGTGCATGCAGGTGACCCGGGCTTCCGCAGTTCCAGCAGCGCCTTACAGGCGTGGTCTGCCTGACAGCGGCGGTATCCTCGTCTCCATCGCTATCTTCCTTTCCTCTGACCGCGCAGACTTTGGGGATCCGGACTCGCTCGCCCTCCTCGAGCACGGCCTCAATCCTGAGGGCATGGGTTAAAGCCTGCTCTAGGGAGGTTGGGGCAACGAGCCGAACCTGTTGTCTGAGCGCGGTGGGATTCAGGCCACGGATGAACGCCTCCATCGCCAGGTCTTCTTGTACAGCCGGAGGTAAACCAGGATACCCCCTCCGTGCCAAGTATTTAGTGTCCGCGGCCAGTATCCCGAGTTTCTCGCCACTGACTCTCTTGCGCGTGGCGAGGCGATCGCGCAGGCTGACGGCTGACTCCACTTGTCCGAAGCGGCACTGGAGAGCCGTGGATAGGGTATGGAAGTCACACGGCTCCTCTGGGTCTAAATCGAGCAATGCTTGCATCGCCTTCCCTTCCAGTGCTGCCGCCAGCTGCCCCGCCTGTTCTTCTATTCTCCAGTTGTTTGCCAAGGCTGCGAGGCGGAACTTTGCTTGCTAGGCTTCCCAGGGCGCAGTCCCGTCATAGCGGCCTGCCTTGACAGCACTCTTGTTGGCAGGCTGCGCTGGTTCCACCGAGGCAGGGGGCTGGGGCCACCCAGGCTGATAAGGGTTCACGCCACTTTGGTTCCATTCTCGGCCGTCCTCTTCCCCGCCACCGGCGTGCTCGCCGCCTCTCCCGGAGTGGCCCGCTCAGCTAGCCTTGTCTAGGCTGCTGCTCCCGAGGCATCCCGCCTGGTTGCCGTCTTCGGCGTCTCTCCGGAGGTGGCGCGCTTGGCTGCCAGCTTCTTCTTGCTGCAGCAAGAGTTCGCCGCCGTGGGTCTTCTGAAGCGCGAGTCTTGCTTCTCCGCGTCGCCGCTGGGTGTTCTGCATCCGTCCCGTCAGCTGGGCGATCTGTTGCTCCATCCTCTGGATCTCTTCGTCTATCTTCCAGCTGCAGATTAAGTGCGTGTCATCCATCCCGCTTCTGACACCAGTGTAGCGAGCACAGGGATTAACGGAGACACGCACACAATAGCTCTTTTAGGTAATGCAGTTTATTAAGCAGCTAACAGCAAGTCAGCACCCTCCCGAACACACACACACAGCCCTTCCCCACCCCAGAGCACTACTCTGCCTCTCAGGGTGACATTCACATATTTAACAAACAACACCGGAAGGGTAATAACAATTACAGGGAAATGCATGGAACAGTACTGGAACTTTTTCAGTAACAACAAATAAACACAACAACAATAATTCCGTTTCTCCCCTACCATAGTTCGTACTCCCAGCATCCTCTGCTGCACATTAACCAAATGTAGGGGACTGGCTCCGGGCACAGCGCCCTATTCGCCGACAGGTGGCAATGGCGAGTCAGTCCAGCTGTGCCCGTTACAATATCCTTCAGGGACATGTGGGTGCGACCAGCTAACTCAATCACTTTCCAAAGTTATAGAAACAGACTCTATAAGAACACTTTGAGGACGCGTAGTGATGAGGAGAGAGGAAAAGAAAGATCTCGGCACAAGAACATTGATGCAGACGGTCTCTTAGCATAACCTCAGGTGCTTTTCCGGGGGAAATGATTTGCAATCAATAAAATAATAAACATTGAATATTGCCCGGCTTTGCTTGTCTTTTTAATCAGGAGGCTTCTAATGTAATAGGGGTCAGCAGGTAATGCCATTAGGGTGGGATAAAGCAGAGGAAATGACTACTGGAGATTTGGAGTGGAGATTGATTATTTTTTCATTTTATGAAGAAGCCCTATATTTCTTCCTGAGACCCGAGATATTTCTGAGAACTAATTAAGTCACGGAACATCATACACTTCCGGTTTGAAATAATATTTAATAATGGCTTATTTTTTATGAACCAGGAAATAAAAGTGGTTTACAGCACAGATGTTGGAAAAAGAAAGAAAAAAAAAAGTTATATCTAGCTGGTAGTTCAGTTTGTGCATTGGTTTTAGTTGGTTAAGAAAAGTAGTTTCTGTTTATTTTGAGAAGCTTTTCTCTGAGTTTTTGTTCATGAGTGCAGACATCCGAAATGCTACAGTTTATTGATTACTGTGAGGTGGATGCACCTGATTCGTAGAAGTTGAGAAGAGGTTGAAATTAAGCGTAAGGGTATGTGGAAATAGGAAGCAAGTTCTTAGCAATAGCTTTTAGTAGAGCAACCACTCAGGTGGCTTTTACTAAACAAATATTTTAAAAGAATCAAAGTAAATTTCCATGAAAGTTCCATAACATTTGTAGACAATAACTAGTACTAACACATTATTAGCCAATCATGTGTTAGTACTGCAAAAATATACTGTAGCCTACAATAGATTTATAATACCCTTAATATCAAAAGTTTTATGATGATTAGTGGTTAACTAGATTTAGGTTAAAAGGTATTACCCAGCAGAATTTTACATGTATATCTTTGCTATAATTCAGTTAATTGGATTTTTATATTGTTAAAGGAGAAAAAAGAAATACAGCTATCAGTCAGCCACTTTTGATATGGCTTGGATAAATGAAACGATGTGATTGACTGGACAGGATCACATGACTGTTCAGTGAGACTTGTCTAGGAGCGAATCACCTCTGAAGATCAAAGCATGTTTGGGTCAGCAGTTTAAAAACATCGCTCCCCCGTACTGGACTTCAAGCCCCTCAGATATTCAGCATTTTTTAAATGACTTTTTATTAGTCAGACACGAACAGCAAGGAAATAGAATCGTATAACATTAAAATGATAATCCATTTCTTTGGCTTTCTTTTCTTTTAGGTTATTCATCTGATTTTACTAAGTACTGTATAGACCTACTATACTGATTTATATTTTTACATCAAGTAATGTGGAAAGAGATGCCAGTTTTAACCGTTCCCACCCACCAGCTCGCCATTTGTCCCTGTTGAGCCTCTCAGAAATGTGGTATCCTTAACATAACCTAAACATATCCAGGACAAATGTAAAGATATGCATTTCACATTTAGCAAGGCTAAAGTAATCTTATTGTACATGTTTTTATGAATTGTATGGGCTGTAGAATAACCTGCCAACAGGATTATGTACCATATAAACTAATATATAGATAGACTAATATATTTCCAGCAGGTAGCAGGTCTTTAATCAGCCTGTGAATTTGATTTTGCAGTCTGTCTGTAGAGGGGGGTGATGTCTGCCCATCTGATTCTCGATCCCCTGGAGACTCGGAGACGCCACTAAGACATGCAGGAGATGCTGAGATAGAGTTCTCTCAGGCCAGGACCATTTGTTTATGAAGCTCCTTCCCTTGGGTGGTATGGAGCAAACTTCCACGTCCTGATTATACAATAAGCTTCATTGAATACAAGGGCAGGGTGGGAAGATGCAGACTGGCTTCTGTTAAAGTCACAATCTTTAATATTATTTTTAAAATTATGTGAACTCTAGGGTGTACTGGAAGTTGCCCTGCCATGTATTTGAAACACAAAGCATGCATTAAAGTACATGCATCTAACACAAAATAATTACAGTAAGTTGTATCAGCATTTTCCTATATATATACACACATATATATACATATATATATATATACTGTATATATATATATATGTATATATATATATATATATATATATATATATATATATATATATATATATATATATATAAAAGAGGCACACATTATGTGAAATGTGTATTCGATTTTAAATTGTATTTTTTCATAGCATTTGTAAACTATAAAACTGGCCAATGTCTCCAGCACTATTCTCCAGGCTGTTCTGCAGTCAACACATTGAGTTGCTTCTGGGAATTTGAATTCTTGTAGGAAAAAACAATTCAAAGCATTTCACTTTTTTTATTTTTTTATTTTTTTAGACAATGACTCATACGGAGCGCACTTGAGAAATATATTTATTCCTCCAGGAAAACATACCTTCTTCATTCTAAATCTTTGCTATTTATTTGCTCAATCTCTCAGAATCTAGATGCATTGGCTCGCATTGAGTACCAATCACTGCTTTCCCTGTGACTGTTTTCAATGGTGACTTCATTCTTTCATGTGACCTTACAAAGTTGACCGGAAGTAAGCATTGAAGTATCTGCAAGGAGCTTTCAATGCCAATGTGAAATTGATGGCACCGTATATTAGAGAATATTTACTGGAATTATTTGTAAGCACCACTTACTTTAAAAGTATAGCATAGAAAGGGTAAAGGTACAATTATACATGCAGTGCCCGAAGGGGGGTATGTATTAGACATTTTGTGTGTGTGTTTTTTTTTTTTTTCAATTTTGGTTTTACTGATACTTATGTTTCTTACATGTAACTATATATCCCAGAATCATATTGATCAAATCGCCAATGATCTTCTGGCAGGAGAGGTTCCTGACATTAGTAAAGTGCCAGCTGTTGCTCAAAAGACTGAAAAATAAATAAAAATGGAGAATTACATTAAAAACAATATGTTTATTGTAAATACAGCACTACTGTGTTTGAGTCCATACAGATTTATAATTAGATATTGGATATTATTTTAGTTTTTAAGCCAGAACTCCTTTTTATAAACAATTAAAAAATAAAACTTGTAACTAACTACAGTCACACCCACTTAATATCATTCCGCTTTTTATCACCACATTGAAATGTCCCGAATGGCAGAATATAATGGGAGCCAATGAGGACAAGCTCCTGATAGTATCACTGTGGTTATTACCACACCCCGGTTAATCACTTGTCATCAGTATAGAGTCCAGTTAATAGCAGTATACATGAACAGAATAGTGAACTGTATTAATCTGTGCTTTCATTTTGTTAGGTTATTGACCTCATGATCAAGTAAGTTCTGCCCACTGTACTCTATGCTCTATTAAAGTGATATTAAAAAAAACCCTGTAGTTTTCACTTATTAGATCATTACCAGATCCTTTTCTATAACCACTAGGACCCGCTGTTCGCACAGAAAGTGTTCCATGACTTCCTTCTCCTGCCCGATCCCCCAAACCCTGCTCTGTGTCTGTGTCATTGCCTGAGTTTACACGTGCACTTCACTCTTGGCTCTGAACCCTGTCTCCCTCTCAGTCTCCAAGGAGGAAAGCCTCTCTTCTCCGCTTGCTTCCTGGAATTATCCGCTCTCTAAGTGGGGCTTTGGGGGGGTCAGTCCTGGGTCACTAAAAATAACACCTGACCCTCACACCATGGGACGCCTGCATTGTTCCCCCATCCCGTCCTAATGCCACAGCCTTTCTATGGGTTTAGCTGCTTTAATTTGAGGAGCTTGGCAGGATACTAACTCCATTCACTTGCAGAGCTAAAATTAGCAAGCAGTGAGAAAGTACTTTTCTCGCTTTCTTTGTTCCTATAAATAACACTGTCAGGCTCTGACAATAGCTATTCTTCAAGGCAGTTAACTGCACAACTGTTTATCTTACGTTTGCATTATATTGAAAAATATATGTCCATATACTGTTGGTTAAACAATATATTGTAGAATATACAAGGAAGAGTTATGTTTTTCTGTAAGAGTGCTGTGACAGGCTGGCTCGCAGTGGTGAGGTTGATGACGTCACGGACCAGAAAGTAACTGAAACCAAACAATGGATGGGCAGGTGAAGCTGAATGCTATGGCACTCAACGTTTTTAATAAATAAATAAGCCAAAACAAAAGATTTAAACACAACAACAAAACAGAAAACAAAAAGGCGCGATGGCCAAACAAATAGAAACAAGTATATTTTTTAAATATAGCAATTGTTTTGTTGTGTTCTACATGCTCTCTCTCTGCTCTCCGCTCTCCCGTACTCTCTACACTCCACTCAACAACCAACCCCGCAGCACGGACAGCTGCCGGTTCTTATACTCTTGCCGAGGGGTTAACTAGCTGTTAATTATCTTATTACCCCTCGGCCAGAGTCTGCACGCATTTGGTAAGGATGCATGACTGTCAGCTAGTTAAATAATCAGTAGCTGATCAGTCATGCATCCTCACAAGGTTTCTAAATATAAATAATAACAGACGCGGCGCTTTTAACTGCGCCGCAAACAAAAATACAAATAATAATACATAGGTGCGGGACACTCCGCCACAGTGCCCACTTATTTTCTCCTTGATTTATCTCCCAAATTTAGAATGTCTAATTACATTCCCTTATCGCAAAAATTCCCCACACAGCTAAGGAAAAGCGAAGGTCAATGAGCGTCCTCTGATCACATGACCAAGCCAATTGCCACTTTACACCCCAGAACTCGATAGAGGATGTCGGTAAGCCACCAGCCTCTAACAGACAAGGCCCAGCAAGAGGTGTCTGCCTGAGCTCAACGGACGCCTGGCCAGTAGGTTCCACCGTAGAGCAATGAGGAAAAATAGTCCTTGCTGGGTTTGCCTCCCTAACCCTCGGGAGCTCTCTGTTGGCAACTTGGCACAGCTAGGATGTGAAGCTTCACTCCCCCTGACTGTATTACTCAGTCTACACTGCATGCGGCTGTGCCTTTACCATGTGAGTCACATGAGGACCCCAGTCAAATCCTCTTAATATCACTTCAAAGTCACTTCAAAAATGAGTATGACAATAACTGCAGTGATATTAACCAGTGTGGTGATAACTGCAGTGATATTATGTGGAGTTAATAAGAGTAGGTTGATATTAACAGGACTGCTATTAAGTGGGTCTGACTGTGTGTATGACACAATGTATTGTGTGTCAAAATAGTGATACATATTGTATTACATTAATATAATATGATAGTATATGTCACTATATAATTTTAAAAAAAGTATATTGCTTTTGTGTGCCACTATATTGCAAATTAGATAATTTTACTACAGCTATGGACAAAAGTTTTGCATCACCTAGAATGTTAGGATATATATATATATATATATATATATATATATATATATATATATATATATATATATATATATATATATATATATATATGAACATAATTTTGATCTTTTATTTAACATCATGTAATCAAAGAAGGAGGCTGTGTGGTCCAGTGGTTAAAGAAACAGGCTTGTAACCAGGAGGTCCCCGGTTCAAATCCCACCTCAGGCACTGACTCATTGTGTGACCCTGAGCAAGTCACTTAACCTCCTTTTGCTCCATCTTTCGGGTGAGACGTAATTGTAAGTGACTCTGCAGCGGATGCATAGTTCACACACCCTAGTCTCTGTAAGTTGCCTTGGATAAAGGCGTCTGCTAAATGAACAAATAATAATAATACAGTATTTCATGTTAGATTTAGAAAATTCACATTTTTTATTTTATTTCAGGAAAACTACAACAGTATGTGATTCAGGGTTTCATTCAGCTTTATGAAGCAAAATTAGGGTGATGCAAAACTTTTGGCCATAGCTGTAGTGTTGGATTATATTATTAAGGCTAGAATTAATTACCTACACTTGGCTCACAAGCCCAGTCACTAAAGTTCACATTGAAATGTGTTTCTTGACATCAGCTTATGTCATTTCAGAGGCAAACGGTTCCTGGTACTTGTGGCTTGGAAAATGCCAGGATCTGATTTCATTAGCAGCGTCTTTAAGTCAATTTGATTATCTGATCTCAGTAAGTAATTACTCGGCTTGTATGGAAAGGATACTGTGAAGTACCCAGGAGACGTACTGCATGAACACATTCAAGGTAAGGCTCTTCTGTGAGCAAGATTAAACCATCCCACTACAGTAAATTAGACATGTAGCAATGATGTTTGCGGGCCTGATGTATAAGACTTTCTTTTTCAAACAAGTACTTCTAGGAATGCAACTATAAGTCTACACTGCCTCCCTCCCTGTCTCTCAGCTCTAACCACTAGATCACACTGCCTTCCTCCCAGTCCATTCTGCTCAAATCACAATTTTATATTGCCTCTCTCCAGTACCCAAATTCCAAGCAAAGTGATTCCAAAGTAAGAAACGAGAAGAGACAGTCAATTGTATATATGAAATTATTGTTGGAATGCAGGTCTTTATAATTGTTGTCAGTTGGTAGTGTACCGTGCATGAGACAACACTTACAGCAGATAAGATGTTTTGTTCTAAAATCTGGCGTTTTGAATGGCTGAGAGTGGCTTCCTGATTTCTAATCGTATTCAGAGTCTATTAAAATTGAGAGTGTTGCAGCTTCCTTACGGAAGGAGTCGTGGGTTAAAAATACTGTGTTTGTTGTGAGGGGAGGAGGCAGCAGACAGTAAGGAGCCGGAGCCTCATTCACATCAAGACAGTGTGGAGGAAAGGGCTGCAGCTAACATTGCTGAAATATAGCTCCTCAGAGAGGTTATAGATGTATTAAACAGCCCACTTCCAGGACAAAGATATACAAATGAGTACTGTAAGCAAATATATGGCCAAAAATTTTACAATAGATAGATAGATATAATTAATTTTGCTTGATTAAAGTCGAATGAAACCTGCTGAATTATGTTATACATGGATTTTTCCATATACCTTAGGAAAACTGACAAAAATTGAAAAATGTGGCATTTCGAAACATACTGTACTACTATTATGGTTTCCAGTAGACTTTTGCGATATCATTTTGTAGTTTCTTTGATTACATGTTAAATAAAAGATCAAAATGATGTCCCTATAGTTTTTATTTTTTAATTATGTCTGTCCTAAAATTCTAGGTGATACAAAACTTTTAGCCATAGCTGTATATGTATACACCTCCATTTGGCAATTAAATACATTCAAATAGTATCATAAATTTAAAAATAAAATAATTATAATAATTTTTATGTTTTCCATTGATCATCATAGTTTTCAAGTACGTTGAATTTCA
The DNA here is from genome assembly GCF_902713425.1 of Acipenser ruthenus. Lineage (NCBI taxonomy): Eukaryota > Metazoa > Chordata > Actinopteri > Acipenseriformes > Acipenseridae > Acipenser > Acipenser ruthenus. The sequence continues at coordinate 11,337,538 of NC_081209.1, forward strand.
TGAATAACAATAGTGATACATTTAGAAATAGTAAAATTCCTGAGACACAAAAATATAGAGAGAAAGTACTTCAAATTTAAAAAAAAAAAAGGTAAAATCTTTATTTTTACCTTTCCCCTACCTGATTCTTGCTGTAGACTAGATGGGGCCAGCAAAGTGACAGGTCACTGCACTACAGAAGGCACATTGTGGGAACTGAATCTATAAAGAAGGGCCAGGGACTTTGTGACGGGGTAGCCTCGGCCTTGTGGTTATTATTATTATTATTATTATTATTATTATTATTATTATTATTATTATTATTTAATTTATTTATGTTATTATTTCATTTATTTAGATTGTGGACTGTTATTATTTTTGGTAAATGTAGTTGGCAGGGACAATTTTTGCTTCTCGTCTCCGCCAAATACCTTCTGTGAGAATACGTGGTCGGCAGCTTATACTTTCTTGACACATTGGCTGTCAACCACACTGATTAGAAAACCTGTGAGGAATATAGCAGTAGCTTTAGCTGACCGTGGTTGATTGGTTGGAGTAGAGGAGAAAGGAGACGGAGAAAAAGACATAAGAACGAAGAAACTAAAACAATTGCTACTCATGCTGGATTTAGACCAGCATGATACTTGTTGAATTATTGTGTCTGTTTATTTTGGCCACCATGCCACCAGTACTCCGCCTGTGTCTACTTCCTCGTATGATGTCACCCACCAAGCCATCCGTGACAGACTTGTTTGAAGTTTTTGAAATCCTAAAAGGAGGTGATAATGGAACCAGGTATATTCACTGCACACCAGTAATTTACTAAGGGCAATTTGCGGCAATTCTATTTTCTTTGTAAACTGATGCTGTAGGTATTAGCTGAACTACAGACTCAGTGATTCATTGAAGAATGCTTTATATATTTCTAATGGGCAGGTAAGTGGTATTTGAGAATGTAGATAGGGTTTTGTCAGGGCTTTGTGTATATTTCTAATAAATAGTTTTAAAAAATCCAATCGGTTTTAAAATACAGTGCACAAACAGCAGTATTAAAAACAGTACGTTTACAAATAGAACGCAATTATCAAATACATGATTTATTAATACGGTGACTAGTAGAGATAGTTTACTTTTTTGTACATCACCTGTTCGAATTCAAGTCATTCAACCACTATTGTCTACTGTGTCTGTTTTGTTATTACAAAACAATTCAGTACCATCAGCCAATCAGCTTCGAGCTCTAGCGGGCATCTACAGCGTCAATTGAATCGCATTTTAAATCAATCTGCGCAAGAACTGGCTTTTTCATTTTGACTTGCCATAATGACAGCTCAGTTCACATCTATTGGAAAGCAAATACTAATAACCACATTTGCTGTAATATCAGTTTCTTTAAAAACTGCATATTAGAGAACTAACCATTTATTTAGTTGCTCACTAAACACTGCCATGTGTTTTTAGGGCTGGGATATCAGTATTGTGATGCATAGACACACTCTCCACTAATTTAGACCCAAATAAGTATCCCTTATTAGTATGCATCATTAAAGCCCAAATCCAGCAATACTATCTTTCAACAAGGCACCATGAATTATATCTTGGTAACAAATTGACATTTATTTTCTTTTTCCAGTATCTTTTCTTTTATCCATAACTGTAAAAGTTGAATTTATTTCAGATAATTATCAAGAGAATATATTGCAGCTCCAAAGCAGTTAGTGACTCCAAGCTCAAATGGTTCAAGCAGAGTTAGGAGCAAGATCGCTGACAAAGTAGCCTCGAGTTATCTTTGCCCTCTTAAAGATAACACAGTCTCCAATAGTCAAATTCCCCTACGGCACCCTCCAACAAAAGCTTGTCTTCCCCTTATCAACTCACAGGGAGGAGGGGGCGGGGGGCATTGATTGGATAATTAGCTGACTACAGCCTCCTGTTTTGTCGTCATTGCAGATAGAGGAAGCCATTGAAAGGCTTAGATCACTGGGTTAGATGTCTCAGGTAGATTAAGCTATTGGGTCACCTTATCTGTCAGCCTTCCCCAGTGTGTGTTTGAATAGAGTAGTGTTTGCATTCACAGCCCTGGTTTGATTGCCTAAGCTCTGCTACAGCTTCAGCTGAGAGACGCTCCAGGCTTGTAAAGCAGTGCCTGGTGACAGAGCCCACAGAATACAACCATTCTGACTCAGTCAAGTATGGGCATGATGAACAAATTCCTCCTCATTCCCTAAGAGAAAAGATGCTCTCTCCAGTCCAGGGCAGACTTGAGGCATGGAGACTAAACTGCTCCCTCAACCCCGAAGAGAAAGGGCGCGCCATCCAGTCCAGGGCAGACTTGAGGCACGGTGACTAAACTCCACCGTCACCATCTAAGAGCAGGGGCAGTCCAGGACATGTTTTTCAGCTGTTATCCTACCATTATATTAATCACATAACAAAACACATCTTGATTTTTTATAATATATAAAAAAATAAGCACTTGTCTCACTGATGTTAACATCAGTTACATTTTTTTGTTAATATTGATTTAATTATTTGATAGAATCAAATAAACTTGTACATATAAAAATCAAAATACTATCTGAATATCCTCTTTTGCACATATTTTATAAGAACACTACACATTTGATTGCTGTAGTACAAATTGGGGATGGTATGGTTACCTAGCCATTTTGTTGGTGCTGAGTTATTGGGATCCTTTAAGACCCAACTTGACTAAGCTTTGATCAGCTGCTTGGAACCAGACTAGCACTGAAGAGCTGCATGGCCTCCTGTCTTTTGTAAACTGTATGAAAACCTCTCAGAACCAAATGCCTACATTTGGTATGAAGTAAGTCAACTGCTGCTCCAGGTAAATTCTTTCTTAATCCCAACAAGGCCTTGATCTATCTTGTTTGCCTGAGTTGATTGATCTTTCCACCCCTTAGCGTGAGGCTGGTTAGTGGCAGGTGCCTTCAGTGAGGTTTCTCATACAACGGGATTGGGCGTTGGCTAGTAATGCTCCAACTTTGTATAATACCATGCCAAAAAATATTTAAAATTCAGTCTGTCGTGTTATAATATAAACCGTCATTGATATATTTATAATAATCAGGGATTCAACATAAAAAAGGTAAACATTTTCCTCAGTATTAACCCTTATAAAAGTTTACCACAGTAAATGTGCAGTTATTTTGCACTTTTTAGTGCTTTTACCATGGTTATCCTTTACCATACATCTCTGGGATTTACGCTGCTAACCTATGCTTTGCCATGCTTTCACTATGCTTTATTGCCCTTCATGTGCTCTTATTATAAGGAGGCTGTGTGGTCCAGTGGTTAAAGAAAAGGGCTTGTAACCAGGAGGTCCCCAGTTCAAATCCTGGCTCTGTCACTGACTCATTGTGTGACCCTGAGCATGTCACTTAACCTCCTTGTGATCCGTCTTTCGGGTGAGACGTAATTGTAAGTGACTCTGCAGCTGATGCATAGTTCACACACCCTAGTCACTGTAAGTCGCCTTGGATAAAGGCATCTGCTAAAACAAATAATAATAATTATGGTAAACTTTTGAAAGGGCAAGTACATCTATTTTTTAAATTGCTCCCTTAACTTGTTATGTTCCTTCTCAGTGTTATTGCAATTACTCAATATGTTTTGTTAAGTCTGTGTTAAGACACCTTCATCGGCGTTCCAGAGGTGCTCTTCCGCTTTGACTCGTGTTTCCTTTAGTTTCTCTGGCAATGCACAGCAGTGCTCTAGATGGTGCTTGTGCTTACATACAGTACATAATCACACTATCTGATCTAGCTTATGTTGCATATATGTCTATTGAAGGAAATTAAAACTAAATAGCAGCTTTTGGACTCATAGTCAAAGCACCTTAACACATGTGGAAGTAAAACTTTGATGACATTATAATGACATATTGAGGATAGTTTAAAAGATGAACACACTTCTCTGCATTCAGCTCACTTGTTGGAAGGGACAAGCTCCGTGCTGCCTTGTAAAAAGTAACAGGAGCTATAGTATATTCTTATTGATACCATGTGTACAGAACATGTTACAATTCAATGAAACATTGGCATGTTCCCATATTTGTGTTATGGGCGGTGTGTGGCAGAAGGAGCCAAAATCAAGGGCTTGTTTGTTTTGCAGCACCCCACCCATGACACAGAGGTACCATGGGTGGATAATCTCAGAGGGAGCCTTTCTCCGGAGGGTGTATGTCAATACTGAAGGTGACAATACCAGAGGGCGCTGTTTAATACCATTAAACAAACACAAACAGTGATACTGTATCAGCATTCAATAGTACTGAACAGTCTATTGATGGATCTTGCACTACTCCTCCCTTGTTAATTAATGAATCCTCCCTTATCTAGTCTTTAATCTAATTACTGTCATTACATTGCTTAAAGAACAACAACATAAAAATGAGTTGCATTCGAACAGCCTATCATTATATTCCTTTTGAAGAACAGGCAGTACTAGTTCCTATTAAGTACCACCTCCCATTAATCCACTTTTATAGTTTTAATTATTCTGAACAAAATATATATATATATATATATATATATATATATATATATATATATATATATATATATATATATATATGTTTTAATGCCAGGGATTTAACTTTTTTGTTAGAGGACAAATGTATCTTCAAAGTCAAAACTTTTACCAGTGTAATTAGTTATCCAATAAAATTTCCTTATAGTACTTTTCAGTGTGTTACATATATTTGTGCATCATAATTAAGCGTTAAGGCAACTAAAACAGTGTGGTAAACACAGAATGATCACACACCCTGAGGCGTTTAGAAAAAGCAGTTTCATGCCGTTGAAAAGTTGTTTTTCTTGAAAATGAAATCTCTCAGATGAGATTATTGAACCAATATGTCCACACCTGTTTGTGGTTCTGGGGTGTTGTTTAGAGTACCTTGAAGGTGGAAAAATACTTTTCAGTTGATCCTTTTCTTTTTGAGACTTTTCACTTTTTTCTCAGGGGAAGCCACAGCACTATAGAAATAGTAAACTAAGATACAAATAAAAAGCTACAGATGAGGAAACTTGAGGTCCACCAATAGGGACCCCAATTCCCTAATGGGCCTTGGAAGAGCATTCCACAGTCACCCAAGGAGAATCTAGCCAGGGGAATCACCAGCACTCCCAAGCTGGACCTTCGACAGTACACAGATGGGTACTGTACTTAAGGGACCAGAAGGTCTGACAAACAATAAGGGGAAACACCATTTTTGATTAGATTTTACTGGCCTCTGGAAGACTGCAGTGCACCCACGGGAGCCATTGCTGATGAGAAAGGGAGGGAAGTCAAGACTGATGACTAATCATAATTAAAAGATTACAATTTAATATGAACAATTTGTTTTTCTACAGAAAAGGCTGATTCGTTTTTTAAGGCTAACCGCCACAGTGACTGCATGCAGACTTTTTCCTTCTGTGGAGGGATTTGCAAAGATGTACAATTTTTGCCACAGACATGGATATAAATAAAATATTTGTTATTAATTTAAGATACCTTTTAATACTTGTACAGTAATAGTACTGATGGTTGGTGAGAGGATGGGCATGGTGTCAAACTTGATGATGTTATAGTGACGTCGGCTGGCTAGGACGTCACTTCCGAAAAAGAGAACTGAAGTGTGAGGGCAGACTTCCAGACGTGTTCGTAGCGACATGGTTAATAACATGAGGACTAGCAGTATTGTGCAATTAAGAGGAATAATCACCAGCATGGCTATGTTATAGACCATATAATAAATAGTTGTTCTGTTTGGGTTACCCTGGATAGAGTGTTGTTATTGTGGGGAATTACACTATGAGGAACTCAAGATACAACATAAAATGGCGACGAGGATAAACAATTAAAAAAAAAAAAAAAAAAAACAGAAAACAAAGACAGCAGCGCTTACTACTCACAACATTGGATCGGGTGAAGTAAGAAGATTTTCAAGGTAAATAAATATATATATAACAGAAGCAAACTACTTAATTATAAAACGCTGCAATAAACTAATCCAAGAAAAATGTCAGGCACAGTGGGGTCAGTTTCTCCGTTTGATGCTAACTCTCAGACTTGGGAAGAATATTGTGAGATATTAACTCATTTTTTCACTGCAAATGACATTGACGCTGCTGATAAAAAGAGAGCGATTCTACTGAGTGGCGTGGGGGCACAGACCTACAGTTTAATACGGAATCTACTGAGTCCTGAGAAACCGGGAGACAAATCGTTTGAAGATTTAGTCAAATTGCTACAAAACCACTATAATCCCAAACCAAGTGAAATTGTCGAAAGATTTAAATTTAATTCCAGGAACAGGAAAACTGATGAGACTATGGGAGATTACGTAGCTGAATTAAGAAAGCTAGCTAAAGACTGTAACTATGGTGATGCGCTGAGTCAAATGTTACGAGATAGACTTGTCTGTGGCATAAATGAGAACGCAATACAGAGAAGACTGCTGTCTGAATCGCAGTTAACATTTATTTCTGCCTTAAACATTGCCCAAGCTATGGAGTCTGCAAACAAAAATGTAAAGGACTTACAGTCACAGTTTAAAGATACAACCGACACGGGTGTCAGCGCGCAACAAGAGCAAGCACAGTCTACTGTAAACAAAGTGTTTACTAGCGGGCGGCAGTATAAAATGCCGGCGCGCACTAATTGTTATCGATGTGGAGGTCTACATAACTCAAACGAGTGTAGATTTAAGTTAGAAACGTGCTATAATTGTGGCATTAAAGGCCATATTAGCAGAGCTTGCAGAAACAAAGCAAGAGGAAGCCAAGACACGTCTCCAAGTGGAAAAGGGAAACATCAATTTACTTCTAATGACACCCGCAGTGCTCTTCACATAGCAGAAGGGGGCGATACAGGAACAAACAAAGAAACAGAAGAGATGTACACAATCTACAGTATAGTGAACATGGATATTCCAAAAGTAGATCCCTTTACCATGAAGCTTGATGTAAATGGAAAGCATGTAGAATTTGAAGTGGATACTGGCTGTAGTGTTACCATAATGAGCCAAGCAGCTTATTCTAAATTATGGAACAACAAACAAGCACCGGCATTAGGAAAGTGCACAATTAAATTAAAAACATACACAGGCCAGCTAGTGGATACTGTAGGAGCAGCTGTAGTGACAGTGACATACAAAGAAAAAGTCAATAAATTACCATTAGTGGTGGTGGCTACTTCAGGGCCAAATTTACTAGGCAGAGGGTGGCTTTCAAAGTTAGAAATGGATTGGAGAGTGTTACATCAATTGACACAAACAAGCTGTCAGAGGCTATGTGATGTGTTAGAAGTGCATGGAACTGTGTTTAAAGAGGAACTGGGCACCTTACAGGGAGCAAAAGCAAAAATATACGTTGACGGCAACACCAACCCCCGATTTTTCAAACCCAGACCAGTCCCCTATGCCATGAAGCCTAAAGTGGAAGCGGAGCTGGAACGACTGTTAAAGGAGAAGATTATAGAACCTGTGCAGTTTTCAAACTGGGCAGCGCCTATTGTACCTGTCTTGAAACCGGATGGCTCTGTGCGTATCTGTGGGGATTATAAACTCACTGTAAATAGAGTGTCCAAACTGGAGCAGTATCCAATCCCCAAGATTGAGGATTTATTTGCCATCCTGGCAGGGGGAGAGAGATTCACTAAACTAGACATGAGTCATGCATACCAACAGGTTGTATTAGATGAGGGGTCCAAGGAGTATGTGACCATAAATACCCATAAAGGACTGTTTAGATATAATCAGCTTCCCTTTGGTGTTTCTTCAGCACCTGCTATATTCCAGAGGACTATGGAGGGGTTGTTGCAGGGGATCCCTAACGTGTCCATATACCTAGATGATATCTTGGTCACAGGAAGCACAGAAAAGGAACACCTCCAGAGTTTGACAACAGTGTTAAGCAGACTGGAAGCTGCAGGTCTGCGCCTTAAACGGAGTAAGTGTACTTTCCTCGAGAAAGAAGTGGTATTTCTAGGACACAAAATAGATGCCACAGGTTTGCACCCGGTGCAAGACAAAGTCAGGGCAATACAACAGGCCCCAGCTCCTAAGAATGTAACAGAATTAAAAGCATATCTGGGACTATTGAATTATTATAATAAATTCCTTCCCAGGGTATCAACACTGTTGACAGCCCTATATGTACTGTTACGCAAAGATGTGAAATGGATGTGGGGAGCTAAACAACAAGAAGCCTTTGAAGCATCAAAGACACTGTTACAGTCATCAGATGTGCTAGTCCACTATGATGCAACTAAAGAGCTGATCTTGTCCTGCGATGCTTCACCATATGGAGTAGGGGCTGTTCTGTCGCACCGTATGCCTGAGGGGGTAGAAAAACCAATTGGATTTGTATCCAGAACATTGACAGAGACAGAAAAGAATTACTCTCAGCTGGACAAAGAAGGTTTAGGAGTGATATTTGGAGTACAAAAGTTCCACAATTACATATATGGTCGACATTTTACAATCTGTACAGACCATAAGCCATTGATCACCCTATTAAATGAGATGAAAGCTGTTCCACAGATGGCATCACCCAGAATCCAGAGATGGGCAGTAACCTTAAGAGCATACGAATATACAATTCAGTATAAGCCTGGAAAAGATCATGGTGATGCAGATGCTTTTAGTCGCCTTCCGTTGCCAGAAAGCCCACCAGCAGGAAGGACTGAAGACAGAGTATTATTGATGGACCACTTGGACATGCCCCTGGTAACTGCATCACAAATTAGGGCGTGGATAGGGAAGGACCCAGTGCTGGCGAGAGTACGAGAGTATGTGCTCAGAGGTTGGCTGGCACAAGTACATGAAACAGAGATGAGGCCCTTCTTTTCTAGAAAAGACGAATTGAGCGTACTAGATGGTTGCATACTCTGGGCAGCCAGGATGGTTATACCAAAACCAGGCCGAGTGCAAATCTTGAATCAGTTACACCAGTCTCACCCTGGGTCTACATGCATGAAAGGTCTATCTCGAAGCTACGTTTGGTGGCCAAAAATAGACGAAGACATTGAAATGCAAATCAAAACTTGTGAAACATGCCAAATACACCAGAAAGCTCCAGCTCAAGCACCACTGCATCCTTGGGAGTGGCCCGATAAACCATGGAGAAGACTACATATCGATTATGCAGGCCCATTCCTAGGAAAAATGTTCCTGGTGATAATAGACGCACATTCAAAATGGATAGATGTTTACCCTTCCAATACATCGACAGCTTCAGCAACAATAGAGAAACTTCGTCACAGCTTCAGTACACATGGATTACCAGAAACCATAGTGTCGGATAATGGCACTGCTTTCCTCAGTTCAGAGTTTCAAGGCTTTATGAAAGCAAATGGCATTAGCCATGTAACAACAGCGCCTTACCATCCCGCATCTAATGGTTTAGCAGAGAGGGCTGTGCAAACTGTGAAAGAATATTTGAAGAAAACACCGGGAAACACTGTGGAAGTAAAATTGGCCCGAGCGTTGTTTAGTTACAGGATTACACCACAATCAACAACAGGCTTGTCCCCGGCCGAAATGCTCATGGGAAGAAAATTACGATCTACACTGGATCTTCTACAGCCTGACTTAAAAAGGAAAATTCAGAAGAGACAACTGCGAGTCAAAGGAAGACATGACAAACATGCCAAGCTCAGAACATTTGAGTGAGGAGATCTGGTTTATGTCAGGAACTTTGGACCAGGGGAAAGGTGGATTTCAGTGATCGTGCAAGATTCAACGGGTCCTGTTTCATATACTGCTAAATTAGGAAATGGACAAATAGTGAGACGCCATGTGGATCAAGTCCGAGAGAGAGAAAAAAAACACACCCCTGAGGAAAGTCCAGCAGTTATTCCAATAGACCAAGAGATAACTACAGAGTCAGGAAGCACCACATTGCAGGGAGAACCGTTAGGTACTTCAGAGATGAGGTCACCAGAAAGGGCTGAGCAACAAACAGCACCAGAGGATCTTCACAGAGATGGTCAAAGCAGGAATCCTGGAGAGACATCTGTAAATAGTTCTATGCAACAGGAAGTACCAAGACATTCAGTGAGGACGAGAATTCCTCCAAATTATCTCAAGGACTATGTTAATTAGATATTCACGGACGAGATAGTAGTAGCAACTTTAGAAGGGAGGAAGTGTAGTGACGTCGGCTGGCTAGGACGTCACTTCCGAAAAAGAGAACTGAAGCGTGAGGGCAGACTTCCAGACGTGTTCGTAGCGACATGGTTAATAACATGAGGACTAGCAGTATTGTGCAATTAAGAGGAATAATCACCAGCATGGCTATGTTATAGACCATATAATAAATAGTTGTTCTGTTTGGGTTACCCTGGATAGAGTGTCGTTATTGTGGGGAATTACACTATGAGGAACTCAAGATACAACAGATGTAATAGTGAAAAATCTCCATACGTGTGAAGGAAGGACCCCCTTGTTATTATAATTATTTATTTCTTAGCAGATGCCCTTATCCAGGGCGATTTACAATTGTTACAAGATATCACATTCTTTTTACATACAATTACATTAGTTTTTACACACAATTACCCATTTATACAGCTGGGTTTTTACTGGAGCAATCTAGATAAAGTACCTTGCTCAAGGGAACAGCAGCAGTGTCCTCACCTGGGATTGAACCCTCGACTCTCGGGTCAAGAGTCCAGAGCCCTAACCACTACTCCACACTACTACACCTAGTGCCTTGTGCCTTGCTGAGGTTTCTACGTGCATCACTGAACGCAGGAAGACAACTTGTGTACTAGTAGAAACATTGTAACCCTAAAGAGAGGGGTGTTTTTTAAAGTGCTGATTAATGTACCTTTATTGCTAGTTGGAGATATCATAAAGAAAACTATTTCCTGCCATTGTGCTGCTGATAGCTGATCTTTATGGTGTGTAAAGTCATTTGGGTTGAGGTGCTATTTAGTTTTACAGTGGTTTTGCACTGGATAACGTAAATGAAAATATTTCAAATTTGCAAGTGAAGAATCCTTTTAGTATAAACCGCTTGCTGTAGGCTACAGTTGTTGTAGATGGAGTACAGTTTTTCATCTTGACACTTGATCACTTCAGGTATGATTGTAGGTGTTTAGCTTTCATAGCTAGTGCTAGTACAGGGAGTGACTCTATATCATTAATTTTCGATCAGTGTGCAGTTATGCGCCACACAATACAGTGGCACCCGGAATGGAACGTTCTCTTTCTAGATTTGTGATGTCATCATACTGTCATTGTACTATAGTGTTCTAGAATTTTGGAAATGTGCGTTCCAAGCGTGGAATGCCTGGAGGGGGTAGATCAGTACCTATTTTCTACGACTAACATCGTTCCATGAGTCAAAATGCGTCAAATACATTTCAGAATTGGTATCTTACTGAAACAGAAATACACATCCTTATCTCCTGTAATCCCATTGCAAGTCTTACAAAGTCGTTGCAAACACTTTTTTTAATGCAATGCACGTTTAATTATTGGTATGTTCATCACCTGCAACATTAAGGCACATTTTGATAGGATGTAAGGTGGCTTTTAGCCAAGGATGGTTTACTTGGCGCCATGACCAGGTGCTGCGATGTTTGGCCTTAGCATTGGAAGACAAGCGTAACATGACCAATAAGTTGCCAACTGTTCCATCAAAATATTACACACAAAAGACAACATTCCTCCGTCCAGGAGAGCAACCACCAAGAAAAGGTGTTAAAACCAATCCTCGCACAGGACAACTGGAAGCTGCTAGAGTCTGGAAAATGCTGGCAGATGTTGGTCAACGGCTTATTTTTCTACCTGAGATTCCACCTTTGTGTGTGCTGATGCGCCAGGGAGGCAAAATAAGCTGATCCCTGGAGCCAGCATTACACTTCAGTCATCAACACCTGACAGAAGGATATCTACATCATCATATGGAAGGAAGCGCAAATGGATGGAGACACCGATGGATCACATTAGTTTACTGTAAAGCTACATGTTAGTTGGTACATATCTTGGCGAGAGCCGAGTTCAAATCAGCATGAAGTTTTAACATCTACTCTTGTGTAATGGAAATCATAATTATGATGCGTGCTATATAAAATATTAGCATAGCCCCTCCTTTATTACCATAAAATGACACCCACTGGCGCAGCATGTAGAAGTTTGTTGTAAACCCTTGTCAAAATAAAAAAGGACAGGGTCAAGAGATTTATTTTTTCAGGAATAATAGCATGGCAATCATAGCGTGGTACCTCTATTTCCATTGTAAACGTAGCCATGGTCTGTCCGTGTTTTTAACGAAGTGTAAAATATTTTTCTTAAACACACACACACACATATATATATATATATATATATATATATATATATATATATATATATGTATATATATATATATATGTATATATATATATATATATATATGTATGTATATATGTATATATATATATATATATATATATATATATATATATATATATGTATATATTGCCATTTCTCTATCTCCATTATCAAACACAGGCAACGGTTTGCAATATATTCAGTGATCCATCTATTGGATAACAGGCAACGATTTCTCAGATTGTAGTGGAGGATGGTTCTGTTTTAAGACAAAGAGGTTTGTTCTATCTGTTTAAAACAAACACCTTTCTAACACATCTCTGTAATCTGGGTAAAGTATATGCAAACAGTTGTGATAGCCCAGGGGAGGAGGGGGAGGAGGGGGAGTTCACTGCGTCCCTGAGCCGGGATCCTTCTGCCATAGAGATAGCCGTCTCAGACAGCCTGGCGCCACACTGCTGTAATAACCTTCAATGCTCTCAGCCACTCCCAGCTCTCTGTCACCTAGCACAGCTCTCAGGGCCTGATACATTACTGTGCCCTGTTAAAACTTTACTGTGGCTATATGCCCATATGCAGTTTACCAGACCCATAAGCACTTCATATTAAAGACATTTTTGTTGGCAAACGTTTTGACAGGAGTGTGTCACCGGCCCAGATTACCGTGTCTCCCCATCACATTTCACTTGTGAACTGAGACACATTCAACACATGCAGGCCTCCAGAGGTGAAAAGCAAGTGAGTTAGCATTCTCAGCCACCTGTTCTGTGCTCTTTATCATGCTTTAGCATACTTCACTGTTGCCATTTATAATGCAGTACAATAAAGCATGATTTAACCAGAGGTGAAAAGGACTGGAGGTTGGTGGCTGCTTATTAAGATGCCTCTGTCAACTCTTATTTTAAAAAGAGCACATGAGGTCTTACAGTCATTGACCGTTTGAAAAAAATTGAACTTGTTTGTAATAAAGAATCTGGGGCATTTTTTCAGTACTATGTGATCACTACAAAAAAGGTAATGTGTAGTATTTACACTATGTTGGCTTCTGCACCTTCAACTTACAGGTTTGAATTAATGCATGTTAGCATTTGGACTATACTGAAAGTAGCTGCTTTATCTCCTTTGCTCCATACTTTGTTCTTATACTATTTTACACCATGCTTAACTATTAAACTATTAATATAGAAATAGTAAAGGAAACCTAATAAATTTAAATGACATTTTCTTTGTAGTTGTTGGTCAATCCGGTTATATCATGTCATCACACAAGCGTTGCCTGTGTACAGGCCATCCCAACAAGCCTCAAGCTGCTGAGCAACAACATTGAGATCCCTCTGCACAATGAAATGCAATGCTCTGATTGGCTCAAGATGACAGTGTAGATACACAATTAACTCAATTCATTAAATACACTTTAAATAGGTGTAATCTGGGCTTTTTGCCCAATTATGGTTAATGACTAGTGTGGGATAGTAACATAATAGTCATGCTTATGTACGTAAATACAATACAACAAGATAGAAAACTGCTGATAAGGAGTATTTAAAACATCTCTGACAAGGACAGTGTGGTTAGAGGTGTTAACTTTGACTCAAGTGTAAGGTTATCTGGATGATATATTATCTGTATGTTGACAGAGTCATTTTCTTCACTTAGATTTACCAAGAAGGCTTGGTCATCTGGAAAGAAGCTTTTGGGTACATTTTTAAATACTGAAATGAATTTTTTATTATTATTATTATTATTATTATTATTATTATTATTATTATTATTATTATTATTATTATTATTATTATTATTCCAAATTGCTACAGACTGAAACTGAAATTCATAAGGATTGAATTTATTATATAACACTCTATAAAGTTACTTGAATTGACTATGAGTGAGAAAATAGAGTGACATATATAAATGTGATCTTGTTAAAGCTGAGTACTTTTATATCAACTAGAAATAATAAAGTAGTGGAGACATGTTTTCTGTAAACATCTTGTCTCTTGTAATTACATTTTGTAACTTAATGACCTTTTATTCTTTTATTATTTATATAGGAGATATTAAAAATATCTATAAATAGATGTTTGATTAATCAAGAGGGTACAGTTGATACGGATCAACTTATTCTTTTTAAACTATGGAATGCAGTCTATAGGAAAGATGTTTTAATTATTAGTCCTAACTGAAGGGTTATGGTTGCACTGAAAGATTCTCCTGCTGTTTAAAGAATGCCTTAAAGTTGAAATCGAATATTTCTGGCAGAGCGCAGTCAGTGGTTAAAGTGGAAATCTGGAGCTGGGGGAGGGCAGTGAAAGAGCTGGAATTTGTTATTGGTGATTGTTTCAGTCTTTCTAATTTAGCCCCTCTAATATGGCACATGGAATTGTAGTTCCTTTTTAATTTCTAGAAAATAGGCATATAGATCCGAGACGGGAGCAAGTATGAAGTTTCTTTCATAAGACAGTATCCCTCTGTTAGGTTACTTTCTCTCGTTGATCTACTTATTATAATTTAAGAGCCTATATTTGATTCTATTTCGTATTGTAATCTGTTAGGCGAATCTCGTGGAGTAAATTTAGATTTATCGTGCACATTAGGCTCACTACTTTACGCGCACACTAACTCTAAATGTAGTGCCTTTTAGGCCCTAAGTGTACTAAATGGATGTATATTCAAATGTAAATACGTTTTATGAAATATAACCCGATTTGACCCCATTTCCCCTACTCTGTGTTTGTACACAGATATAAAGCCTAAATGAACCAACTGAGACAAAATGTACATCCCTACGCTCCTGTGGTGGAATGTCCCGCCCCTATATATATTTGTGCACTGTTTTATTTGTATTATTGTTTGCGGAGCGGATAAGAGCGCCGCGTATTTGTTATTGTTTTTGTGTTTTTAAAAACCCCGTGAGGATGCGTGACTGATCAGCTAGTGATTGATTTAGCTAGCTGACAGTCATGCATCCTTATTAAACTCGTGCAGACTGTGACCATCTCTCGAGTTAATTCATTGATTAATTATTGCTAATCGGGAGATGGTCACTGTATTAGGAGTGAGAGCGGCGAGAGCGAGGAGAGAGAAAACAAAATTTAAAAACAACTGCTAAGTATCGTGCTGGTGGTAAAACCAGCACACTTATTTGTTTGTTTATTTGTTTGGCCAACGTGCCCTTTTGTTTTGTAGTGTTTTGTTGTTTGTTTAAATCTTTTGTTTTGTTTTATTATTTAATAAAACGCTGAGCGCTGTTGCGTTCAGCTTCACCATCACCATCCATTGCCTTTGTTTACTACTCCTGCCTGGTCTGTGACGTCATCACAGCAACAGATCGTCCACATATGGTGTCCTGCATGGGACAAACAATGCCTCCAGGAGCCGGACCAGGAACAGCAAAGTGCGTTTTTTTTGTTCTTTTTTTTTCAAAAATAGTGTTTTTGTTTGGGGGGAAAAAAACAAAAAATTGATAAAGTGGAGGAGTACATGAGCATCAGAGGGAGTTGAAGGAAGGAGGGGCTACATGGTGCTTTGCCTGCCTAGAGTATAGACACCTCCCTGATGTGTGCCCATATGAAGACCCCTCTTTGTGCAGGCCTTCGATCGAGGTGAGGTGGAGACCGCGTAGGAGTGGATCCACCTGAAGGCCATACCATCGCCGCAGGTGGTTCAGGAAACCTGCCTCACCTGCCTAAAAGGGGAGGAGTGGTGCTTTGCCATCGGCAAAGTCAGGCACAAAGCACCCGACCAAACCCCTCCATGGCAGGAGGTGAAACTGCTGGTCCCGAAGAAGGGAAGGAGGGGCGGTGCCAAGAAGGCGAGGAAGCAGGCTCCAGCGCCCAGAGGTGAGGAGCCCGGGCATCCAGCGCCCAGAGGGGGGGAGCCCGTGCATCCAGTGCCCAGAAGGGGGGAGCCCGTGCATCCAGCGCCCAGAAGGGAGGAGCCCGTGCATCCAGTGCCCATGATGGTGGCGCCTGAGCGTCAAGAGCCCGAGAGGGAAGCTCAGGAGTGGACGCTGGGATGGCTACCTTCGCCTGGTCGAGGCCTCAAGTTGGTGCCCTTCCTGTGGGAAGGGGGGCCACTCCATCATCAACTGCCCCCGCCCTGGAGAGGAGGAGGAGAGACGACCGATGGGCAGCTGGGAAGCATACCTCAGTGCACTTGAGGCAGTGAACTGGTGCACTGCCTGTGGGGAGTGGGGCCACTTCGTGGTCAACTGCCCCATTCTCCAGAAAGAAGAGGAGAAGGAGAAGCACCGGTCCCCTGGAACAGGAGGAGACTACAAGCTGTCCCCACCTCCACCGCTTCCACCAGCAGGAGCAGAGCAGCAGGAGCTGCCTCTGGCTCCGCCGCTTCCACCAGCAGGAGTAGAGCAGCGGGAGCTGCCTCTGCCTCCGCCACCTCCACCACCAGGAGCAGAGCAGCGGGTGCTGCTTCTGCCTCCTCCACCGCCAGGAGCAGAGCAGCAGGAGTTGCCTCTGCCTCCGCCACCTCCACCGCCAGGAGCAGAGCAGCGGGAGCTGCCTCTGCCTCCGCCACCTCCACCAGCAGAGGGTGAATACCTGCTGGTTCCACCTCAACCGCCATGGGAGGACTGCTTGCCCCTCCCACCTCCACCAGCAGAGGGTGAATACCTGCTGGTTCTATCTCCACCTCCACCAGCAGAGGGTGAATACCTGCTGGTTCCATCTCCACCGCCCAAGGATGCCTGTCTCGCACTGCCCAAGGATTTCTGCCTCGCACTGCCCAAGGATGTCTGCCCCGCACCGCCCAAGGATGCCTGCCCTGCACTGCCTGGGGCTGCCTGTTGCTCTGCATCACCCGGGGCTGCCAGTTGCTCCACATCGCCTGTGGAGCCACCAGTTACAGGGTACAAGGGAGAAGTGGAGCTCCTGCTGCCGCCTCCATGGCCAGGGGCTTCCCTCCCGAGTTCGCCTCCAGAGGGTCCGCTGCTGCTGCCGCCGCCTCCCGAGGGTCCGCTGCTGCTGCTGTCGTCTCCCGAGGGTCCTGCTTTGCCTGGGGTCATCAAGGGTTCTACTTTGCCTGGGGTCGCTACCAGTCCTGCCATGCGGCAGGAAATACTGTGGCTGAAGCCCCATGAAGGGGAGCTGCTGGCCACGAAGGGGGGGAGGTCAGGAGACCAGCCCCAGCCGCACTTTCGTGGCAGGAGAAACTGTGGTCGGAGCCCCACAGAGGGGAGCTGCCGGCCATGAAGAAGGGGGGGGGGAGGTCTGGAGACCACCGCCAAAATTTCCTTGGCTGGTGGAGCCAGCCTGTGCGTGGTCCACCCGGATGCTACAGCTGTTTGGGTGGGAGGAGGACATCCCGCCATGGCCGCCACCTTTGGACCGTTGCTGCCCCTGTTCCTGGGCCGGGACTGTGAACCGAGACTTTGGGGACTAAGGGGGGAGGTGGCCGAAAAGGCCATATGTGCTGTGCCCGCCCCTATATATACTACCGGTCAAAAGTTTTAGAACACCTCAATTTTTCCAGTTTTTATTGAAATTTACGCAGTTTAATTTCTCAATGTTCCAACACTGCTTTTATACAGACAGAGGGTTTGTAAGTAATCAACAAAAGTTGGGACACCTGTAGGAATTGTTAGCATCAACTTTCAAGGCTTAATTTACTTCCATTGCTGCAGAACAGCTGTAAGTTGTTAACCCATTACTTGTTCCCTGAAAAAGGCCTTTTTGTATAACTCTGAAATGTACATTATTTTTCAGTTTTTGGTGACCTAAACCTCTGGCAGTTTACCGCTTACCTTTGTACCATTTCAGGTTATTCACTGGACTTGAACTGCTTAAATTTCAATAAAAACTGGAAAAATGGGGGTGTATATTTGACCGGTAGTGTATATTTGTGCACTGTTTTATTTGTATTATTGTTTGCGGCGCGGATAAGAGCACCACATATTTGTTATTGTTTTTGTGCTTTTAAAAACCCAGTGAGGATGCGTGACTGATCAGCTAGTGATTTATTTAGCTAGCTGACAGTCGCGCATCCTTATTAAACTCGTGCAAACGATGACCATCTCTCGAGTTAATTCATTGATTAATTGTTGCTAATCGGGAGATGGTCACTGTATATAAACCTGCAGCTCTCTACCCTCGGGCGAGGGTGTATTAGGAGTGAGAGCAGAGAGAGCGAGGAGAGAGAAAACGGAATTTAAAAACAAGTGCAAGTATCGTGCTGGTGGTAAAACCAGCACGCTTCTTTGTTTGTTTATTTGTTTGGCCAACGTGCCCTTTTGTTTTGTAGTGTTTTGTTGTTTGTTTAAATCTTTTGTTTTGTTTTATTATTTAATAAAATGCTGAGTGCCTTTGCATTCAGCTTCACCATCACCATCTATTGCCTTTGTTTACTACTCCTTCCTGGTCCGTGACGTCATCACAACAACAGCTTGACCACAGCTCCCTAAAAGGGTGTTTGCCTGGAACAGAAGAACTAGTTGGGTCATGAGCATTCAGAGACTCCAGGAGATAATAACAAGAAGTTTAAAGATGCTTGGAAAAGTCCTGCTCTCTGATTGGTTACCTGTGTTCTATCAACCATATGTTAATACCACACAACCTTTCAACACACATCACCTTTGATTCAAATTCATCCGCCACTTACCTGTCCTAATTCTATAACATGTAATGTCTATAAGTAACCAGTAACTTAAAAAAAAATGTCAGACCCAGAATCAAATTTTAATCTTTTTTAATGGAAAAACTGTTGAAGAATGGGATGAAGATTAATTTTCTGTACCAGTACAAAGTACCAGTAATTTAATTTTTTTTAAAAGAACAATAGCACAGTAAAATAATGGAACCAGAACTAAATCAACTCGAACTCGACTGAAACGAAAAAAAAACAAAACACAATAAAGGCTTTAAATGGGCTGTGAATAACCTACAAAACTGTCTCCAGGAGAAAGGTAGACTTGCATTTATTGTACTTTCTAAGTTGAACAGTTTCCTGGGAATTGTATGTTGCTTCCGTGAGGAATAGAGATGAAGTTTAAGCTTTATAAATCTGAGAGCTGGTATCAATCGCTTTTTGAATGACCCACCATACAGCAGAAAAGTGACTTTAGTGAAAGACACAGAATTTAACAATGCTAAAAACATATTCTTAGCAGTAATTAAAACTAAGACAAAATCAAAAAGACAAAACAACACACTAGTTGTCCCCCAGTAACACCTGCAGTAAAAGCTAAGAAAAAAAAAACACTTTTAAACAAATATGGTTTACTTTTCACTGGAACTATTTTCTTGGAAGGAACTCTATATGACATTCCTGGATTTGGCTAATGCATATGGTTCAGTGCCACATTAACTTCTTTGGGCAGCATTTGATTTTTTCAGTGTACCGATGACAATTTTAGTGAAAGCCTACTTTGGAGATTTGTCATTTAGTTTTTCAACTTCAGAATTCAGCACTACATGGCAATGCCTAGAAGTTGGAATAATGGCAGGATGCACCATTTCTCTACTGGCTTTTACCATGACAATGGAAGTAATCATTAGGGCATCAAAATGGGTAGTGGGAGGAGAGCACTTGGCTTCTGTAATGCGACTACCACCAATTCAAGCATACATGGATGACATGACAACCATGACTACAACAGTAGCCTGCACTAATCGGTTATTGGGCAAATTAACCAATAACATTGAATGGGCATGAATGCAATTCAAGCCCACTAAATCAAGGAGCATCTCTATAATTAAAGGTAAAATAGTAGATAAAACGTTCTTCATTATTGGTGAGGCAATACCAGCAGTGTCTGAGAAGCCAGTGAAAAGTCTTGGGAGATGGTACGACGGGGATCTAAAGGACACAGTTTGTGTGGGAGAAGTTAGACAACAAGCAGTGGAAGGGTTGAAGAGCATAGACAGCAGCGCTTTACCAGGCAAACTAAAACTCTAGTACTTTCAGTTTGGTCTACTGCTGAGGTTGCTGTGGCCACTGACTGTGTACAAGGTGTCTTAGACAACAGTAGAGAAGCTGGAATCAGTTCATACATCAGGAAATGGTTGGGAGTTCCACGCTGCCTCAGCAGAGTGGGACTTTATGGTAAAGGAATACTGCAGCTACCAGTTTAACTGAGGAGTTTAAGTGCGCCAAGGTCCAACTGGAAATGACATTAGTAGAGTCATGCGACAAATGCGTAAGGGAGGCAGCACCTGTGTTCAAAACTGGAAGAAAGTGGGCGGCAAAGAAGGCTGTGGAGGATGCAAAGGCTGTCCTTTGAATTGGTGATATCACAGGGCAAGTTCAGCATGGAAGAGGGGGTCTTGGTTTAAGTTCAGCTCCTCCTACGTGGCACAAGGCAGCCCCAGCTCAACGGAGGAAGCTGGTAGTCAACGAGGTGCAAAAACAGGAGGAGAGGATGAGGTGCGTAAAGGCCGTTTCCCAGGCCAAGCAGAGAGAATGGATGAGATGGGAGAGTGTGGAACAACGCAAGATTGGCTGGCAAGACCTCTGGTCAATGGAACAGAGCAGGATCAGTTTCCTCATCCGGTCAACATATGATGTTCTTCCATCACCACAGAACCTAAACCTTTGGGTAGGAGAGGATCCCTCATATCCTTTGTGTTCATCACCTGCAACATTAAGGCACATTTAGACAGGATGTAAGGTGGCTCTTAGCCAAGGACGGTTTACTTGGTGCCATGACCAGGTGCTGCGATGTTTGGCCTTAGCATTGGAAGACAAGCGTGACCAATAAGTTGCCACCAGTTCCATCAAAACATTACACACAAAAGACATCATTCCTCCGCCCAGGAGAGCAACCACCAAGAAAAGGTGTTAAAACCAGTCCTCTCCCAGGACAACTGGAAGCTGCTAGAGACTGGAAAATGCTGGCAGATGTTGGTCAACAGCTTCTTTTTCCACCTGAGATTGCCACCACTAACCTTCGACCAGATATTGTCTTGTGGTCTGGATCAGTAAGCCTTGTTCACCTGGTAGAGTTAACAGTGCCATGGGAGGATGGGAGGATGCTGTAAATGAGGCGTATGAGAGGAAGAAACTGTGGTATGCTCAACTAGCCTCTGAAGTGGAACAGTGAGGATGGAGAGTCCGGGTTTACCCAGTGGAGGTGGGTTGTCAAGGATTTGTGGCACACTCTACAACCCGGTTTCTCAGAGACATTGGATTCAGTGGCCAAGAGTTGCGTCGCACAGTGAAGAACTTATCTGAAGCAGCAGAGAGGAGCAGCAACTGTCTGTGGTTGAGAAGGAAAGATTCTGGCTGGGGATCTCAAGCACAATAGAAAGAAAGAAACGCTGATGTACGGGTAAGTAAGCTGGGCTGAGTTGAGTGGGGGATGGAGGGGGGGTGATGCTGGGACACCAGAATCACGTCAAGCCCTCTTGAGGTGTCGTGGGCTAGTCGATGAAACATCGAGGATGGAAGGTGCCCACTTGAAGACCCCAGAGATGTACCCTACTTCGCTCAATCCAGACAGTTGTCATGCTGATGCGCTGGGGAGACCGCACTGTGGTTGATCCCCGGAGCCAGCATCGCAGCTGTTGTGTGTGCTGATGCGCCAGGGAGGCAAATAAGCTGATCCCTGGAGCCAGCATTGCACTTCAGCTGTCGAGACCAGACGGAAGGATATCTACATCATCATATTGAAGGAAAGGCAAATGGATGGAGACACAGATGGATCACATTAGTTTACTGTAAAGCTACGTTTTAGTTGGTGCTTATCTTGGCGAGAGCCAAGTTCAAATCAGCATGAAGTTTTAACATCTACTCTGTGTAATGGAAATCTTGTGTGTCGTGATATTTACTGTTATTGGAAATATTTTTAAATTTGCTGTATTAAATTAAAAAGTAAATACATCTAATCGATTTATAATCGTTTTATAATTGCATTAAGGCACTTCAGGGGGTGGGTTGACATCATATAAGGGTTAAAGAAACTTCGCATCGTGCCTTATAACACCTTGAGACACAAATGGCAAAATCATAGATCAAGAAAAAAAAATAGCAAATATATTAAATGATTACTTTTCACAGGTTTTTACAAAGGAGGACACGGACAACATGCCCCACATGTCGACCTGTTCCTATCCAGTATTAAATAACTTTAGCATAACAGAGGCAGAAGTGTTAAAGGGACTAGGAGCTCTTAAAATAAACAAATCCCCTGGGCCGGATGAGATCCTCCCAATAGTACTCAAAGAAATGAAAGAAGTTATTTACAAGCCGCTAACCAAGATCATGCAACAGTCTCTTGACACAGGGGTTGTACCGACAGACTGGAAAATAGCAAACGTAATACCGATCCACAAAAAGGGAGACAAAACTGAACCAGGTAACTACAGACCAATAAGCCTGACTTCTATTATATGTAAACTTATGGGAACTATAATAAGATCCAAAATGGAAAATTACCTATATGGTAACAATATCCTGGGAGACAGACAGCATGGTTTTAGGAAAGGGAGATCATGTCTAACTAACCTACTTGACTGTTTTGAGGATGCAACATTGAAAATGGATAACTGCAAAGCATACAACATGGTCTATTTAGATTTCCAGAAAGCTTTTGACAAAGTCCCGCATAAAAGATTAATTCTCAAACTGAACGCAGTAGGGATTCAAGGAAATGCATGCACATGGATTAGGGAGTGGTTAACATGTAGAAAACAGAAAGTACTGATTAGAGGAGAAACCTCGAAATGGAGTGAGGTAACCAGTGGTGTACCACAGGGATCAGTATTAGGTCCTCTGCTATTCCTAATCTACATTAATGATTTAGACTCTGATATAGTAAGCAAACTCGTTAAATTTGCAGACGACACAAAAATAGGAGGAGTGGCAGACACTGTTGAAGCAGCAAAGGTCATTCAAAATGATCTAGACCGCATTCAAAATTGGGCAGACACATGGCAAATGAAATTTAATAGAGAAAAGTGTAAAGTATTGCATGCGGGCAATAAAAATGTTCATTATAAATATCATATGGGAGATAGTGAAATTGAAGAAGGGAACTATGAAAAAGACCTAGGAGTATGTTGACTTAGAAATGTCTTCATCTAGACAATGTTGGGAAGCTATAAAAAAGGCTAACAAGATGCTTGGATATATTGTGAGAAGTGTTGAATTTAAATCAAGGGAAGTAATGTTAAAACTCTACAATGCATTAGTAAGACCTCACCTAGAATATTGTGTTCAGTTCTGGTCACCTCGTTACAAAAAGGATATTGCTGCTCTAGAAAGAGTGCAAAGAAGAGCAACCAGAATTATCCCGGGTTTAAAAGGCATGTCGTATGCAGACAGGCTAAAATAATTGAATCTATTCAGTCTTGAACAAAGAAGACTACGCGGCGATCTGATTCAAACATTCAAAATCCTAAAAGGTATAGACAATGTCAACCCGGGGGACTTCTTTGACTTGAAAAAAGAAAAAAGGACCAGGGGTCATAAATGGAGATTAGATAAAGGGGCATTCAGAACAGAAAATAGGAGGCACTTTTTTACACAGAGAATTGTGAGGGTCTGGGTTGTTGAAGCTGACACCCTGGGATCCTTCAAGAAGCTGCTTGATGAGATTCTGCGATCAATAAGCTACTAACAACCAAACGAGCAAGATGGGCTGAATGGCCTCCTCTCGTTTGTAAACTTTCTTATGTTCTTATGTTCTTATGTTCTTAAGTGTGCGGTTATATCACGTCAACCTGCACCCTGGAGTGCCTTAACGCTTCAACATCCAATTTAGATTTAAGAAAGTAATAATAAATTGGAACTCTCTTTGCCCACCTCCTTATCTCACTGATTGGCTCTGACATGGACAACCTCATTGTCATTCGCTCAGAATCTTGAGTATTTACACTTTTGTAATGATTGAAAGCACCACACAGTTTGGACTGAATTGGCCCAGGGCTGAATAGCAAGCATGGTGTATACAGTCACAGAGGAAGCTGACATGGTGTTAGCACTGTGTCATCTTTGATTTTTGAATGCTTCATGAGTGGGTTCTGTTGTGATGTCATTGTCATACTAGTTGCCCTTGTGCTGATTGGCTGCGTTGAGTCTCTAGTTTCTTATAGACGAGGGCAAGTGGAGCCAAATAAACCCCAGATAGAGTTCATAGGCAGGAAACAGTCATAAACATTTATGAGTCTCATTAAACTTTGCTTAGATGTTGAGGCTGTCTGTCACAGATGTCAGCCTCTTTTGAGATTTACTGCCAGCATCCACGCAGCTATAACTGCTAAGCAGTGAGGACTGGGAAGGAAGTCAATTCATAGTAGACAAGGTTATTTGAAACCTGATGTGGCTTCCCACAAGCATATACTTTGGCACCAAAAATTAAAGTAGAATAAAGAGCTAGCTTTAAAGTTTCAAATTGAAGTTGGGCAGAGCAATATACTGTGGCTAACACATTAAATCCAGTAAATGGTATCTAATATGTCTTGATATCAGTTCTGTAGATCTCACAGTTTCCTGCATGAAAGAGGCAAACATTATGTTTAATGTGTATTGGATTTTTAATGGTATTATTTCATAGCATTTGGTGAATGTCTCTTGCAATCTTTTCCATGCTGCACTTCCCATTGAAGGAATGCACATGTGAGTTGCTTCTGGGAGTTTGAGGTATTGTAGAGCAATAAACCTTTCTGAGCGCATTAAAATTTATATATATATATATATATATATATATATATATATATATATATATATATATATATATATATATATATATATATATATATTAAATAAATAATATATAAAATAACTTTCTAACTATTTACCTTACATTTTCTTTAAAAGAACTCAAGCTCCCAGTACAGTATTGAAGTATTGTGACAGAGATCGAATGATTCTTGGTGTTAGATCTCCCTCTCGACCTGTGAGGGCACCGTGTAAGAGGAACATATTACCCTTAATTAAATGGCACGACAATTTATTCCGTAGGGCAGGTGGAAGTCGGTCATTTAGGAGAGGGACGGAGCTACAGTATCCAAACTCAATGACCCCGACGGTAAATGGTGTGGCATCCGAGGATTGGAGGAGCGGATACGCTCGTTAACTTAGGGGTCATGAGCGAGGATATAAATAGGGGGGTAGCGCACGTGATCTGTTCCTTTGTGAATGGTTAGAAAGAACCAAAAGGAAACCCTGCAATTTGTGAGAACCGTGAGTGTTGTATTTGTTAGTCTGTCTTGTAACATTGTTCTGTTTGTGTCGTTTTAAGACTACTAACACTATCCGGAGCTGCAGCCGCAGGCCAGCAACAAATCTGGACACCAGCACTTCCCTGTTTCACAATGTACTGTCTTTTCACCACAAGCACTTGAAGCTGACAGTTGTTGAAGCTGACACCCTGGGATCCTTCAAGAAGCTGCTTGATGAGATTCTGGGATCAATAAGCTACTAACAACCAAATGAGCAAGATGGGCTGAATGGCCTCCTCTCGTTTGTAAACTTTCTTATGTTCTTATGTTCTTATGTTCTTATGTTCTTAAATCATGCACCGTAAGAACTGTGTCTGGGCAGCAGTGTGGAGTAGTGGTTAGGGCTCTGGACTCTTGACCGGAGGGTTGTGGGTTCAATCCCCAGTGGGGGACACTGCTGTTGTACCCTTGAGCAAGGTACTTTACCTAGATTGCTCCAGTAAAAACCCAACTGTATAAATGGGTAATTGTATGTAAAAATAATGTGATATCTGTATAATGTGAAATAATGTATAATGTGATAGATATCTTGTAACAATTGTAAGTTGCCCTGGATAAGGGCATCTGCTAAGAAATAAATAATAATAATAATAATAATGTGTCTTTGTGTTTTGTGTGGGGGATAAAACTGGGCTTTTTGGTTGTGGGTCAAACCCGTGGGAGTTTACAAAAACCGAAGTGATACACGCTGCTGTAATCACTTCCAACATTATTATTTACAGGTATTTGCATTTAAGGCTCTGGACATTGTAATTTATCAATAAACACCCTTGCACCTGTTAGTAATTTTCTGTGTGATTCGTACCTGCACTGCACTCACCTGTATCCACTCACCACTTTGCCACAAGGAGGATCTATAAGGAGGTTCCATAAATTCCCATTAAACAATTGAATGCATCTTTACCATAACAAGTACGTGTTCAGGAGAACAGGAAAATCTGAGACCTATGAAGTTGTGTCTACCCCTTGCTGAGTCTGGAATAGCAGTTGTACATTAGCTGTGTGTTGGCTAATTCAGTGTGTAGGCAAGTGACTTTATTGCATTATAGTATATGTAACTATAAATGTAATGAATCAGCATCTCATCCTATAGGATTGAATTGAAAGGCAAGGACTGGATGTGGACCGATAAAGCTTCGAACTGTGTAGTCGAGAGGCAAGTAAGTGTCTTACACTGATGTCAGATAACACTTGATACTACTGAAAGGAACTCTTTTTTACATGAATAATTGAATACAGCAACAGTATGGCAATTGAAACTTCTAGTAACTCTTAATTTTGAAAATATTCCTAGGTGCTGAAGCCCATGTTGACTCTCCCTGGTACTGGCTTGGATCTCAGATTACACTCATTGGTCATGCGTGATATATCACATCTGGCTGCAGATAGACAGTATATCAAACGTCCAGCCAGAATGAACAACTGTGAGTACAAGTGCCACTGTAAAGGTTAAAATGACATCTTCCAAACCATCCACTTAAGTGACAGTGATTAGATAGGGTTGCTCTGTGAGATAGCTCATTGGTGCCAGAGGGGGAAATCCTTTAAGACTGCATTTTCAGGGGCGTCAAAAAGCCAGCAGAACGAGGAACCGGCTTAGGCAGAAGAATGCACCTGATCCAGGGGACTTAGAGCTGTCTGCCTGCGGACTGCTGTGTAAATGGCTTTCGGACAAGAGGTCTTTGTCTGTGCTGACCCTCCTCTGAAAATAATGTCTTTGTGAGTCAGGCTTTAGGGGCAACAGTTAAGGGAACAATTAGGATAAGCCTGATTGAAATGGAGACTCGAGGGCTGTGTGCTGTGGGCCTTCTTGAGAATTTTTATTTCAGACAGAAATGTCTCTTTTTATTTGAGGGTCTGTCACTGTAATTGCATGGTGGTAGTCTAGGGGTCGATAAATATCCCAAAGTGTTCACGAAATCCATTTAAATGTTTAAAGTAGTAATTCAGTCTAGATGTATTACTTATGCAATCAGCCCACACAGTATTTGCAATCCTTAATTAAGGATGTAATGCCATACAGTATGCATGTTTTTCTAAACTAAATATCAGCTACAAACTTTTTTGTAAGTCTGCACATTTACTGTATGAAATGATACCTGTGTTGTATATTACATTGTGTGTTCTGTATTAAACTTTTTTTTAGTTTATCAGTTTATATTTTTACAGATTCCTCTGCACTGTTTACAGGTAACACATTGCTTTATCTTTGCTGTATCCCATGTTGTCCATATTTTCTTTTCAGCATATTCCTGATTAGTTTGTATATTTTTGTATTCAAACACCATCGGTAAATAAACTGGGGAATTACTTTTTCCCACTTTTATTTGTGAACATTGGCATGGAGAAAGTGATTTTTTCCTTCTTAACCTCGCAGTGTATCCAGTTCATGCACCCTTCTGCAACAATGCTGGGGCTCTGATTGAAATGAGTGGTGTATTGTGGGAACAGAAAACCAGCATTGTTGCAGGAGGGAGCATGAACAGGATACACTACAAGAGATATTGTTTCTCGTGGCAAACGCTCTGGTGTAAATGTTGAGAGATGTATTGCCCAGCTGAATTACTGTATGACCCATGATGTGTGATTAAAAATGTAAAAAGGGTCAGCAATATTTTTTAAAATATAGTTATCAGTTCTTTGGAATAGTAAGTGCTAGCAGAGTTATAAGGGTTACATTGTCACATGATTTAAATGGAATGAGGAAGACTGTTATTCCCAGCATTCTAGGATTCTCCAGACAAGTTCAAAGCCAGGTGAAGGCAGACTTCAAGAAAAATGATCATGATGTACAGCACAGTGTTTTACTCATGAAGCCTGTCTTCCAAATCAAAGTATAAAAATATAATTAAAGAACGAAAAGATCTTCTACACAAGAAGGTGCTCAATAAATTTTTATTTTAAAACCTTTACTGTTTACAAAAAGAGCCAAGCTGCACGTATAAACTGCATCATGTAACCTACTGTGTTACTCGAAACACTGAGGGCCCTATTTAGCAAATATGTGCACTGCCGCTTTCGCTCAGGCAAAAATGACAACGTTAGCGAACCGCTGCGATAGCACACGGAAACGTGATTCAGAAGTCGGGTCTCATGCGTGGGCTAACGCATATCAAAAGGAGAAAGGAGAAAAAAGCGCAAAAAAATTTAAAAATGTCTAGCAGCCCAAGTGAGGAGGATGACCAAGCCCCTCAAGCAAGGCTACTGAATTTTTTTTTTAGCAGTCTGGAGGTGGAGAGTGAATATTTATGACCTGTCTGACCTGCCTTGCAGCATCTGCAACCTCTACCACTGGGGCTTCAATTTCAGCATCTGCTTCCCTCAAATCCTGTAATCTTTCCTCTTTAACTTCAACATCACATCCAGTACAGAGAGCTTTGTTATGTAAAACACAACCAGCCAGGAAGATATTGCTAACCTTCCGAGGAGTGTACTGTTGTGTTCCCCCAGAGACATCCAAACATCAGAATCGCATTTTGAGGATTCCAAATGTTCGCTCTATTACAGTACTAGCACATTTAAAGGTACGGTTAGAACTCTGTTCGTCAGGGGTTTGTGGGGTGGAGCGGTGGTGTCAGTAGCCATCGCTTCAGTGGATACCCGTTGTCCCCTATCAACCAGCCTCTCAGACGTCATCCCGCTGAAACTCAGCTACCACCTGCAAATTAGTGAGGATAAACAAGTCATGATGGCAGAGCCAGGATGGTTTGCATACACATTTGTGATATAGTTGTTAGCATCACACACTTGCATGTTGACAGAATAGGTCCCTTTACCATTAATGTAGAGGTGCCTATTCTGTGTTGGTGCACGTAGTTGCACATGTGTGCAATCGATGGCTCCCAGGACACCAGGAAACCCATACCTCCCAAGAAAACCCTGCTTTGTATTTTGTTGCAGCTCGTGAGAGACAGAGAAATGGATGAATTCTCCTTCCCACTTTACTAAAGCTGCAGGTACATATCGCACTGCACAGCCGACTGACCATGTCTGCAGTACACTGTAAAGCCATACATTTTTGCATATGAAAAAAAAAGCAAACATTTTTGGCACGAAATCAAATTCCACTAACAATACATTCTTCGTGTATTGCAACAGGTAGCCAACATTTCTGGAACAAAATGGGTTTTATGGGTGTGATTCATCAAATATTTTGGTCGCAAATATCTATGGCTTTACAGTAACCCACAGTACGTTGGAACAAGCCAGTGGCATAAAATGTTAGTGCAGCAGGTACCCTTAGTGCTACAGGCACTGTGTGCTCTCCGCATGTCTCCTTCCAGGTCAGCCTGAAGCAGTTGGCAGTTGGCAGATGTCAGTAATTGTTTGTGTGTTGAGGCAAAATTACTGCATCATTGTCTGTCAGGCTCAGAAAAGGCAGATGACTTCTAAATATTTGGGGACGTCTCCTTCCTCCTCCTCTCTTTGTCTGGCCACATAGAAATCCAGTGCGCACTCCATATTTCTTTTTCTTTCTCTTTTTTCTTTCTCTCTTTTCTTTCCCTGCTTCCCTGGTAGTTTCAGCAGTATTTATTGTTTAGACCTGGTTTTCACATGTCAATTGAAATGCAAATGCTAACATTGTTGATGGTTTGCTAAATTGCTACATGCCGGATGTGTACTAAAACGCAGTTGCTAAATCACGTAGGTGGGTACGTCTGTAATCACGTCCACACATGTGCCTGATTTTGGTACACTAACTGTCCACAAAAGTGTTTTGCGATTTCCTTAGGGGTTTGTGAATGTTGCTAAACAGAGCCCTGAATGTTCTATTGTGCTACTTATGGTTTGTAAGAAGTGTTATTGTAAATGCTGGTTTTCAAAGTGATTTTCAGAGAGGATAAGATGGAATTGCTAACTGCTGATTTGGTGACTGATAATTTGGAAAATGAATTAATTAAAATATCAAAGGGGGATGTTGTCATATAAATATTTTAGTGTGCATTACTACATGTCTGATATTCGATTCATACTTTGGCTGCTGATTCAACCTCTAGGTCCATATTTTCAAAGTGTTCACTCCAGTCTTTAATTAACTCTTTTTTGAAAGTGGAAAAACATTGATTTCACAAAACAAATATAAAATGAAATTACAGATATTTTGAGCACTCTCCGTTTTTTTGTTTCTCAGTTTTGTACATTACTGATGAATTCTCATCTTTCAAAAAATAGGAGCTCATTAAAGACAGGAGTAAACTCTATATATGGTTCCTATTCTCATGTCTTTCCACCAAGCTCCCAGTGGGCATTGGAGACATGGGTGAGGATTGCTTGAAGAGCTATTGAGGGGGACCTGTCATAGTTCTTGGAATTCACTGGAAATAGAATGGTATTTTCACATCATCTCCAAACATTGCTCTTTAGATACAGTAGAGTAAGTTTCTCTTTTTTCCTGGTTACCAAGTTGTTGACAGCTGAGCTGCAGAATTAATGGGACAATTAGTAAAAACAAACAAACAGATGAATCTGGAAAGCAGTGTTGTCCAGGCCAAATCACCACACTGGCCTCTCCAAAAGGAATGCTTGTGTATCAGCTGAACTCGTTAGTGCGACGGCTTGTCAGCTCCACCTCGTTGAGGCCTGTCAGTCAGGGGAAAAGAGTAGGAGAGACGGCCCGGAAAGGGGAGACAATGGGAGGTGAAAATGAATAGGAAAGCTGGCTGGGCCTGCTGGAGACAGCTGCCAGGAGAGACAGACGAGGGGGGCTTGAGGCCTCTTGCTAGGTGAAACACAAAGCCAGATCGGTATGTTAAGAGGGCTGAGTGGTCTGGAGCCATTTGTCAATCAATAGGTATCTACAAGGGGGAGAAGCAAGGCAAGAGTAGCAAAAATTAGTGACAGATTTTCACATCTTAACGATTGCTGGGATCCTCCTTTTAACTCCTCAAGTAGGGCTCCTGTATTAGAATGAATTCTCTTATCTTTCATTGTTTCCTAATGCAGTGAAGCCCCAGCTAATATGACATTTATTTTGATTGAAACAGAGATATTATCACCAGGATGTTTCTGGTCCATTTTCTTGACAGGTTGATAGAGTTGGAGATCTGAGAATGAAGTGTTTTAATGAACAGTTGGGGTGCAAGGTACTGCCATGGCTGGAGTGGTGAGATTTAATGCAGATAAACTTAGTTTGAGGGGGTTGGGATTTCCAAAAGGTCAAATCTCTCAAAACAATTACAAAACGTACTGCAATAAAACTGTCTACCAGATTAGATAACAAATTGTGTTTTATTTGAGTATTTGAATAAAAACAAAACCACCTCTGTCTCTTAGTGGCAAGCCATGCTTTTCTTAAATTTATTTGTAATTGTAGAGTTCAATTTTAAAAACACTCAGCATCTAATCGAAACTACTCAGCATCTAATCGAAACTGCACTACTGTATACCATGTAGCCCTTAGTTAGGTTACATTCATCGTGGTAGTCCAAGATCAGGGTTATTCGTGACTTGTCAAAGCTAAGATCAGCAAATACATTAATTCAAGCCCCCATCCCCAGACATTTCCAACCGGTATATCAAACTGTATAGTTTTCACTTCTACCCTAATAGAATAACTCTTTACTCTAAATTCCATTTCTTTCTTTGTTGTTCATTAGAACTTTTCCTTGTTAGAGGTTTTTTTTTGGTGAATTTCTTTACTTAGTGTAAAAAACAAAGGGGGTTATTTTCAAAGCATTATTCTAGGTAAGAAAAAAAGTGATCATGTTAAATAACTGTAACTATAAGACCTTAGATTCTATGAATCAGTTTGGTTTTAGTTTTGTAAAATTGTAAAAGGTGTTTTTCTCCTCTCAAAAAGTAGAAATGATTTAAAGATGGGAGTAAATGCTTTGAAAATACCTTTCTGTGTTGCTACCTCATGTCCTCTTGGTGTAATATACTATATTGCGGTTCCCATTACTAGTAATCCCCAAATCCGGCATTATAATCCTTGTGGAATAAGTAGGAATTAAAAGCAGGTCCGTAGCTTTACTGGGTAATTTTGTACAATATTGGACCTATTAAGTGTAAAAATATAATCAGTCGAAAATATTTCACAGACGACTTGTACAAAAAATGGCCAAGTCAGAATAAATAGACTGTATAGGTTTGATATCTACAAAAGGGGCCAATTTATACAAAAAAGGGTCAGCCCTGTATAGGTAGTCACAATAGATTTCCTGCATCCTAACTTGCTGTGCCCAGAATGACATATTCCAATAACTCCAGATATATGGAAACATGTGTGAAGTGTGACATATGTGTAGCCTCCACTAGATGTACAGGGGATAATTACACAATTCAGACTACAGTTCATTTTACTACTACTACTACTATACGACTACTACTACTATTACTACTCTACTACTACTAACACAAAACTTTAGTACATGGCTCTATGTCACCTTAGACACCTAAGGAGTGATATCAGTCTTTGAAATCTATCTTTATTTTGGGTTTTTGTGATAAATATCTCCTTATTTTCCTTCTATTTTGTTATCTTAATAACTGAGTTTAAACTGCTGTACACATTCCTTCCTGGTTCACTTTTTTCTTTTACATTTATTTTAGAAAGCAAAACCAGTGCAATCAGTGTCGCCACGTTCTTTTCTTTTGAGCAGTACATAAGTATGCTTCCAAGGACTCCAAGGAATTTTTAGAATGCTTCGCCAGAAAAAACCTTTTAAGGGAGCACGCATTTGGAAATGACCTTTTGCTTTATTAAAAGCAGCAGTCCCGCAGTTTGCAAGAGTATTTTCTGCCAGATCCAGCTGTGAGCAGTTGAAGCCGGCTGCTCCAGCTCATTTATTTTCTGGGGTAGTGGGGTGACCTATGTGTGCACTATGTGTCATCTGAGTACAACGCAGAGCGACTTGAAGCCCAGAACTCGGCCACTCTCCCCGCCTGCCTCCCCCTCCCTCTCCATAATTACTCTCCAGATGTTGAAGGTCATGAAGCAACTGTTACATTGTGTGCCTTGTAGAGAAAGGTTACTGAGTCGTGTGCGCTCTGACCCCCTGTCAAATTCGGAGTGTCTGTTTCTATTTTGGCTCTTGTGTGATGAAGGGACGTTTTGTATTCACTGGCAGGTCTAGGAAGGGGCAGGTGGACAGTAGGGCAAATACGTGTTGGGATAAGAACCACAAAAGGTGTCCTATTTGATGGTGTGTGCTGCACATGTTAGTGCATACAGAAACAACACCCGTTTTCTAAGGAGCTCGAGGGAAGTTTTCAGGCCAAATCTTGAGAGATTTTCTCCCATACTGAAAAAACATGTATAAAGTATATATATATTTATACAACAAGCATTGAAATATCAGTAACTCTTTAAATTAAGTGTCATTAAGTACTGTGCATTTGCATACTAGTTACTTAGTAAATACATGTGTACTTACACATAATTACAATGTGACTATGCATAGTTACAATATACTTAATGTGTAATTTTCTTTGTGTGATGTAACACCCACCAGGTGCGGTTCTGTCATAAGACGGGACAATCGTAGAATCAGCTCATGTTCTTCATTTCATTTTGGTTTAAAAAGGTCATATTATTTTGGTTGAATAAGGTAATATAATGAATTCACTTGTAAAACAAATGCTGTCTTTTTATGTCTCAAGTGTACCTTGTGTAGCATAACTTAGTGTTGATTAAAGTTCTTTCTCATATAAAACACTCACAAGAACATAGCACAATATATAGGATCAACTACACTAGCAATGCATGTATTTATATTATAGCTCAGGCATGATAATGACTTCAGAGATCACAGCTGCTACAGAAGCAAAAATGAGGTTGCTCTGGGTTGTCAGCGCTTGTTGATAAGCCAAAATGTTCTCCTTGGCTCATCTCCCCACAGGCTAAGCCCCCCCCCCCCCCCATAATTATTTCTGGAGCCGCCCCTAACCCTAACTCTAGACATAACCCACACCCAAACCCTTTTCTGATACAATTGTGTACTTACATAAATATTTACGTGTTAACTACATTGTAACTATGCATAATAACATGGTAATGATGTATCAGTACACATGTATTTGCTATGTAACTGCTATGTAAATACACAGTAATTAGAGACACTTCATGTAAAGTGTTACTGAGATATCTAGCATTTAATTTTTATTGCTGGATATCATTTTTGAATCTATCTTGCATTCATTTAAATTCAACGACAGCATGTTGCTCAGCAGATATGGAGCTTGATCTAAGGAACGTAATTCTCCAGTATCTGCTGTTAAGTACAGGTTTAAAATATTTGTAAAATAGTAACAGCAATAATAGTAATAAAACAAACTAATCAACAGAAAAAAAGTGTAGATATTGGATAAATGCTTAAAACTATTTTATTGTGCAATATGGTCAAACCATTATTTAATAGCATTTCAATAGCAGCATTCACTATTTACCCCACTCAGGTACAGATATGAAAAGTAGGGGCACTTCATTTAGTTTAGTTTATTCACCTTGTGCCCACAAGACCAGCACAGGTACATCTCAATAGTGCGAGCACAAATACAAAGAGAGACCTTAAAAAATCCATACTTAATAAAATAATAACAATACAACATTATTAGCTTGGAAACAATTTGCTAAATAAACTTTTAAGTGTATTTTTTAAATAGTGAGCCTGGCGTCCATGTGTGGAGAGAGGCAGCTTTATGCCATTTCTTGATTTTGAGATGCCCCTCTATGAGTGAGCATACCTCTGTCCTGACCTGAACTCCCCCTGCTCCTCAGTCT
This sequence comes from Acipenser ruthenus, assembly GCF_902713425.1. Taxonomy (NCBI): domain Eukaryota; kingdom Metazoa; phylum Chordata; class Actinopteri; order Acipenseriformes; family Acipenseridae; genus Acipenser; species Acipenser ruthenus. Next base: position 11,372,741 of record NC_081209.1, read on the forward strand.
TCCTCTCACAGGCAGTGTCAGTGTAGCTCATGTAGCTTTCCTCACTATTTAGTGGTGTTTCAGAAGACAAGTCACTCGGGGCCCTGTTCAAAAACCTATTCATAAGGTTTATTATGATTCTGTGAATTAATTATGCACAGTATGCACAACAATTTTTTTAAAGCAACCGGCAGGGTTTTCTGTCTGTCTTACTGTCAGTCTGTCTATCTGGCCGTAGATAAAGAAGCGTTTGTGTTTATATTTTTTTAAGTTCTTTCTGCATTTCTAAATCCAACAGTATTGAGTGTTGTTATCCATGGCATCGTGGTGTTATTTTGTTAATTGTGAATATGTTACTAGTTGTGCTGTTGGTTGTTGCTCCCATCCCTCAAAGGAAAGTAAAGATTGCGGTACTGATAATAATCTACTGTCATTTGTTTTGCTTGCTCTTTCTCTGAGGTGTATCTCTCTCACCCTGTGGGTAGAGGCCCCAGCAGTCCCCTCCTGACCCCAGATTATACAGGCTGTGTGTTTGGGAACATTGACCCCCTCTCCCTGCCCAGCTTTATCAGGTTCTTCCCCTGTTCAGTAACCGATGCCAGCCTGGAGAATATGTTTTGAATAGCCCCCTGTCTGTGCGTGTTAGTGTCTGTGGTCGCTGCCCGATGTGGGGGTCACAACCTCTCCTGTCCTGAGGGAGAGTGCAGGCTGCTGCCGGGGCATTAAGCCTCACCTCACCAGGAGGCTGTCAGGAGGCAGTATCACTCTGTCACCTCAGGGTCTATCCTGCAACACAAGGCAGAAGGGAAAAAAAAACCTTTGTTTTAAATTAGACAACATTGCAAAAATAAATAAATAAATAAATAATGATGTACTACACTATTAAAATCATTATCGCCTCAGCTGCTTTTTTCTGCTTCAAATCAATCAACTATTAAACACAAAGAAATACTAAAATAAATTAAATGAAGTTTCAACTAGAAATCTTTCTTGATGTCTCCCGTGTCATTGAATTATTACATTTTGTGCAGTATTTTGTGTTTTAAATATTTCTCTTGAATTTTACATACTGTTAGGGGATCTGAAAAATCTATACAGTGTAATGACACAAATATCTTTCTTGAGGTAAAACTTGTGCCTTCTTCAGTGTATTGTACACCCTCCCCTCAAAACCTTTTCAGCAAAACAGGCTGCCAAGACCACTACCATATTGAATGGGCATAATACAAAAACAAAACCAAAAAAAAAACAACTTTATTTATTTCTTTATTAGTGCACATAACTAACTTCACATCACAAAAAACAAAACATTTGGGCCAGAATTGCAGAGATTCCTGTCAGTGTTGAATTGTAGAATTGTTGACTGTTTCCTGCCTAAATAGAATGACCATATACGGACATGAATATGACCACTTTGTGTTTTAACAATTGTAGTTTGGCAACCTTATGAAGAGGAAAACTATATTTATTTACAGACATTATTTTTCAATATAACCACAAATAGCAAATACAATTTTTTAGAAGGCTATAGAAAAACGAAGTATAAATGGCGACAAAGCAGTAAACCTAACTATAGTGGGCTACTGCAATAAACATGGCCACCACTGTAAAGCAAACAAACAAACACATACATAAATGCATTTCATTTTTGGCATATAAGCATAATGTGTTGTAGATTTCCGGACTTTCAATAGTTTTGCATTTCGAAGAGAAAATCATATTTATATACAAAAGTTATAGCGTTAAATATAACAATGAACAGCAAATCAACAATAACAAACAATATTTAAAAAAATAGAAAAACAAACTATATGGTGATCATAAATGTGGCCACCACTGTAAGCAAACAAACAAACAAATAAATACATAAATAAATAAATAAATAAATAAATAAATAAATAAATGAAAGTGATGTAGTGTGGTGTACGTAATGTCAAGTACTAGCCTCCTCTCCATCTTGTCCTCTTCCACTTCAAAATATGCATTGGTAGGGTTTCCTGTGTTTTAGAAGTGCATCATCAAAATTGGCATACAAAATGTTTTATTCCTAGAGCCTAGCCTTATTCAATGACAAGGCTCAGAAAGACTGATTTGATTGCCCCAGACATCCCAGAAAAGAGATTCCATCATTGCTGCATAAGCTCCTTTATAAGTGGGTTTCTGAATTAGCCCTTACAGATGAAAATGTATGACTTTGTGACAATTTACTGTCAACATTGCGTAACAGTAACTAACTGTAATTGCATTAGTTATTGATGGCTCCCCGTAATGTCTCAACATTAAGATTTGCATGCAGTCTTCCATTTATTTGGGTGAATCCAGTATAGTTGAGTTGAATCCACTCTTTACCGTATTCTTGTAATTACAGTGCTCCAGGATTGTTTATGTTGGACCTGTACCTGGCTTGGGTCCAGATGAGCTCATTTCTCTCACTAATGTCCAGCACTGGAATTCTGGGTAAAGGGCTACCGTTATAACCCAGCATACACGAGGAAACATGTTTCCAGACAAAGTGTTTCCTTGTGTATGTTTCCCAGAGTAGACCAGGGTTCTACTTTGACAAACATTTTGCCTTTAGCCAATCAGGATAGACTGTGAGCATGAGTCATCGATCATGTGACTATACAAGACTTCTACAAAAGAGGACATGGTTTGGAGTCCTGCTAAAACACTATGTAACACAATTTTTGTTCCTGGGTAGTAAGTGTTATTTCCTAATTGCTTATGCCTCAAAAGTATAGAAAATGGCTATTATTCCCCACAAACTTTGCTTTTGTGACCAGGACAGTGATATTTTGAAATTTACCTATTTCCAATGAGAAAACGGGCGAATTTGTGTCTTTTCGTTCACATAAAGTCAGAAAAAAACAACATATGAATCCAAATTAACATGTATTTATACTAAAGTAATACAAAAATGACTACAAAAGATTTAGAAGTGAGTAGTTTTTCGAGATTTACAATTATACTGTAAATCACTTTCACGAATCAGCCCCCAAATGTAGTCTCCCATCATGTTCTCGTTATACTGTCCTTGGTAGCGGCGTTCAAAGTCCAGTATATCCTGGTGGAAGCGCTCGCCTTGCTTCTCCGAGTACGCTCCCATGTTCTCCTTGAATTTATCAAGATGAGCATCAAGGATATGGACTTTGAGGGACATCCTACAGCCCATTGTGCCTTAGTTCTTCACCAGAGTCTCAACCAGCTCCACATAATTTTCGGCCTTGTGATTGCCCAGGAAGCCCCGAACCACTGCAACAAAGCTGTTCCAAGCCGCTTTCTCCTTACTAGTGAGCTTCTTGGGGAATTCATTGCACTCCAGGATCTTCTTTATCTGTGGTCCGACGAAGACACCGGCTTTGACCTGGCTGCCGACTCCTTATCTAGAGCTCTGACAAATTGTTTCATAAGGCCCAGTTTGATGTGCAGTGGCATCAGCACCTTCCGGGGGTCCACCAGTGGCTCCCACTTGACGTTGTTCCTCCCCACAGAGAACTTGGTCCGCTGTGGCCAGTCCCGCCTGTGGTAGTGCGCCTTGGTGTCCTTGCTGTCCCAAAGGCAAAGATAGCAGGGAAACTTGGTAAAACTGCCTTGGAGACCCATCAGGAATGCCACCATTTTGAAGTCTCCTATGACCTTGATGCCATCTCAGAAAAATGCAGATATGTATCCACTTAGGCAGCTGGAACTAAACTGAACTGGTGGGCTTAAGGCCCCTGTATTTATACTACTATTTATATTACTGGAAAGTTCTAGAAGTTACTCCAAGTTTACTCAGCACTGAATCTATCTGGAATGTTCTGGAAAATAGGTAAATTTCAAAATATCACTGTCCTGGTCACAAAAGCAAAGTTTGTGGGGAATAATAGCCATTTTCTATACTTTTGAGGCATAAGCAATTAGGAAATAACACTTACTACCCAGGAACCAAAAAAAAAAAAAAAAATGTGTTACACGGTGAAAGCAGTCGTTTTATTGATGTGTATGCTGATGAACTGTAGCGTCATTTTGGGTTATTCGTGGTCCTACATGCCTCAGCAGATCCTCAAAAGTGTCTGGATCCATGCAAACAAAATTGCTATAACTTAAGCTCTATTAAAAGATAATGGTACCCTCCTCTGTCTTCACGATTTGGGATCCTCTCCCTTGTAGATATATATATATACAAGCAAACCAAGTGCGAGAAGGAGAGCGATTTGGGAGAGGGGAAGAGGGAATGGACTCGCCCCAGGTTCGGCTGCCGGAGCGGGGCTGAAGCGAAGCTGAATCATCTTGTCTATCAGAGAAAGCTGCATCTCCTCTCGCAGCAAAAAAGTAAATACATTAGGAAAGATAAGCATATAATAGGTCTAATATTTATTTAGTTATAAAATGAATGCTGAATAAGATGTCTGTGTTATAAAATGCCAGCGCAGCTTTTCTTAAGGTCAGATACTGTATCAAAAGGGAGAGACAGAAACAGAAGTTAGACTGAGAAGTTGTTCACAGTTTGAACAACACCAGTACTGTACTGTAGAAATATTGCATGAATCACTAGTATAGGGAACTGGGGGACATGCTGTAGGAGCATTATATCCGGGGGCCTTATAGCGAGGGAGCACTGTGTGTATATATATATGGGACACGTAGATCTCAAGTGCAGTTCAACTGCAGTTCATTTGCAATGTTTAATAGTTCACTTGCAGATGTATTTTTGATAAAATGCACAGTACCTTTAAGAGTATAATACTTTTCATTGTACTGTAATTTAAATTTCAGTCTTACTGTAACTTCAATAGAAATTGACAGTGTGCATTTGGCTGACTCCTGATAAGAATTAGTGATGAGACAATTTTTTTTTTTTTGCTGGTCGCTTGAAATTCATAGGAGGCTGTGTGGTCCAGTGGTTAAAGAAAAGGCCTTGTAACCAGGAAGTCCCCGGTTCAAATCCCACCTCAGCTACTGACTCATTGTGTGACTCTGAGCAAGTCACTTAACCTCCTTGTGCTCCGTCTTTCGGGTGAGATGTAGTTGTAAGTGACTCTGCAGCTGATGCATAGTTCACACACCCTAGTCTCTGTAAGTCACCTTGGATAAAGGCGTCTGCTAAATAAACAAATAATAATAATATTAATGAGATTGCATATGAGATTAATATGATTCCATTAAGAAAGAAATAAGAAAAAAAAAAAAAACGGTATAGAAATTAAAGGTCTATGCACCAGATACTGTAAAGGCCCATGGACCAGGTGTTTTACTTATGTATAACCCATCATTGGGTGTGACAAGTGGGATCTGTAACTCCCAATGACTCCTGGGGAGTGGAAAGGCTCAGACCGGCCTGAAGAGAACTGAAAACACAAATGAAATAAATAACAATTATAAAATAATTGGAACACGAAAATAATGACCCTTGGACGACCTTTGTTTGGGTAGCTTTCCCAGTCTTTTTAATGCCATTAGCTTGCAGCATGAGCTTTTTAAAATAAGATTAACAATAAAAAGTACAATCATTTGAGAAAAAAGGTTTAGGCACTGGGGATGGGGGACTGCCTGGATTGTTCCGGTTGATGGAGGCAAAATAATTATTCATTAGACCACAGCGCTTTCTCCATTTAGGTATGAGAGCCAAATAACGCAAAGGACTTTTGACCAAAATATGCATTCCTTAAAAAAAAGGGGACTTAATTTGAATACAACCTTATTAGTTTAATGGCCAAAGCCAGTGATCAGCCTTCATCAACATTAATGCCACTATTGTGTGTTTCATTGGTAGCCCAAGGCTTCATTTCTTACCCTCAGCTCATATTCAAAAGCATCGCTTTTTCCCTTTGTTACACATACAACGTGACATTAGAACATTAATGTATGTGGAAAAGGAGAGAGAGACTGGGGCATAGAGTTAGCATAGTTAATGATATTAGTATGTGGCACTTTGAACCACAAAAATATTTTTATTTTGAAGGCATGTCTGCTTCAAGGCATTGTGACAAAGCACAACTCACTCGGGTTCGTGCCCCTTTAAAAATACGACCCAGAACAATGAAATGGAGTTTTAAGCGCTGGTGCGCTATTTTTAATAAACACAAAAATCAAACAAAATACACAAAATAAACACCTAACTCCTCTTGGAGCACTAACTCAACTCTCAGGAACACCCTGACTAACGCGGGACAGCTACGCTGTTTTCCCGTCCTTCCCAAAACCACAAACTTCAACACACAGGTTTGACACCGCACTTACTTTCTCTCTGGCTACTCGGAGACAGAGCACCTCTTCTGCCTCCTTCTACTCAGCAGCAATGAGCAGACTAGCTGCCTCTCTTAAATACCCTGCACCTGGTCCTAATTTACAATGATCACCAGGTGCAGGGGATAATTAAATAATAAAACAAAACAATTACATCAACCAATGTGCATTTGCACATGTTTTCTGCAGGGAGGATTTAACCCCCTCCCTGCTGTCTCACAGCATCTTCCCTTCTAATAGGTCACTGAACTACTTAGATTTTTCGATTTTATTTTAGCAGTTCTCAAGTTATTGCTTTGATTAAATCTCAGATGTTGTTTTAAATAGATTTTGGTTTAAATTGATTGTTTTCTATATGGTTTTAGTGATCTGTTTACAGTTACAAGTTACTTCAATACAATTATAACTAGTTACAGTAATGTATTTCTTTAAACAAAAATCTAACTCGTTGCTGTTAGAGTAACACGTAGTTATGTCTCAGGTACAGTTTCCATTTTACAGAGATATTTTTTCCGGTTTGGTCAGGCTGCAGCTCGATTCTGTCCCTACCTCTACTTGTAATCGGACAAGCTCAGATACACTCTATGGTCTCCTCTTGTTCATATATTTTTCTATGTTCTTAACTATAGTCAAAATATAGCACAATTGCTATTAAATTACCAACACCAGGTAAAACTTAAAATCAAGTAGACAAATTTGTCTAATGCTTTCATCAGAGAGTTTTTTCTATACAGGGAGGGAACTTGCACGAGACTCAGCTGGTGAAATTATCGAAGAAGAGAGCGGGTGCTGTTTTTAATACCCAGAGGAAGTGAATGACCTCGTTGACCAGCGATAGAGAGCTGTTAAATGCCATGCCTCTCTGCTCTGCCCCTCTGGCCCTGCCCCTGTACTCTCTCCAGCCAGCAGCCAGTTCTGGGCCCTCAATTGTACTGTGATGCCCTGAAGAAACCTAGATAGCAAAGTCATTAGCATGCCATTGGCATACCAGCAATTTGGAACACACATGGCAAAGTATAGTCCTTATATGGCTGCACACTGTCTGATAGAATCATGGTACTACAACCAGCGGTGGGTATTGCTTTATTGGGATACCATTGGTATGTTAAAATATTAAAACGTTCACACTGTGGCACCATTCTACCAATGGCAGACTCATAGCAATGTAGCTTCTGCCCTTGTGATATATTTGCCCACCAGGTAGACACTTGGCTAAGCTCTACAGGTAGAGAAATAGAAGTGTATAATGATTGAGTGTTTAACTGTTTCAACATGCCCGGGAAATATAACTGTGCTCAGACAGCAGACCAGTAAGATTAACTTTTTTTTCAGTACTATACAAGATAAAATAAACTTAAAGAAACTATTCAAGGACTTATTCTCTGGTTATTATCCTGTAAAGAATGATATTAACATTATTAAGTAGTAAAACCTTACTGAGAGTATCAGATTGTGGGGCTATATGGAGGTGTCTCGCTGTCTGTACATCCCTCTGTCTGTTGTCTTACATGCATATTGAGAACACAAGAAGTTATTCCACATACTGTAAATCAGTCATACTGATACACTTTACCATGATACTAATATCTCATTGGCTTACCTAATGACATCTACTGTAAGTCTTATCCAGTTTTCCTTATTCTATGCTATTCCATACTGTTAACATGTGCCACGGTCATCAACCTTTCCATCATACTGATAGCTCTAATTCTGAATTGACAGTCGTGACAGGAGATGTATGTTACTGACACACTTGTGTTAATTATATAAGGCTATGCATCCATCTCTTCTACTTATAACTGTTGTAGGCTTTCTGTCTGCCTGTTCTCTGTTGAAAATGAGTTTCAAGGGTACTTCTAGTTCAATAATGACTGCATGTTAAGAGTAGTACAAATGTAACCTGTCAGTTTGACCCTGTCATTACTGGGGCATGTTTGCTAAGGTTTGCTCAGGATGTCCTCCCAGTAAATGACCCTCAGTAAAGAAGCCAAGCTGTTTTTCCAGTTCCCTCATCACTGGCAGACCTAACCCAGGGCCTAGCTTGGGCACTGGGTCGTAATCAGAGTTGTGATAACAATATTTTGCCTGGAAAGCAGGCATCCATTCCCCTGTAATAATATAGTGGCTCAGGCTACATGCATAATAAAAAAAAGAGAAATTAGTATTCGTCGCTGACAATAATTTATTACTCCTGTTTCTTCATTTCTTTAATGTACCCTTAAGGCCGTCTGTGGCCTAGCAAGCCACCAGTGCAGATTTTTTTTATTTTCACACAGGCCTCGTGTCAATGCCGGGGGCTGAGTTCACAGATTTGAGTGACTGTGGACCTAATGACGCTCGCCTTGTTTTCAGTGCTTGTCCCTCCACATTTGCCACATTGGCTGCACAATTTCCAGAAACACTAATTATTCCCGAGCTCATTATGCCCCGGCCCGGAGCTTCTTTTAATTAGAACAGACACTGAGTTTCTTTACGAGCTACCCTGGAGTGGGGAAACCAGTAGAAAACCAGTACACCAGTCATGTCCAACTGGACGACTGCCAGAGCTTGCACTTGGAATCCTGACTGATGGTATCTGTGGACTGGGTCACAGATCAACACTGGGTCAACATCCATCTTGAAGCGATCAGAGAAATAGGAGACACCTGGGATATGTAAAACACACTTGTGTGTAAATGAGCTGTCAGGACTGACAAGTATTCTATAATATATAAAAGTATCTCTCTGTTGCAAATCAGTTTTGGTCAGAATGAGATAGGTGGGTCTGTTTCTAAAGTTTCAAAACTAGGCCATAATTCTTTTAATGTTATGCCTTGACTCCCATATATGTTTGTACATGCATATCTATATCTATATCTATATCTATATCCAGTGCCTTGCAAAAGTATTCAGACCCCTGACCAATTCTCTCATATTACTGAATTACAAATGGTACATCGAAATTTCGTTCTGTTTGATATTTTATTTTAAAACACTGAAACTCAAAATCAATTATTGTAAGCTGACATTGGTTTTATGTTGGGAAATATTTTTAAGAAAAATAAAAAACTGAAATATCTTGCTTGCATAAGTATTCAACACCCACACATTAATATTTGGTAGAGCCACCTTTCGCTGCAATAACAGCTTTAAGTCTTTTGGGGTAAGTATGTACCAGCTTTGCACACAGTGTCGGAGTGATTTTGGCCCATTCTTCTTGGCAGATTTGCTCCAGATTGTTCAGGTTGGTTGGACGACGCTTGTGGACTGCAATTTTCAAATAGTGCCACAGATTCTCAATGGGATTGAGATCAGGACCTTGACTGGGCCACTGTAGGACATTCACCTTTTTCTTCTTGAGCCACTCCAATGTTGCTTTGGCCTTGTGCTTGGGATCATTGTCCTGCTGAAAGGTGAATTTCCTCCCAAGCTTCAGTTTTTTAGCGGACTGAAGCAGGTTCTTGTGGCAGGATGACAGAGGTTTGAGGCTCAGAGACAGTGGAAGGGGCAAAATAATGATCTTTATTAAACAAAAATAATCAAATAAATAGGCACAAGGGCCCAAACAAAAGGTTTAAACAAAATACAGAAAGGTAGGCTGGGCATTAGCCTTCACTACAGTTTCTTTACCAAAACTAAACAGCACAGCACAGCACACCAACAAACAAACTCACCCAAAACTCCTCTCCCACAAAGGGTTTCACCTGCCCTTTTATAGTCTGTGGCTGGAGCCCAATTAACTAATAATTAACAATTAAACACTTAAGGCTCCAGCCACATTCTCACATGTATTTTACAGGGAGGAATTTAACCCCCTCCCTGCCAATCCAAAACAAGAATCACAAAAACATAATGAAAACAGTAAAAATAACAACAATAACAAAACACAAATTTATAGGGGCGAGCTAGCACCCCATCACATTTCCCCCCCCTTGTGCGCAGCACACTTGGCCCCAACGGCCACCTCCCCCCTTAGTCCCAAAGTCCCGGACGAGGGGAAGCAAGTGGCCCATGGGGGCAGCCATGGTGGGAGGTCTTCCTTCTCCCATTGCTGAGGGAGGGTCAGTCCATAGCCCGGCGCCCTCTTGGCGGGACCGAGACCTGGCGAAAGGGGACCCAGGTGCATTGGATGGGGCGTCGGGAGCACAGGCAGGCGACCAGCCAGCTGCAGCCCCAGGCAGAGGTGCGAGCCAAGGCGACAGTGCAGCGACGTCTGGGCAACCAGGGGGAGCGGAGCAGGAGACCAGGCGACCTCCTGTGCCTGGTGGTGCTGCGACCTGGGAGTCAGGCCCAGCGACCAAAGGGCCAGACATGGAGCCTGGGTGTCCAGGAGCCCAGGCCGAGGGATCCAACCCCCAGGCGCCGGGCTGTGGCACAGGGGTGGTGGTCGGGGCTGTGGTGGTGGTGGTCTCCTCACCTCCCCCCCTTCTTCGTGGCCGGCAGCTCCCCTTTGTGAGGCTCCGGCCACAGTACTTCCTGCTGCCATTCAGGACTGGCAGCGACTCCAGGCGAAGCAGGACCCTCGACGACCCCAGGTGAAGCAGGACCTTCGGCGACCCCAGGCGAAGCAGGACCTTCGGCGACCCTAGGAGGAACAAAAACAGAGCAGCAGGCAACCCCAGGCGATGCGAGGCAGGCATCCTTGGGCGTGGCCAACATTGCAGGAACCTCCGGCCAGGGTGGCAGTGGCCAGAGTTCCTCTTCTCTGTTGGCAGCAGGAGGTAGAGCCCGCTCCAGCTCCTCTGGTGGCGGACGCGGGAACAGCAGCTCGTCTCCCTCTGATGGCGGAGGCGGGAACAGCAGCTCGTCTCCCTCTGATGGCGGAGGCGAGAACAGCAGCTCGTCTCCCTCTGATGGCGGAGGCGGGAACAGCAGCTCGTCTCCCTCTGGTGGCGGAGGCGAGAACAGCAGCTCGTCTCCCTCTGGTGGCGGAGGCAGGAACGGCGACGCTGGTCCTTCCGGCGACGCTGGACCCTCTGGCCCCTCTGGCGACGCGGGACCCCCTGGCCCCTCTGGACCCTCTGGACCCCTTGGCGGCGCAGGACCCTCTGGCCCCTCTGGCGCTCGGGACAGTAGCTCCACCCCAGGCGACGGCGGACCAGCAGCGACCCCAGGCAACGGCAGACCAGCATCCCTAGGAGAAAGCACACTGAGAGTTTCTCTAGACGATGCGGGCAGGCAGGCAACCCCAGGCGATGCGGACAGGCAGGCAACCTTGGGCGGTGCTGTGCCTCTTAGCCGCCGGGCAGTTTGTCCCCGCGCTCCCTTCAGCAGCCGGTACAGAGGCTGGGAGGGACCTCCAGCATCTTCTGCTGGCGGTGGAGGGAGAGACAGCGCCCGCTGTTCCCCCTCTGCTGGCGGTGGAGGGAGAGACAGCTCCGGCTCCTCCCGCTCGGGCCGTGGACGCACCGACTCCTCCCCCTCAGGCTGTGGACGTTCGGGCTCCTCCCTCTCGGGCTGTGGACGTTCGGGCTCCTCCCTCTCGGGCTGTGGACGTTCGGGCTCCTCCATCTCGGGCTGTGGACGTTCGGGCTCCTCCCTCTCGGGCTGCGGACGTTCGGGCTCCCCCCTCTCGGGCTGCGGACGTTCGGGCTCCTCCCTCTCGGGCTGCGGACGTTTGGGCTCCTCCCTCTCGGGCGACAGCAGCAGCTCCCCCTCTCTGGGCGACGGCAGCGGCTCCCCCTCTCTGGGCGACGGCAGCGGCTCCACCCCCTTTTCTTCAAGGAGGGGGATCTCCCCCATGTCTATCGCCAGGTATGCCAGGACCATGACGGCTATCTCCTGGAGGGACCCCGGGTGGTGCTCTCTCTCCCACTCCTCCCACCTCTCCCCATCTCGATGCCACAGCATGCTGAGGGCTGTGGAGAGGTCGTGGAAGAGGTCCGCTTCGGGGTGCACCAACCACTCCCAGATCTCCCGTGATGGTGGTGAAGGCGGTGTTGGTGGGGTGGCTGCCGAGGACGGGGTTGGTAGCTGCTCCTGGTCCAGGTTGTAGGGGCATCCTGCCCAGCTGTGGCCATCCAGCTCACAGCGCCCACACCAGTCAGCTGGTGGCCCATCTGGACAGGACCTCCACCGGTGGTCCTCCTTCCCGCACCAGGAGCACCACGGGAACAAGCTCGCTGGGTCCTCCCACTCTGACACCACGTGTGGCAGGATGACAGAGGTTTGAGGCTCAGAGACAGTGGAAGGGGCAAAATAATGATCTTTATTAAACAAAAATAATCAAATAAATAGGCACAAGGGCCCAAACAAAAGGTTTAAACAAAATACAGAAATGTAGGCTGGGCATTAGCCTTCACTACAGTTTCTTTACCAAAACTAAACAGCACAGCACACCAACAAACAAACTCACCCAAAACTCCTCTCCCACAAAGGGTTTCACCTGCCCTTTTATAGTCTGTGGCTGGAGCCCAATTAACTAATAATTAACAATTAAACACTTAAGGCTCCAGCCACATTCTCACATGTATTTTACAGGGAGGAATTTAACCCCCTCCCTGCCAATCCAAAACAAAACAAGAATCACAAAAACATAATGAAAACAGTAAAAATAACAACAATAACAAAACACAAATTTATAGGGGCGAGCTAGCACCCCATCACAGTTCTCTTGCAGTATTTCCCTGTATATTGCTCCATCTATTCTTCCTTCAATTTTAACAAGATGCCCAGTCCCTGCTGATGAGAAGCATCCCCACAGCATGATGCTGCCACCACCATACTTCACTGTAGGGATGGTGTGTCTTGAGGCATGGGCAGTGTTAGGTTTGCGCCACACATAGCGCTTTGAGTTTTGCCCAGAAAGCTCTATCTTGGTCTCATCTGACCACAAAACCTTTTCCCACATCGCAGCTGGGTCACTCTCATGCTTTCTGGCAAACTCCAGACGTGCTTTCAGATGGTACTTTTTGAGTAACGGCTTCTTTCTTGCCACCCTCCCATACAGGCCAGTGTTATGCAGAGCTCTTGATATGGTTGACTGGTGCACCATTACTCCACTCCCAGCCACTGAACTCTGTAGTTCTTTTAAAGTGATTGTTGGCCTCTCTGTGGCTTCTCTCACAAGTCTCCTTCTTGTTTGTTTTGAGGGACGGTCTTTTCTTGGCAGTGCCTGGGTGGTGTGATGCAGCTTCCACTTCCTGATTATTGATCCAACTGTGCTCACTGGGATATCCAAACACTTGGATATTGTTTTGTACCCTTTCCCTAATCTATGCATTTGTATTACTATCTCTAACTTCTGTAGAATGCTCTTTGGTCTTCATTTTCCTTCACATTCACAGCCTGACCAGTGATCCTTCAACAGTGGGGTTTTTATCCAGAAAATGTGTCAGCAACTTTAATGGTTCACAGGTGGAGGCCAATGGTAAGGTAATTGTGTCCTCGTTAGGGCACTTTCTTTCATCGGTGTAAACTGGGAGCTTCCACAGCACAGGTGTTGAATACTTATGCAAGCAAGATATTTCAGTTTTTTATTTTTCTTAAAAATATTTCCCAACATAAAACCACTGTCACCTTACAATAATTGATTTTGAGTTTCAGTGTTTTAAAATAAAATATCAAACAGAAGGAAATTTCAATGTACCATTTGTAATTCAGTAATATGAGAGAATTGGTCAGGGGTCTGATAACTTTTGCAAGGCACTGTATGTATATATATATATATATATATATATATATATATATATATATATATATATATATATATATAGTAATAGATTGCACCCACTCGGGTTCGTTGCCCCTTTAAAAATATGACCCAACACAAGAACTTTTGGTTTTTTCAAGCACGGTTGCGCTATATTTAATTCACAAAACAAAATAAACACAATAAACAAAATAAACACCTAGCTCCTTACCAGCACTAACTAACACACAGGAACACCCTGACTACAAGTGGGACAGCTAAGCCGTTTCCCCACCAAACAATAAACAAAAACCACACATGTTTAATACAGCACACTTTTTTACCTCACGACTGCCAGGAAGCAGAACACCTCTTCTGCCTCCTTCTCCTCCACAGCCTTGAGCAAATTAACTGCTTTTCTTTTATACCCTGCACCTGGTCCCAATTCACAATTACCACCCAGGTGCAGGGGATAATTACACAATAAAACAATTAAATTAAACAATAGCACAATTAAACAATACAAGAAGGTGCCTTTTCTTCAGAGAGGTTTTAACCCCCTCCCTGCTGTCTCGCACAACCCACTGCCTTACAATATATATATATATACAGTACTGTGCAAAAGTTTTAGGCAGGTGTGAAAAAATGCATAAAGTAAGAATGCTTTCAAAAATAGACATGTTAATAGATTATATTCATCAATTAACTAAATGCAAAGTGAGTGAACAGAAGAAAAATCTCAATCAAATCCATATTTGGTGTGACCACCCTTTGCCTTCAAAACAGCATCAATTCTTCTAGGTACACTTGCACAAAGTCAGGGATTTTGTAGGCATATAGTCAGGTGTATGATTAAACAATTATACCAAACAGGTGCTAATGATCATCAATTCAATATGTAGGTTGAAACACAATCATTAACTGAAACAGAAACAGCTGTGTAGGAGGAATAAAACTGGGTGAGGAACAGACAAACTCAGCTAACAAGGTGAGGTTGCTGAAGACAGTTTACTGTCAAAAGTCATACACCATGGCAAGACTGAGCACAGCAACAAGACACAAGGTATTTATACTGCATCAGGAAGGTCTCTTCCAGGCAGAAATTTCAAGGCAGACAGGGGTTTCCAGATGTGCTGTCCAAGCTCTTTTGAAGAAGCACAAAGAAACGGGCAACATTGAGGACCGTAGACGCAGTGATCGGCCAAGGAAACTTACTGCAGCAGATGAAAGACACATCATGCTTACTTCCCTTCGCAATCGGAAGATGTCCAGCGGTGCCATCAGCTCAGAATTGGCAGAAAACAGTGGGACCCTGGTACACCCATCTACTGTCCGGAGAAGTCTGGTCAGAAGCGGCCTTCATGGATGACTTGCGGCCAAAAAGCCATACCTCCGACGTGGAAACAAGGCCAAGCGACTCAACTATGCACGAAAACACAGGAACTGGGGTGCAGAAAAATGGCAGCAGGTGCTCTGGACTGATGAGTCAAAATTTGAAATATTTGGCTGTAACAGAAGGCAGTTTGTTTGCCGAAGGGCTGGAGAGCGGTACACAAATGAGTGTCTGCAGGCAACAGTGAAGCATGGTGGAGGTTCCTTGCAAGTTTGGGGCTGCATTTCTGCAAATGGAGTTGGGGATTTGGTCAGAATTAATGGTCTCCTCAATGCTGAGAAGTACAGGCAGATACTTATCCATCATGCAATAGCATCAGGGAGGCATCTGATTGGCCCCAAATTTATTCTGCAGCATGACAATGACCCCAAACATACAGCGAAAGTCATTAAGAACTATCTTCAGCGTAAAGAAGAACAAGGAGTCCTGGAAGTGATGGTATGGCCCCCACAGAGCCCTGATCTCAACATCATCGAGTCTGTCTGGGATTACATGAAGAGAGAGAAGCAACTGAGGCTGCCTAAATCCACAGAAGAACTGTGGTTAGTTCTCCAAGATGTTTGGGCCAACCTACCTGCCGAGTTCCTTCAAAAACTGTGTGCAAGTGTACCTAGAAGAATTGATGCTGTTTTGAAGGCAAAGGGTGGTCACACCAAATATTGATTTGATGTTTTTCTTCTGTTCACTCACTTTGCATTTTGTTAATTGATAAATATAAACTTTACAGCATTTTTTCACACCTGCCTAAAACTTTTGCACAGTACTGTATATATATATATATATATATATATATATATATATATATATATATATATACAGACGTGCTCAAATTTGTTGGTACCCTTACAGCTCATTGAAATAATGCTTCATTCCTCCTGAAAAGTGATGAAATTAAAAGCTATTTTATCATGTATACTTGCATGCCTTTGGTATGTCATAGAATAAAGCAAAGAAGCTGTGAAAAGAGATGAATTATTGCTTATTCTACAAAGATATTCTAAAATGGCCTGGACACATTTGTTGGTAACCCTTAGAAAAGATAATAAATAATTGGATTATAGAGATATTTCAAACTAATTAGTTTCTTTAATTAGTATCACACATGTCTCCAATCTTGTAATCAGTCATTCAGCCTATTTAAATGGAGAAAAGTAGTCACTGTGCTGTGTTTGGTACCATTGTGTGCACCACACTGAACATGGACCAGAGAAAGCAAAGGAGAGAGTTGTCTGAGGAGATCAGAAAGAAAATAATAGACGAGCATGGTAAAGGTAAAGGCTACAAGACCATCTCCAAGCAGCTTGATGTTCCTGTGACAACAGTTGCAAATATTATTAAGAAGTTTAAGGTCCATGGAACTGTAGCCAACCTCCCTGGGTGCGGCCGCAAGAGGAAAATTGACCCCAGAGTGAACAGAAGGATAGTGCAAATGGTAGAAAAAGAACCAAGGATAACTGCCAAAGAGATACAAGCTGAACTCCAAGGTGAAGGTACGTCAGTTTCTGATCGCACCATCCGTCGCTTTTTGAGCGAAAGTGGGCTGTATGGAAGAAGACCCAGGAGGACTCCACTTTTGACAGAAAAACATAAAAAAGCCAGACTGGAATTTGCTAAAAATGCATATTGACAAGCCACAATCCTTCTGGGAGAATGTCCTTTGGACAGATGAGTCAAAACTGGAGCTTTTTGGCAAGTCACATCAGCTCTATGTTCACAGACGAAAAAATTAAGCTTTCAAAGAAAAGAACACCATACCTACAGTGAAACATGGAGGAGGCTTGGTTATGTTTTGGGGCTGCTTTGCTGCGCCTGGCACAGGGTGCCTTGAATCTGTGCAGGGCACAATGAAATCTCAAGACTATCAAGGCATTCTGGAGCGAAACGTACTGCCCAGTGTCAGAAAGCTCTGTCTCAGTCGCAGGTCATGGGTCCTCCAACAGGATAATGACCCAAAACACACAGCTAAAAGCACCCAAGAATGGATAAGAACAAAACATTGGACTATTCTGAAGTGGCCTTCTATGAGTCCTGATCTGAATCCTATCGAACATCTATGGAAAGAGCTGAAACTTGCAGTCTGGAGAAGGCACCCATCAAACCTGAGACAGCTGTTTGCTCAGGAAGAGTGGGCCAAACTACCTGTTAACAGGTGCAGAAGTCTCATTGAGAGCTACAGAAAACGTTTGATTGCAGTGATTGCCTCTAAAGGTTGTGCAATAAAATATTAGGTTAGCGGTCCCATCATTTTTGTCCATGCCATTTTCATTTGTTTTCTTATTTACAATATTATGTTGAATAAAAAATCAAAAGCAAAGTCTGATTTCTATTAAATATGGAATAAACAATGGTGGATGCCAATTACTTTTGTCAGTTTCAAGTTATTTCAGAGAAAATTGTGCATTCTTCGTTTTTTGTGGAGGGGGTACCAACAAATTTGAGCATGTCTGTATATATGTTTGTGAAGTACACTGACTTATAAGTTTTGATTTAACAAGGCAGATCATTGATTTGTGAACCAGCTACATTTTATGTAAAACATTATTGCACATATAATCCTAAATTGTTATTAAATGCAAATTCTCTGTGTTTGCATGTATGTGCATGTTTAAACCTCAGCAATATCGGTTTGCAACTTAACAGTACTGTTTTATGGAGGAATTTGTTATGTGAATTACCGTATTTGCATGCATATAACATAGGGTTGTGTGCCAACTGCATTGATTAGACTGAGCTCAACAACCACTGCCATAGACTCTTGCCTGAGAAGCTAAAATGTTATTTTGCTAATAAAGTATGCATCAAGTTTATTCAGATTTCCGGCTGAAAAACAAACAAACCCTGAAACGTTCAACACCCCATCATTCAAAATGCACAGTGTGGAAAATACAGAATGGAAGAATTGTTTAACAGAGAATACAACACATTGTATAAGTTACAAAGCCAACCTTGCCTAGAACTGAATTATTCCCCATATACACTACTGTATGTCTTGTACACAATGAAAAAGGCACAAGATTAAAGATTTCACAATGTTTAAACATTATAATCTATCTAGAAATGCGTTGATAAAAACAATGTTAGACATTATTATTAGTATTATATTATATACAGACCATATAAAGAGGCTATAGAAATACAGTGTGATAAGAACATCTAAGTGAGAAATTTTAAGAAAAACTTTACACTAGTAACGTATCAGTGTAATAAAAAACTTAATACATTCAATGACAGACGTTTCAACTAGAAGTCTTTTTCAATGTCATTGACTATATTACATTTCTATTAGCATTTCTAAATTCAGCACTACTGAGTCATTAAAGTAAAGGTTATGGATATTACTCACAAAAAACACACATTCATGAGATGTAATGCCTCAAGTGTTTATTAAATACTTTGCACAACAATGATACCACGGGGTTTAAATGAAGCAATAAGTCATTGTGTGTTGTTTAGTGTTTTCCACTGGGAGTATACTGAAGGTCATCACATAGAGCAAGGTGGAGTCAAGCACACCATACCAGAGTGGAGCCACCATGGGCCAGTCTAGTCCCTGCAGTGTATCTCACACCTATAAGGGTTATTGCTAAATATGGCCTCCATTCGACTCAAGAATGGGTTCCATTGTCGAATAATATGAAAACCCAAGAATGTAGCATTTTCTCAGGACCCACAATGCTCATGAGATGGCATCTTTTAAATCGCGTAGGAATCGCGAGATTGCAATGTGGCCAATTGTAGATTATTGGTTTTTGTATATATTTAGTCTGCATCATATTTTCTCTTGCACTCTTTGTAAGTCTGATAGAGCAAAGATTACATTTTTGAACATTAATACAGTAGTCTGTCACATATCCGATTGTGGTGGGACCAGAGTAAGGGCAGATATGTATAAAGTTGGACAAATAAATCCTGTTTTAAATACCATTATTCACAGCCTTAGCAATTACTATATTCACACAATTATTGTTTTGAGATTCAGCTTTTACTAGGGAGTTCCCCTAAATCCCTTGTTTAGAAAGCTAGAGGGTATTAATGCTTGTGACAGGGTTGCAGGGTAGAAAACTGTGGTGGGAGCTACAATCTCTGAACTAATCTTCTCTGTTCAATGATAAACAAATTCTGGCTACTCACCCACCTGTTGTCTATTTCAACTTGCTTACTTACTCTTCGGTATCAAACCCTGGTTCTCGTTCTGGTTCTCTCACTCACTCACTCACACACACACAGGTGATTTTCAGCTTCTTTACCCCAGTTAGCTTTGGTTTTGCAGCAGCCCTGCGGTGAATAATCGGAACTTTTTTATACGTGACGTCTCGCTGGAACACACCTACCTGCTGATTAGATTCCACACCTGGTAATCACACACAGCAGGCAGGCTCTCCCAGGAGTGTCAGGTTCTTCTTTAATTGCAATAAATACACACTACTTACAATATACATTTACACAAAAACCCCTCTTCATGTAAAGGGAACCTGCCCTGCCACTGTGCTGTATACACTTACATTAGTGTCGGGTAATTTACATAGTAGCAAAATGCATAGGTTTACACGTGGCTGACACTACTGAAGAGCTTGCTCACGGAGGATAAACGGTCAGGGCGGATATGTGCGGCGGATACGCAACGGATTACAGTAAGTAGTTTTACAAAATACCAAGCAGTTTTAAAATGTAGTGCACAAAGTATTACAAAGCAGTATGTTCACAAACAAAGCACCAGGCATGATCAAACACTTTTTCTTAAATGGCGACTACCTATTCAACTATTGAATTCTATCAAATGAATAGTTGTCCTATCTATAGTATCATTTCCCAGTGTGTTTTATGTGCTGTATGTGCTGTGTCGTGTATGTGTTGTGTCGTGTATATGCAGTGTAGTGTATGTGCAGTGTATATGTGCTGTGTCGTGTATGTGCTGTGTTGTGTATATGCTGTGTAGTACATGTGCTGTGTAGTATATGTGCAGTGTAGTGTATGTGCTGTGTAGTTGCAGTGTAGTATATGTGTTGTGTAGTGTATGTGCTGTGTCGTGTATGTGCAGTGTCGTGTATGTGCTGTGTAGGTGCAGGGTAGTATATGTGCTGTGTCGCGTATATGCAGTATAATACATGTGCTGTGTAGTGTATGTGCAGTGTAGTGTATGTGCTGTGTAGTGCATGTGCTGTGTTCTGGTCCTGTGAACTCCGTTGGGGGAGCAGGCTCCTGCTGTGATGAAGGGAAGGCGCCCAATGTCTGCAGAGCCTCAGTCTCTGTTCAAGTCCCTGTCTTCCAGGGGAATTGTCAATAGCATTTAGGACACAACAAGGGGGCTTGTAGCGGCAGTAAAACACTGTCACACCACACCATGACAAGCATGCAGTTCGTTTTGAGAACAGGATGTATACCTCCGAAATATATTAACCAATGCCAAGTTCCTGCGTCTTCTTTGCAAGCAGTAAAAAATATTGTTTTTAAGAGGGTGAAAATGAGCAAAAACAATATACAGGACAATTGTATTTTTAAAACTAGTGTTCATCCATACAAACACTTAAAATTTGAAATTGCAAGATAAAACTAGGAAACTAAAACATTAAATTTATTGGTAACTTATGTTGTATGTGAAAAACTGTATGTAACTTACCAGTGTAAAAAAAAATACAAATGACAAAAAGTCAGTCACAATGAAACTGTTTCGTTCTGCATGACTTGAACTGTTTAGTTATTAAAGTTATTAATTAGTTCCATTCATTATGCATAATAAAGCATAGTAAACTTAACATCGTACAATTATGCACACAGTGATCTAAGTGAATAATAATAATAATAATAATAATAATAATAATAATAATAATAATAATAATAATAAAACACTTTTACTAAATCTTTCTTCCCCTTTCTTTTTTCTCTCTTACCCGCTCTATCTCTCTATTCCTCTTTTTCTTCCCTCTCTTCCCCTCTCTCTCTTTCTCTCTATTCCTCTCTCTTCCTTCTCTTCCCCTCTATCTCTCTCACCCTCTTTCTTTCTCCCTCTTTCTCTCTCCTCTCTCTATTCCTCGTTCTTTCTTCCCTCTCTTCCCCTCTCTCACTTTCTCTCTCCCCCTTTCTCTCCTCTTTCTCTCTCTCCCTCTTTCTCTCCTCTTTCTCTCTGTTTCTCTATTCCTTATTCTTTCTTCCCTCTCTTCCCCTCTCTCACTTTCTCTCTCTCTCCCCCTTTCTCTCTCTCCTCTCTCTCTTTCTCTCTCTCCTCTAGTGTAAGCACCCACTCCCTGCACGGCACTGCCTGTCCGATGTGCTGCTGTCTAGCTGAGCAGAGCTCCTGGACGTGTTTATTACTCGACATTAACATCACAGCGCCACACCCCTGGGCTACAGGACCCCCAGACCTTTTCTTTTTTATTTTTTTTGTTAAATTTGATGTTGGCTCTAATGCTCACGTAGATGCCTGGGCCAGCCACACCACTGGCCTCAGAGGAGAGTGTGTGCCTGTGAATAAACTGCAGTTAGACTCACATAACAGCTGCCCTGTGACTGCATTGGAACCGCACTACAGAGGAAGCTGGAATGATGGGCTTGGTTCAGGTCAAACTGATTCTTCAGGTTGGAGCTCTGGGGCTAGTTTTTTGTGCTCCAATCAGTGAATGCTGAGATAATTCTACACTTTTAAGTGAATATTTTTCATTTGACAATTTAACAGAATACACCAGTAATTTAATGTTCCATGAAGTCATTAAGCTGAGAGAACACGAAGAGTAAATTAACCTATGTTGGATTGAATAAATGCAGAACATCTGAGGGTAGGACATTTGTTCTTTATTTTACCACCCACTCCTACTGATTTCTGTAATGGTGACTTTATGGATACCTAATATTAAAATGCTAAGTTCCATGTGCAATTGAAAACAGTTGAAGACAACCTTAAAGTTTCTGTTAAAATGAAAGCCTTATAATGAAATGTTTCTCAAAAAAATGACATTTTATACCATATTACATTCATATTAAAGACAACATTATTCTTTTACAATAGAAATATGAAATTAAAAGAGACAGAAGTCCTTCTGAAATTCAGGTCACGTGATAAATACCAGTAAGACTTGCAAACTATCAGAATACTGCAATTGTATTTTAATCTACAGAGCAGGTACAGTATACATGCCTTAAGCCTGCCCAGGACTGTAAGGAATATCATTTTATACCTTCTAGCTAAGTTTGAAAGGACAAAGGTCCATAAGATTTGGCCACAAGTGACAGCCAAAATTGTAATATTTACTATAGAAGATGCTTCACCTTTGATGGAACAACCATTGGGGTGTATTTGCAGAAATAAATGTGTCTATTGCCACATTCTTATTTTAAGTTGCACAAGTGGGCTTACATAGGATAGGTTTGGAACGAATACAAATGTAACAATACACAAGTTCAGCAAATACACCCTATGGTAGTTCCATTAAGGTGAAACAACTTCTGTGGTAAATATTTAATTTTAGATCTTTTTAGATCCTTTCAAATAAACAAAAAAAGAATATAATTTGTTAAATGTTGACTAGACTTAGTGTAGAAGCAAAGACAGAAAGACAGTCAGATAGCCCTGATGTAACTTTTTAAATTTCCAAGGTGGTTTGAATGTGATCCTTCAGATTAGCAGCCACGTTAGCTGTGTGCATAAGCAAATCAAATCGTCTGAGGCAACAATAAAGAGGTCTCTCTCCCATTTTCTGTTTAGCCTGCAGTCAGGAAGGCTAGGAATTGCAGAATTCGCAGAAGAGAAGGGTAAACACACACACGCACGCACACACACACACACACTAATTAAAGCCTTCATTGCACGCAGGAAGATGTGTGATTCTGACATTTAGTAAAGGGAGATTTGGGGAGACGAGCAAAAAATCTAGCGCTTGGGTTGAGCCTGGCTCGAGGCTGACTGGCAAACGAGAGCGTACTTACCAGAGCACCGCAGAAAGGTCATTTATATGAAAAGGCTAATGTGTCATTGCTTTTGTTCTTGTACTCACAAGCATATGTTACCCTAGCCTCTCCACATGCTTCAAAAGAAAAGTTTTTCTAGAATGATGTTCTTATGATGTTCCAGCTGTGCTGTTCAAAACCAGGAGGGTTCTTCAATTCTTCAAATTTAAATGCTATGTAGGATGACTGATAGATTCTGCAGAATGCTCCTTTTTTACAGATGGTTTCTTGCACATTGCAAAGAATTTATGGATAAGCAATGTATTATACAACCTGTTCTGGCATGCTATCTAGATATTGAAGATGCAATCAGAAACCAATTTTCTAACGGAATATTGGACAGGTATAATCACCATTATAAAATGACAGAAGGAGCAATCTCATTGGCTAACAACCTGTGTATATGTGCCCCCATACCAGAACAGTGTGGAACTTTTAAAATCACTCTTCTTGACAAGCGATTCACATTGCGAGGGGTGGAGTAGGGCTGGGGTGTAATTTTATAAATGCAATAACGCTCTCAAGGGTGTTAAAACATGATCCAAGATCTGCATGCCTTGGCTGTTGCACAAAACCCCTAGATGTGCAGTTATGGGACCATATTTGAACACCCTGTTGTGTGTTATTGCTTTTATAATCGATGCAGCGTATTAATCAAAAGCTAAAAAAAAAGTTTAGATCCTTCAAATACACAGAAAACATGCATATGTATATTGTTATACATTCTTATATAATATATGCAGTAAGAAAACATGTTATTAAAAAGCAAAAAAGAAAACTGTGTACACTCTTCATGAAAGATTTGTTAACAGAAAACGAAATGTGGCTGTGAAACGTGTTATTTGCTTCACATGCTTTAGATAGTTCCATTGGTTTAATTTAATAATTACGGACATGGATGGAACAAAGATACAAAGATACAATGGCTTATTTCCATGTCCCCATTCTATTGTACGCTGCTTGTGCTAGTGGTTCTGGGTTATGTTATTATTTTCACTAAATCTGCCTTTAACTGGCTTTGAGCTGCTCTGAGCTTGTCTGTGGAATCCTAAATGCCAGGACAGAACAGCCTTCCTAATTCCATTCATGTGTGACCTTTCAACTCTTTTTGGTTGGATGGGCAGTAGGTGAATTAGAGTGTTTCTGCTATTTTTTTAATCATTATTGTTTTATTCTTCCCTGAAACACCTTCCTTTGCACTTGCTTCAAAATGGTTTCTTTTGTTGAGGCAGAAACACTGGCTTTGTTTATTAAAATGGAACATTAATAAACAATAGCAGAGCAAAAGCTTCCTCCCCTTTGTATTTTATACGGAACGCAATGCTAATCAAAGTGGATCTGAAAGTCATTTGAAATCTGTCCTCAGTCCTTACAGGGTGGAGGGCAGGGATCAGAGTAGTTACATGAGGCCCTAGCTGGAGAGTATCTTCAGGGGTCATTTTAAAAGCGTGTCTTTATTTGCCTTTTGTTAGGGATTGGCAGGGAAGAGGGGGGAGCTGGAGGGGAAAAGTGGAGTCTCATAATGTATCTGTTTATAGTCACCCTGAAGGGGAGATGGACAGTGAGTCTGAAACCCTGTTTTTTAAATTCTGCCACAAAGGGAACTTTTAAGGACAAAAAGCATATGTTGCCCAACTCTCTTGTTGTTATTTAAGAAAGTCACCAGTCCCCTGCCTGACCGCCATCCCTGCCATCAAGGAGAATTACATGGGATGTGGCTGGGGTTAGTGCTGTTGCCATGGTGCCCTGGATTCCGGCTGGCATTTCCATGCGAACGATTGGGCAACATTGAAATGAACAAGGGCTGATGAGCCCATGAGGCTCAGAGAGAGGAAGAGAGGGGGCACGTGCTGTCCACCCCCTGCCTGTCTGGTGGATTATGTGGCAGCCGCCAGTTCTGAGACACAGCCTAACTATACGAGCCGGGGGGGGGGCAAACCAGCATCGTAAAGGAATGCCATCCCAGATCTGCCCATAAATTGCAAGCTGGCTGAAGTAAAAGTGCTGAGGTCTTTGCATTGAAATTGCTGACAATTAACATCCCCAGCCACTGCAATGAATTAACTGCTAGTGGTAAGCTGAGGATACAGATAACAATTGGGCATACAAAACTGGGGAGAAAAACCAGGGTAAAAAATTGGCAATGACTAAATTAAAAAAAAAGAACCTGTTAAAATGTATTAAAAGCGAAACACTACACTATGCTTTTCCAATCGATGATAATAAGACAAAGTCTTCTGTCAGTGAGAATTTATATATAATGATCTAATAGACTGTCAGAGCCTAATGTAACAAAACCACTCATGGTCATCTTCAGTTATAAGATAAATGATAAGTTTTGTATTTAAGACAAAGATGCTTCTTTTACTTGCACTTAGTTATTTTACAGGAGTGTTCTGTATACTTTTTCTCAATTTGTGTCAGATCTCAAACAGCATACCAGTGAGTGGTTAATAACATCTGTGGTAAGTCATTTATATAACTGCTTTCATCATATAATTTATCCACATGTGCTCCTCTGGATTTATCAGCTCAGCACAGGGCTTTTTTTGCATTATGATTTACCTGTCACGATTTATTAGGTTTTGCGGTCCACAGACTACTCTCAGTCTTTCAAACAATCATGAATCTGTGATGTTGAAAAACAACAAAACATCCCTTTATCTTATACCTGGGCAATGAAGTATATCAATTAGGCTGACATGTATTGTGACAGGTTGACCAAGGTAAGGAGACTCAGAGTCAGGATATGCAGGGAAAATAAAAGACTTCTAATTAAACAAAATACACAAAACAAAAGGCACGATGGCCAACCAAAAAGACAAACACAAAGACAGGCTCCACACATCCACACATCCACACATCCACACATCCACACATCCACACATCCACACATCCACACATCCACACATCCACACATCCACACATCCACACATCCACACATCCACACATCCACACATCCACACATCTTCTCACAGTCACAAATACTCACCAACTAACATACCCAACCACTCCCTTTTATACAGGTGCCTGGGCTAATTGGGAAATTCGCACCTCATTAGCCCAGGCACATTCCACACATTCCTCACACAAACTCACTGAACCACACCCCAAACTCACTCTAAACAATACAAAAACACAAAACCACCACAAAATAGGCTGCACCCCATCACAGTATTTATTTAAAACATGTTTTAATTGGTAACTATTTAAAATGTATGACTCAGCGTCCCCAATAATACATTAACCTAAATCCTCAAAAATAAAAATGTATTATTAACCCTATTTTTACCCCAAATTGGTAAAAGCACAGCCCCGTGGTGTGTCAAGGAAGTGCGGGTTCATAGCTGTGCAAAGTGGCTGATCTTCGATGGGGATTCTAGATGGAGCATTGCACTGGCTCTGGGGCTCAGGTTAGGGAGGCAAAATCATCACAGGCTGGTTGCTCGCTGACGTTTGTTGTAGAGACTTGGTGGTGGAATGGGAGGACGTCCATTGATCTTCAGTTCTCCTGAGCTGTTGTGGGGACTGCATTGAGGGAACATAATTAGCCATTCTTAATTGGCTACACTAAATGTATAAGTCAGAAGGAGTCAGAAACCAGGGGCATAATACATCTATTTATTAAAAAAAATAATAATGTCACTAAATAGCATGTTTCAAGATATGGTTGAATAACAATTGAAATAAATAGATAATAAATACATGTCCTTACATGTCCTTACTCCAGTAGCTGACTTCAGAGTGATAATGGAATTTGCTGGTACATTACCCATTTGGCTAGCACATTTGGTGGCTCCGTGTCATTTCTAATAAGCCGCCACTGCTCATCGGAGCACCCTGCGCAGGAGAAAGTGCTAAGCTGTTATGAGCACTGTCCATGCTTGTGACAAGCAGTCCGGAATCCGGCATGACAGTGTCAGACCTATTCATTAGTAGCAGCAGAGTGACAGCAGACTGTGCTGACAATGTGCACAGAGGGAGAGAATACCTCTAGACTGGGCTTGTGGTGGACCTGATACACATTTACTAAATGAGCTACAATGTTCATGCTAGGAAAAAGAAGGGAGTGAAGGGACTTGATTGAAGCCTTTAAAATCATAAATGGTATCGATAAAGTTAACCGAAGACACTACTTCAAATTTAGCACAGAGAGAAGAAGATGAGTAAAAGTAAGTTTGCAACAGAAGGTAGGAAGCACTTTTTACACCGAGAGTTATAAATGCATGGAATAGTCTACCAGGTGAAGTAGTAGGATCTAAAACACTGGGCACATTAAACTAAAAGATTCTGTGCTTTTAAATGAGTTCCCCCCAGTAGGGGAGAATGATGTGCTAACAGGAGACAAGCCATGATGGGCTGAATGGCCTTTTCTCATTCCCAAAGTTTTCTTATGTTCTTGTTTTCTTATGTTCCCTCACCCTTGTGTCATCCATGTTACCTG
The DNA here is from genome assembly GCF_902713425.1 of Acipenser ruthenus. Lineage (NCBI taxonomy): Eukaryota > Metazoa > Chordata > Actinopteri > Acipenseriformes > Acipenseridae > Acipenser > Acipenser ruthenus. Next base: position 11,400,332 of record NC_081209.1, read on the forward strand.
GTTTCCGCTTAGATTTTCTGTCACATCATTGAAGCAAGGTTCATAGTCACAAGCCTTGCTAAAGACAATTTCAAGTTGCTTAGCTCATTATCACACATAGGATTTTTGCATTTTCAATATGAAAGGTTAGAGTAAGAGACTAACTTGATTTTTAGCCCAACTTTCAACACCAGTGAGTGCTTCCCTGCTGACAGCTACATTTGAGTTACTGTAATTGAGGCTCTTAACATGATGTGTTGAGTCTGGTGGGGTTTTTCTGTTTTATTTGAATATTTTACAATAACAGGTACATTATTACGAACCATTCGTTTTGTTTTTTGAGATTCAATGGTAGATGAATATAATACAATTATGTAATTTCTATTTTCCCTAAATATTATAAAAACACCAGATTCAATCCATCTCGTTAACAGCCGCAATTAACTCAACAAGCACATCACAATGCAATTGTCTGCAGGGAAGCTTGCAGTGTTGAAGGTGGGAACAACAATCAAGTTAGTCTCTAACCTTTCCAGATGGTTTCACAGACCTCGATTAGCACTAATCTCGGACTAACCATAGCAAACATCAGTGCTTGTGTCAGTCCACCTCAGTGATGTCATTTTAAAAGAGAAATCCTGTGAATTTTGACACTTCCTTACTCAAATGGCTCGCTGTAATGTTTTAAAGCCTGCCCTGGTACCACACAGCATGACATTAGCCATAAAAGTGCTGAAGTGAATGAAGCAACAGTATGCAATGGGAGGATCAATGCCTGTGGAGTCATTTCACAATAAAATCAGCAACGTCTACAGCAGTGGTACTCAACTCTGGCCCTCGAGAGCAAAGCCAGTCCAGGTTTTTACTCCAAGCAGGTTCTAATATAGTTAATTGAATCTGCTAAGAGGCAATTAACTAATTTAGGACATGGTTAGAATAAAGACCAGACTGGAATAGATCTTGAGGGCCAGAGTTGGATACCACTGGTCTACAGTATGGATGAAGCTGACCTTTTTTACAGGATGTTACCAAATTGTTTTCTATCAACCAGCAAACATTACAGAAAATAAAATATCCATCACATTTGCATTGTGTGCAAATGCAGATGGGACACATAAGCTCAAGGTATTTGTCATAGGAAAATCAAAAAGACCTAAAACTTTAATGTGGACCTATAAATCCCATACATGGCAAACATAGATGACAGTTTGCAGACTGGATGAAAGGGCTAAACCAGCGTAAGTGTGCAGTAAGAAATCACCAGATCTTGTTTCTGCTAGATAATGCAACGTGTCGCATCATCCCAGATAGGCTAAGAAACACAACTGTACACTTTCATCCACCAAACACAACCAGCCATCTGCAGCCAATAGATGCTGGTGTGATCCAGGCTTTTCTCGCTACTGACAGCTACAGATTCGTCATCTGAGTGACACGGTTGACAGCACCAGAAACCTGTCTTGTATTTAAATGATGCAATCCAGTTGCCACCCTCGCTATATGGCTAGTTTGGTCCCTGTCCCATACTCTGTGATATAATGAGACAGCACTGTTACACGAATGACACGAGTAAGAGAATAGTATGCTTTTTAAACCTTTTCCATCCAATGCTTAACACTGGAACCGCTGCGCTTATACTCATACCTAAAACCGCAACCGGCAGTCATTATGACGGTTACATTTTAAACAACCTCAATATTAAAATGAAAGACAAACTATCGGATACAGCTCAAAAGCACATTATATCATACATCTGCACAGCAGAAATACCATATTTAATTGAACAATTAAACATAAAAGGGTTTATTAACTTACCACATATAAAGCAAGCTTCAAGATGAAATCTCTCCGACTGACATTGTCCCCGGTGCCTTCCTTGTACAAAACAAAGGAATTGATGGCTGCCAGGTCCAGTAGAGATAACAAAAGGCTTGTGTGTATATATATATATATATATATATATATATATATATATATATATATATATATATATATATATTTTATTTATTTCTTAGCAGACACCCTTATCCAGGGCGACTTACAATTGTTACATTATACATTATATAGATATCACATTATTTTTTTTTTTACTTACAATTACCCATTTATACAGTTTGGTTTTTACTGGAGCAATCTAGGTAAAGTACCTTGCTCAAGAGTACAGCAGCAGTGTCCCCCCACCTGGGATTGAACCCACGACCCTCCGGTCAAGAGTCCAGAGCCCTAACCACTACTCCACACTGCTGCCCTAATATATATTATCTATTATATTATTTTATATATATATTATTTTCGTGTCCTGCTTTTCAAACAGGGTATTTAATACATGTATTTAGGAAAAGTCATAAATGGACAACCGCATCACTTTCAGACACACAGAGTAATTTAAAATTGAAAATCTCAACCCGTCAAAATGACTGCTGTGGCGGGTCTAATGCTAAAGGTGTAACAACCAAGGCCTTAGAAAAATATTTTTAATGAAATGTGCAGCACTCATCCATGTCATTTGTTTTATATTTAGCCACACATTAATTTACTTTTCTTACTATAAAAAACAGACGTTATAGAGCAATAAGTTAACAAACTTAATGTAATTTAATAAAGAGTATGCTACATGTTTGGAATAAAACATACTTACTTGATCCATTGAATACCATTAAACACATTTACATTAAAACTATACTGTTTTGGGGAAACTAAGTGGGATTCCATTAATGTAACCGAGTCCTCCCATGAACTGTGTCCAGTATATAGTTCATTGAACCAGTCAGAGCAGAGTGCCGTTTAATGAGGGCAGGTGGATCTTGTTTGGGGACAGTAGGTAGGATTTCCTGCCTCCGAATAGGGCTCGTCATTGCTCAACCCATTATGGATTAGGATCTGCTTCATGGAGCAAAACAGAGCATACAAAACATAAATAGATACATAAATTAATAAATAATTAAGAGGGAGAAAAAGCGTGAGGAAGAAATGGAGCAGTGACTCGGCCAGAGCGAGGCATGGAAAGACGTTTTCGAAGCAGAATCTCTTTCTGTGAGTGTTTGCAGAGCTGTGAGCCCCATTCCCTCTGTCCCTCTAGACTGCAGATTTGCAGTTCACCAGGAGCAGACATGGCATCTAATCAAACTGCATCAGCCTGTCGCAAATATGACGGTTACCCCAGAGACGGCAGCACGGCACTAAAAAACTTTATTAGCGTTACGTCTAATGTGATTTTTCCATGCTTTCCCTTTTTGCTTGTTATTTTCTATACTCAGGGGGTTTTTGTTAAAACTCGGTAAGTGGATTTTAAGTAAATGTAGTCACTTTCATGCATTTCAAAGTTACACTTTGTTTAAACATTTATTTATTTTTTTTTACAAAGAAACAAACAAAGCCTTTTATATACAGCACTCCAGATTCTGATACTCTTAATAGCTTATGCAAAAAGTATCATCAGACTTAATATCTTCACAATTGAACAAGAACTCTAAAACAGACAGACAGACAGTAGGACAGACAGACTCCACATACCTTGAGTTTATAAAACATTCAAAAACACTATTTGCAAGTTTTGAGCTATACCTATGATGAAAAAGTTGAAGACCGTGACATGTACAGAATAGTATAAGCATTACCAAGTGTAATGTCAATTTAATAAGCAGTTCTTCAGATACATAGTGTTCTGATAGTGTTCTGGTGAATGTTATAAAGCCTTGGAAAAATCTTGTAAATTTGACAACACTTGTAAGAGATTGATAAATCAGCCCCTTTGCATTCTAAATGGTTGCTAGCCTTCACTTTTCCAGAGGAGCTGAACGCTACTGAGAATGAATTCCTCTGCTGCAGGCTTTGCTCTGACCTCAGGAGTGTTCCCAGACCCCCACCCCAACATACATCACACACACAAACACTGCAGTGCCAATCTGGGGCCCTGCAGACACGTTTGTGAGGAGATGTAGTTTTACTGTCGCTCGCAGCTCCGGCTCACAGTGCTTTTGAAGGATGCCTTGCCTTTCCTCACAGGATAGAGAGCTTTTCTCTTTAGCCTAACTCTACAATACTAACAATCCCGATTGCTCTTTTTAAGTCTGTGTTTAGTTTTCCTTAAAGGTGCAGGCATTTGCAACAGTGGAGAAAGAACAGGAAATAACCCTCTATTGCACACAGTATATTAGTCAGATACATCTCCCACCAAGACACGCAACTCCAGTGACCTCACACCACCAGCAAGTGTCTTAACCTCCATGCAAAAGATCTGGGCTCACCAGTATTTGTGGTTATACAGCTATGGCCAAAAGTTTTGCATCACCTAGAATTTTATTTAACTTTCTTTTATTTAACATTAGGTAATCAAAGAAACTACAAAATGATATTGCAAGTCTACAGGAAGCCATATTAGTAGTACATAATTTTATGTTAGATGTTGCAATTTATAGGAGGCTGGGTGTTCCAGTGGCTAAAGAAACGGGCTTGTAACCAGGCGGTCCCCGGTTCAAATCCAACCTCAATCACTGACTTATTGTGTGACCCTGAGCAAGTCACTTAACCTCCTTGTGCTCCATCTTTCGGGTGAGATGTTGTTGTAAGTTACTCTGCAGCTGATGCATAGTTAACACACCCTAGTCTCTGTAAATCGCCTTGGATAAAGGTGTCTGCTAAATAAACAAATAATAATAAATGTCAAATTTTTTAATTGTTGTCAGTTTTTCATTAAGTATATGGAAAACTACAAAGCGGTATGCAACTCAATATGCTAATGTAAGGTTTCATTCGACTTTATGATCAAGATTAGTTAACTCTATAGGGTGATGCAAAACTTTTGGCCTTATCGGTATGTTACTAACTTGTTGTGGTGGCACACAGGCTACGTTAGCTCTCTATCAAAGTAAAACCTTTTCTGATTTAGTTTACTAACTGATAGGAATGTTTAATCACTCAGACCACTTGGCTCAACTGTTGTTATTTATAAAGTTTGTATTGTCTTTTGTTTTATTTAAAGGAAAAACACACCTAAAAGAGTATCAGTTTTTAATGTTGGTATGATGCAGAACAATATAAGCCAGCACACAGTATAACAATAGACAATGGGCTGGATTTTCTCCAGTACCATTTTCTTCTTTTATTTATTTTTTCTAAACTAAAAAGGCAATTGATTTTATCGGAACTAATGAGCAGGATCTTTAGCACATTTAAATCCTTGTAAATACTCTAACTGCTGCCTTTAGTTTTGAACCATTCCATTAAAAAAACATTGTTCTGTGAATGTCTATTGTTTATAAATGGATTTGAAATGTCAAAAGATTCAAAATGTGTGTCAGGGAAGCTAAATTACCAAGTTAGAATGAGAAATGAATGCGAGAGAGGAAATTCTTTGACACATTATATATTCCAGAAATGTGTATTTCATACATTGCAGTATATTACCACTGTTGAAGTAGACACAATACATACATTGTAATATGATCTAAAGACCATAATTGTAAATTCTGCATGTATTTTTGACTGGATTATATCCCCATATCTAAAATAGCCCGTAAACTGATGAATGAATTTAGCATGAATTAATTGTAATTTGTTATGCTTTATAATTTAAGATGGGTGTTGTTCATTAGTAGTAGTATTTCATTTAGTTTATTTATATATTTCAGATACAACTCAATATAATTTAAAGTGGCTGCTGTTCCCTAATACCTAATCAATTCCGGAGTCCTCAATATCAGACAAATGGCAAGCCTAAGATTTTTGTGGTGAGGGGGTCAATCATAACACACGTTAAGTGTGATCATCAATAGTCTTGGGCCCCCACGTGTCTCCTCTGGTAAAGGCAGGAGAGGAGGTTGCAGACTGTGCAAAGCTACCAATCTTCACTTGGAATTCCAGGCAGCATTGGCTCATCTGCTCCTGAGGGTTAGGAAGGCAAAATTGTTACCAATCTACTCCTGACTTCTGGCTCTGAGCTCAAAGCACACCTGCAGGACTAGCTTTCAGCATCCAGCAGTCTGATATTGATGCCTCATCCAATATATTACAAGGAATAATCAACACAAATTATTAATCTACTTAAATATTAAAATGTAGTGCTGAGTATGACTTCTGTTTCTAAGGGGGCACCTTCATGCCACAGTGGCCGTTCTGATGTGAGAATCTCTTCTTAAGCTGACAGAGGAATCAGCTCCCAATAAACCAGTCACCCTGAGCGGAACCAGGCCCTGCAATTAACAGTAGCTGGAAGTCAAGATGCATTGTTTACTTCTCTGTGCCATTCATTTGACATTTAGTAGCAAATTATTTCTGCTGACATACCCAGGAGGAAAGGCTCTTGTATGCGAGTATTTAGCCCAGTCCCAGCTCAAGGACTCCCAGGTAGTGTCTACAGCATGCTTGTTGGTGAACCAGGATGCATGCCTTGAGTTCTGACTTTCAACAAGGTCCTGGGTGATCTTGATGGTTTCCTGTATAAAAGAAACAGAAAAAAGCAGAAAAGGTAACACTAGGACGTATTATTCAAAGCACTAGTGTTTGTGAAATGACAATACAGCTGTTTGACATACTGTCAATATGCTACAATGTCCGATTACTGCCTCTAAGTGTATGGTAATCACCTATTGAAATAGAGTAATGATATTCCACTGGGTTGACGGAAACACATTTATTAACCTATAACAGTTACAGAGTTATTCATTTTACCCCAATTTTATCCCAATTCTAATATCTTCACTGTGATTGTCTACATGAATAGTGGGTCACTTAATGGTGGTGGAAGTTTATCAAGAGTTTATCAGTTGCTAGATATAGGGTCAAGCGGTCAAGGGTTATAGAGAATTGGTTGTTGGGAGACTGCAAACCTTTAATCGACTTTCTACTCAAAAACTATTGCACGATTTCTCCAAATGCTTAAATAGTAAAACTATTATGTCCTTCCAATCAGGAATGTCTGTTGCCCATGGTCATTTTGTTTTATATAGGAAGTTTGATGTACTTATTGCATGATTTTTATTTTCTTTTACTCCTGTAATTTACTCCTATAGTTCGGAATGGTCATAAATTCCTGTCACTGTTTTAAAAACAAGAATGAAACACCGGAGTGCGCTTTAAAGACTTTAAAGTTGTAAGTGTAAAAAGTTGTCAGGATGTTAACAATGAAAACGCAGGTACTTTATTTAAACAATTGTAGCAACATCTGTGGACGTGTAACGCTATATTTTTTCGGAACCCTTCTACTTACTCTTTAAGAGGCGCTAACCTAGCACGTTATTTGTCTTTATAAAAGTTGACAGCCTTTTTTCATTTAAAAATATATTATGTTAGTTTTTCTTTTTTTTTTTTACAAGATGGACTAAACTGCTTTGAGCATAGGTCCCGAAGTGTCACAAAATATAAACCAGCATTAGATATATATATCCCTTAATAAGGTGAATACGGGGAAAAAACAAAATAATTTACAATTAAAAAAATGTTAAACTACTGTTTCATCTCCATTTTCATCTGACAAAGTGACAAACTCAATATGTTGTATACGTTTAGATGTTCCAGCAAATCCACAGCAGACAAGCCTTGCACTGCCCGCAACAGCACCAAAATTAAAACAACAAGAGACCTCCTAACCACTGGCTCCTTGGGGGACCACATAACTGCTTGCAAGCATCTTTCCAGCAGCCACCGACAAAGTACTGTGTGAGCCTGCCGGCCTGCCGGAGCCTGCTCAATAATAAATGACACAAGGATAAACAAGCAGGGCAGGAGAAATTAAGAGCAGTGAATTATTTAAACGTATGGTGCATGCTGGCCATAGATACTGTCAGTTTCCAGATAAGATGGCAGCTTTTCAGGTTTGACGCTTTTTTTTTGTTTGTTTGTTTGTTTTCTTCTCTTTCTTTAGTGATCAGTAGAGCAAAGTTATTAGTTGTTGGGGCTCCACAAGCTTCTTCTAAATAGATTCCAAACGGTGCAGGCAGAATACTAACTAGGCCCAAATCTTACCATCATTACTCAAGTTCTTGACATTAGCTATCCGTGATTTTAAAACTTGTGTATGAAGTTATACACTGTCCTGCATAATCCCACGGACATCCTTTTGTAGTCCTGGAATGTAGTTAATAAAATCAAATATTGGACTTTAGTCATTAGATTTTGATGTGATTACAAATCTTTACCCTATTCAATTGTGCAAATCATGGTTTTAAAATCAAATTAAAATCTATTTTCTTATTAGCACTAACAATATTATCACTGGTCCCCTCTTCAGTTTTTATCAACTAAACTTTTTTTTTTTTTTTTTTTTTTTTAATATAAGTACTATTATTTACTTTATTTGACCTGCAAATTAGTTTGGTGAATAAACCTAATCTCTGTAATAACCTGGTGAATACTCCTGTTTTAGTGTGGTTAATAGGCATTATTGTAGAACATATATTCTTGCCAATGACAGCACTATCTAATTGTGTTTTGTTTTCTTAATATAGAATAATTATAGAGTTTGATTTATTGATCTTGTTCTGTTGTATGTACAACATATTTGGGTTAATTGTGTTTAATTTGGTTTAAGCGTTTTGTGATGGTGGTCCACTATGAAAGGCGCTATATAAAATAAAGATTGATTGATTGGTTGATTAATTGGTGTAATTGTGTATGTTTTCCATGAAGATAGCTGCTCAAACTGTACAAAATGATTTTGGTTATAATAAGAGCCTTCCTACACACCATGTAAAATGGTGATTTTTAACTTTAGAACCATGCTGTATGTTCTATGAATGGGATGATATCTGTACACAAGATTGACTGTGATTCTGACAATCCCTTAACAGTGATTGTTTGATTCCTCACACCTGACTCATAATTAAAAGGCAACACTATAGAAGTAATAGATGCTGAGCTTACTGGTACAAAACATTCTGCTTTGCTGTAGCTCACTTTATCTTCAATGCACACGCTGCATCAGGCCACTATATTCTTTTCTTTTTAAAGTCTATATATCCCCTATAATAATAATAATAATAATAATAATAATAATAATAATAATAATAATAATAAAATAAGTACAGATCTTCAGAACAATAAAAAGGGGACACATATAATGTTAACAGTGGGTTTTAAACTTTGGTTAGATCTCCTTTAATGTCTGCTAGAAGCCACACGTGCAAAGCCTTTAGGAAATAGTTTAAGATTTTCTTACAAAACTTCAGGTTAGTGAGATGTTGTAAATTGGCTTCCCCCAGTGCCTGAGCACTCAGGAGGGCACCAGTTCATAGAGTTAAACAGGAGGCCCATTGCATCACGCAGGATGGGAATTATTTAGAGAGCAATGCAGATTACACCTTATGGACTTCCTTTGTTTTATTTTCCTGTTCCCTTTTGACACTAGTGGGAATAGCAAAAGTAATATTGTCTTTTACTCAGGAAATCAGCATTATCAATTAACCAGAAACAAAAAAACAAACAAAAAAAAGTTTGGACACAAATCATCTCCTCAGTTGCTGCAGACCACGGGGTCATGAATTGATTTCTAAACACACTGTAATACGTGTGCAGCTAAGAGAGATGCTCTGTAGCAGGATAGCGTCAAGAATGAGACTCAGAGGCTACGAACTGCAGTTAAAGCGCCTATGTGCACGTTTATTAAACACAAACAAAACAGGAACAAATAAACAAGGCACAGTGGCCAAAATAAAAGGTTCAAACAAAATAATTAACACTCCTGCTCAGGCTGGGTATGTGGCTTCACTAAACAGTTCTCAGAACATAGTACGCACATGCACACGCCTAAACACCAACTCCCAAACAAAGGATTTCTCCTCCCTTATATCCCAAGTGGCTGGAGCCCAATTAACTATCAATCATTCAATTAAGGCTCCAGCTACATTGCCGCATGTATTCTGGCAGGAAGGATTTTAACCTCATCCCTGCCAATCCTATATTTACACACACTATTCACACACACTATTTACAGCAGCAGGGCTTCTGCCCTGCCACACAGTGATGCACACATGTCTCTGAAATGTTCTAACATTTGGCAATGTACAGTCTATGGACTGTGCATCTGGATCAGTGTATGCAAATCAAAGAAAACAAGTATAATTGTTGTGGGCTGCTGTTATTAGTTGGGTATTTGTAGTTAAGTGTTTACAGTAACAATGCACAAATGTTGCAATATTACTTTTGTGGCTAAATTTCATGAGTTACTTTTATGTCTTGCCATCAAACGTTAGTGACAGGATCCTTTTTTTCATTGTGACATACTGCAATGCAAATACATTATATTGCTAAACATACTGTGTATCTTTTAAAACAAACTCTATTTATGAGACATTTCCACCAGACATTTTGACACATTCCCTCTATGATACCTGCAGCTCCAACAGCACCAACAGAGGATGCTGATGACCCATGTAAGTTCAGCATCTCAGTTTCAGATACTGGTCCAGTAAAAACAGATGTTGGTGGCACTGATGGTTTAGCTGTCTTGAAAAGTGTATCACACGTTTACACAGCCTCAATATTTTAAAAATAATTATTATCATGAGTTCATACTTCTTTATATAATATAATTAGGCGTTTCTCATTGAGTTAGTGCCCTGTCTAGACAGGTTTGTCTTGGTCCAGAACATTTTAATGTATGACAGAAATATGAAAACTCATAATAATAATTTATTTTAATATGTAGACTACAGAGGGTGAGTAATTGTGTGGTATGGATTTTTTCTACATTTCAAATCGTTTAGTTCCAAGTCTTATTTTAAATTTTTTCCCTTTTTTGTCAGCTATAATATCCTCTTCAGTAAAGCTGTTCTTTCTATGCTTTTAGATATAAGTTGGGCGTAGTCTGAGTTGCGATTCATTTCCTGTTTCGATTCATTTCCACAGCTTTGCAATATTAGCAAAATCACCCACAACTCTTTTGAATTTCACAGACTTTGAATATATGCAAGATATTTACAATGTAAGCAGAGTTGCATAAAAGTTGCATATAATTGCAACATTTTTGAATATCTGACCCTAAGTTTCTGATGCTTGAGTTCTTAAGGTTGAACACAATGTCGAAGGGTCACTTGCCATTAGTCTTGTGCACGATAACTATGGTTAGAATTATGGTCAGTCCAGTCTATTGAGAAACATAACCACACAGTAATCATGTCCCGTAAACAGAAAGGGGTCATTCCACGTCAACTCATCCAGAAAAGGGGCATTTTGTTGCCTGACTGTCTCAGATTTTGCTAGAAAAATCCACCTGGGGCACCATTCGAGCATTGCTTATGGCCACTTTAGTGAGGCTAAAGTACCACACAGTCCTAACCGAACTGGCGTTATTCTTCAATTTTGCATTGTCTGGGATCAGATCTAGAGTAAAAAGGGACAGGGTGTGCTTCCAGTGGCACTAGCTTGGCGCTGAGGGGTTATGAACTTGCGTATAGAATTTAGATTTCTTTGTTACAATGACACACTGCAAAAAAAATATGAAAAAAAATGCATTTCTGAACGCAGTTGTCCTGAAAACCCCCAGGTGAATTTTTCTAGCAAATCTGAGACAGTTGGGCAACGGCTCTGGTTCAGTTGGCATGGAATGACCCAAAGACAACTTTTACATGGAACATCTGCCTTGTCCATTCAGCACACATAAGAAAACTCACAATCGAAGCTCTTGGCTGTTATAGCCCTAATGGAAGCCATTTGATACACTTTGTTTTTTAGCTGTTCTTTGCTCTATTTTATCTCTGTGTTCTGTCAGCACAACGACCAGAAGAAGAAAGACGCATTAAAAGCACTCATAAACAAAAGAAGGGTGATTTGTCAGCGAGACTCCCATTTTTCTGCTGATTGTGTGTTCTCAGGGCTGCGATGTTAACAGTGTGAATATGTATGTTGTAAGGTGTTTTCCTATTCTTAATGTGTGCTGTCTCAGAGGAAACAGACAAGATGGTTATAGCTGCATTAAGAGCATATGGATTGAGGATGCGTTTCGGTGCCAGAAATGTCATTAAAGACTCTTTACTATCAAATCATCTTAATGTACACACTGGGTATTGAGTCCACTTTACTGGGAAGTCCATGAGCTAGCAAGCCTTTATCCTCTTGCTAGAGGATGGTCTAAACTAAATTAGAAAAAGGAAGGCTGGACTGGACCCCAAGCCGTACACTGTCCGTTATTGCTCTGAACAGTTGGTACCCAAATCATGTATTTCTTTTCAATCTTCTAATCATTATTGCATTCAATGTAAGGCGATTACAGTTGGAGTCAACCCAGAACACCAGTGCAGATTCGTCCTTTCAAAATGGTCATCTTGATAAGATTAAAAAAATAATGCCAAATATTTCTGAGATATCCATCAAAAATACCCATCACGACTGTTATAGGAAACCGACTTAACTCTATCAGCTCTGAACAACATCCAACCATGGTGATTTCAACAGCACGAATGAAACTTATTTGAGCTTTGTGTGTGCATATTTATACACATATTGTTCACTTTAGTGGAAAACTATTGTCTCTGAAGGGAACAGGCAAAGGCTGAGGGCAATATTGTCCCCAGGAGGACTCTACTGTAGATCAACCCAAGGGGCCAACAGATTTCTACTATACCTAGAATATCTAGTCTATAATGAACTGAATTGAACAGAGAGGCAAGGGCTAAATGTGAACTGCTAACCTCACTGTTCAACAACGAATGTCTTACCAATACGCTAAAGAGCAAGCTCTGCAGTCCAGGGTAATTTGATGTCCATGGATGTAGAGGCAAAAAAAACAAAAACAAAAAAAAACAGGAGCTATCCTAAAATCAATAATACATAATCAATATGAATAATCAATAAATATGCAACCTTTGCTAAATTTTATGTTTAATTATTAAATTAAATACCAATTTAGTCAAAATAAACATATTGACTAGCTAGCAACTAGCAATGTATCTCTCTCTCTCTCTCTCCATATATATATATATGTCTGTATGTGTGTGTATATGTGTATGTGTATATATATATATATATATATATATATATATATATATATATATATATATATATATATATATATATATATATATACATACACATATACACACACATACAGACACTAACTCATGTGGCAATGATAAATCTGTTTCTTGAAATATAATACATTTACCATTGTTTTGGCTTTTACGAAAGAAATCCAGAAGTTATTTATACTCCAACGTGTGTACAAAAAGCAAATGTTTGTTTTCTTTTTTTAGGTGTATAGTGAACAATTATTTTACTTCTGATTTTCTCTGTAATTTATAATGTCCAATTATGTTCCTTCACCACAGCAATTCTCCACACAGCTCAGGAGAAGTGAAGGTCCAGAGGACGTCCTCCGATTCCACGATCGAGCCAATTTACACCCAGGGACTTAAGAGCGGATGCCAGCGAGCTACCAGCCCTACAAGTGTCTGCCCAAGCTCACCATGCACCTGGCCAACAGGGTCCACTGTAGTGCGATGAGGAGAAACACTCCCTGCCTCCCTAACCTGCAGGAGGGCCAGAGCCAATGCCACGCTCCCCCTGGAATCCACAGAGACAAATTCACACAGCCGGGATATGAACCTGCACTCTGAGCATTTCATTGTACAGTCAGACATGGATCGAGCTGCCAGGTATGCAGCTGGGGGCGGTGTACTACGAGGTACTTGAAAGAAAGCAAATAAAGAAAGAGCCATCTTAAAAAAAAGAACTATATGAACATGTAACAGAAACAGAATGATTCTTGGTGGTAAATCCCTCCCGACCTGTGAGGACACAGTGTAAAGGGAACAGAGTGCCCTGGACTGGATGGCCTGACAATTCATTCTCAGGGTTAGGCGGAAGTCGGCCATCTAGAAAGGGGGCAGAGCTACGGTACACCAAGTCATCGACCTAGAAGGGAAATGATGTGGCAGCCGCGGATTGGAGGAGCGGTTGCAATCGTTAACCAAGGGGGTGTGATTGACGGTATATAAGGGGATGTAGGGAGGTGATCTGTTCCTTTGTATGGTTAAATGCTGAATCGGAAGGAGAACGTAAAGTATATATCATGAGTGTTTGTTTGTCTAAAATCTACTTTGTTATTATTAGACGGCAGTAACACTTTATATTAAGGTGCTGCTTATTAATGTTTTATAAATATATAACATATGCTTAATAACTATGTTATAGAGTGTTAATAAAGCACCATATATGGTTTATAACCATGCAATAGCCATAGACGGAATTACGTCTAAACATCCCAAAGTACAATAGGTGTCTAAAAACTGTCCCCTTTATGAAAACTTAATTCAATATATGGCTATTGCATGGTTAAACATCCCAAAGTAGAATAAGTGGCTAGAAACGGTCCCCTTTATACAACTGTAACTATGTCTATGGCTATTGCGTGGTTATAAACCAAATACAATGCTTGAGTAATCATCTACAACATAGTTATTAAGCATCTATTATATAGTTATAAAACATTTATAAAACATTAATAAGCAGCACCTTAATATAAAGTGTTACCATTGTATTTGCACCATGAGCACTACAGCACTCACTTTGGACTTGTGACCGTGTTTTGTGTATTACTGTGTGTTTAAAAATACAGTGTATATTCTTTCGGGACTGAACATTTTTAACGGAGCAATACGCATCGCTGTGTATTGCCTGTTCTCTTTATTGTTTACTGTTGTCATCAGACTGGATTATAAATAAACCATCATTTCACCAGTACTTTGTTGTTTGTCCTTGTCTTAAGCACTGCATCACCTCTACACCTGCGCACTGCAAACTGAAGCTGACACCCTGGGATCCTTCAAGAAGCTGCTGGACGGGATTCTGGGATCAGTAAGCTACTAACAACCAAACGATCAAGATGGGCCGAATGACCTCCTCTCGTTTGTAAACTTTCTTATGTTCTTATGTTCTTAAAAGTTTACCACATAATTCTGCAGTTTTCCCATGGTTATACTATGAATTTATCATTGTTTACCATTTTTTAAAATATGACTTCCCATGCCTCTGGGTTCTACAATGCTTACCTGTGCTTTACCATGCGCACACAATGCTTTATTATGCTTTTATAATGGGAAACTTCTATAACGGTAACCTTTGGAGAATTTGTTATGCTGACAGGGTTGTAATAAATACATCAAGATAGTCATTTTAAATCAGCAATATTGTTTGTAAATGAGCCTTAGTGAGAGTGTCTCTCTGCCCCCTCCACTCCCCCTGAATAAGTCACTAACGCAGCTCCACAAGCTCTGTTAAACTGCATTGATCCTCCAGGCTGCAGACAGGGGGAAAGCAGCTGCCATTCACTGTTTATTTGGCTGTCGATTTTTATCGTTTCCTGAATCAATAGCCTGCATAAACATTAAAGCAAAGTTTGCTGGAGCTAATGCTTCACTGAGTTTTATGAATGATTGCCCACCCTCCCCTTTCCAGGCTTTAAAGCGACTCTAACTGTTTTGGCTCCAGAAAGGCCTCGTTAAGGAAGTGAATGATGTATGGAATCTGTGTGTCTGGTACAGGAAATGTGGTTGAGTTGGTCTTTCTAGTTCACTCTTCTGTTTGTGGGAGAGGACTACAAGATAGTGTAGAAAAATATGTATTTCAGTTATTAGTTTTATTAATGTTATTGTTTAGGTTATAAAGATAATTTGTTTCTCATATCCTATGTAGGCCTACTTGTGATTGTGACTGGGTAGTGAAACAGCCCAGGCTGGCTACCAGCAGGAAACAGACCCAGAGACAGAAAGCTGCAGTTTTAAAGCACTGCTGCACACTTTATTAAACAAAAACAAACAAAAACACAGGAACAAATGAACATGGCATGAGAGCCAAAACAAAGATTCAAACAGAACAAAACAATACAGGCTGGGCATTCACCTTCACAAAATCACAGCACCAACACTCATCCCAAACTCCTCCACCAGACAAAGCATTTCTCCTTCCTTATACCTAATTGGGGAATGGCCACACCTGTGGTTGCTAGCAGGGATAGATTTAACCCCATCCTTGCCAACCTTACATTCCCGCACACACACTATTTACAGCAGCAGGACTTCTGCCCTGCCACAGTGCTCTTTTGCTAATTTTAAGATAATTGTTCCTACTTTCCATCCATTTAATGTGAGCACCATCTTCAAAAGAATGTGGCGATAGACAAGTTTATTTCTGCAAATGTTCATATGTTTATCCCATTAAAGGTTAAACTACCATTTTTGTCTGTCACTTGACATATTCCTTTTTTAAATTGTTATGGTGACTGTCCTGTAATAGTAAGATGTATTGATGCTAGCTGATAACTAAAATAACAAGAAATGTACACAACTGGCATATCTGGGCAACTTTTGATCCATTCAAGCAATATGCGTTGTCACTGGTCACCTTTTCTAGTGCTGGTCTGTTGATGCTGAGCTTGTTAAATTTTCTTTGAAACATCATAAATTAAAAGCTGCACTCACTTCCTGGAACCCAATCTCTCTCTGTGTGAATTCAATGCAATGAATTCACTTTAGTTGCAAAGTACCTGGAAGAAGTTTAGATGTTCAATCTATAGTGTTGTATTGGAAAATAACTGGCAATGTCTGCAGCCCAACACAAGAGGGGCAGTCTTCTATTTTACTGCTGCTTATAAGAAGAACACTTTATTCTAAACATTTAATTCCCTGGAGTTGGCTTAAATGATTGAAAACAATTAAGGAAAAGCAGAAATTTCTACCGGCAGACTGAGACTGTTGCAAAAACACTGAAAATAATCTATTGAAAAACAACATTTGTGGATTGTTTTAGTGTGATGTTGACTCTTTCCCTTTAAGAACAATGAAAATCAACTAATTGTAATAATCACCCAAGAATTATATAAAAATGTAATTAAATTTGCTTGAAGGCATCTAGCTGCAATGAATCTGTGCTTGCAGGTCTGCTGATTAAAAAATAAAGAGATAATAAAGACATAAATAAAGCCATATTTTAAATGATGTGAAGTGAGTGCTGGTCTTCTTGTAACAAATACATGCCAGGAGGTGTCAGGTAAGATTTGCTTCAAGATTATATATATATATATATAGGTTAAGATGTGCAGAGTATTTAAAAATTGCCTGAACCTTCTCACCCCCCACCCCCCATTCTGGGCCTATGAACTCTACCTGTAAATTTAGTGCAAAGTCTATCCAACAAAAGTCTATTCAAAATGTCCAGCCTCATAACGACCGCTATCTGAGCAGCTACAGCAATAACCTGAAATGGTTCCACAGCTGTATTCCAAGGGGACCCTCCCTTTACGTTCTTTTAGTAGTGCCTGGAGCCCACGGGTGTTCTTGAGATGATCCTGATAAGACTGGATGACAAGCTCAGGAGGAACATCACACCATAACTGAAGAGCTTTGCTTATCTAAACGTTTAGTGTGAAGACATTGCATATGACACACAGTATTTCCACTGCATGGCATTCACCCCCAAGGAGGTATCATGCAAGTCCTGTTATCCCCCTCCCCTGTAATATCCTAAGATAGTAGTCAGATTTGTTGAAATAGTTTGTTTCCTTGGTATTAAGGCACTTTATAACAGAACAGATTTAGAGTGTTTCGCTCATAAATCCACCTCCAGTTTGACTCTGTAAACCCAATACCTGTGAACAGGTTCGATTCACGCTCCTTGTCACTCTGTACTCGTCTGTTTACTTGTAGCTGGTAACCCATTCCATACCCTCACCACTCTCTGCATAATGGCACTGTTGACCACACTGTTTATTAACACATATTCTTATTAATGATGTGATGTTAGACAATCAGAAGGAATTACTTTGTAAAGAGCAGCAAATAAAATACAATAACGTTTTAAAAAGTGTAGATAAAATGTTCCTGCCTAGTTTGCTTTTCTCACCATCTCCCACATGACCTCTGGAAATGTTTTCTTACAGAGTGAATATGATGTAGTAATCACTTCAGTCTGAGGTAACATAAAGGCAGTGCCAGGGACTCCCGAGTGCAGGATGCGCCCTATTGCTTGGAGATCGGCGATTCTGATCTAAGCTATGCCACTGCCAACCGTGGATGGGGGTTCTTAGGGGGCGGCACAAAATTGGCTAAGCGCTGCCTGGGCAGGGTAGGGGTTAGGTCGGCTGGGGAGTCCTTGGCTCCCCGCACACCAGCGGAGTAGTAGTGATGAGCCGGGTTGAATAACTAATTGGACATTCCAAAAAAATGGGAGAAAATTTGGAAAATGAATGCAAATAATAGGTTAAAAATAAAGGCAGTGTCAGAAACTGTTTAATTCTGATTAATAACAATATGAACGTACTGTATAAAGATGACAAGTCTACCAGGTTTAAAGAGTAAATAGCGGGGTTCTGAAAAATATAGCATTATACGTCCCCATGAGTTGCTCCAACTATTTAAATAACATAGCTGTAATGTTTCTTTTCATTGCTACCATCCTGACAACTGTTTACACTTATAACTTTAAAATCTGTTTCAAAGTTCAAAATGTCTGCTCTAGTGCACTTGATTGCAAGGATTATTGCCCACATTGTCAAACAGGTAACACAGCAATAACGATCCATGATGTGGCATGGAACAGAAAAGCCAGAGAACTTGTTGTTATGTTTTTTTATTATTTAATTCGCTCTCCCTACAGTGATTTAGAGGACAGAGCTCAAACCACTAGAGCGGACATTCTGGAAAATATCTTTAAACAGTTGTAGCAACACATGGGGACATATAACGCTTACGCTATGTTTTTCTGAATCCTGCTGCTTACTCTTTAGGGTCTGTGCACACTGGGACTTTTTTCCATACTCAGTACGGTTCGGTCCGATTGGAGAACAGTGTGAATGGCAAAGTTCGATTGGTAACCGAACTGAACCCAACCGAACTGAGAACACCTCTTGAGGAGGTCTCAGTCCGTTTAGCCAGCGCACCAAGTTTAGTTTGCTTGATAAACATAAATGTGAACCGCAGAGGGGCTTGGTTCATTAGCAGACAGGAAACAAACTGGGTGTTGACTTCCACCGGAAGATTCGATTTTAGTTATCAAACAGGTGTGTCTAGGGGAACGATATGGACAGCAGAAGAAATAAGGGTACTTTTTGAAATTGAGCAATGCAGGGTCAAAGTCAAAAAGATGCGCCATAAATACTTCAAAACAAGAGACATGCTAAGAAAAAGTGGATCATCAGCTGCTGTAACTGATAAGTGTCCAAATTTACACGAACTTGATGAAATTCTGGGCCTAATAACGTCTTGGACTCTCTTGATGTGGAAAATGTGGAAAATGAAATGATGGTATTGGTTCAGAATCTGTAGATACTGCGAACCCATATATTATTATTATTATTATTATTATTATTATTATTATTATTATTATTATTATTATCAATAATAATAATGCATTTTTTATATTTTTTTCTCTGCAATCTAGATATAGATATATACTGTGTATATAAATGCACAGATGAAACAATCATTGAAACTTTCCAATGTTGATATTATTATTACCATTAATACTAATAATACTAATGATAATAAAGATCACAGTAATTAACAGCAATTTTATTATTATTATTATGATTAGACACATAATCCTTTTGCAACAGTAGCCGGTCACTTCAAAATACTACTTGTAATGTATAGACCCCTGCCGTTTCTATATTTATAGTGCTTACAGGATAAACTTATAAAAATATAATATCTTTGTACCTTTTCAAAGTATTGCTGCCCAGTGGTTCTGTCCTCAAAAACATCAATATTCATCGGTGTCTTCTTTTAAGTGCTGCCTTCTTCATCAAACACCGACGATTGCTGGTATTGATGATGTGGCGAATGTGCCGAGACTGCTGTGCTCTGTACAGGAAACCCTTCTTCCTCGTCCTTAGAAAACACAGAAATGAACCAAGAAAACAAACTCCTGTTTGCATTCAAACAAACTTGGTTTATTTATACACATGGCCAGTGTGAACAGCTAGTACATGGACACCTTGTTTCAAAGCAAACAAACTGAATTGAAACCGTTTGAAATGAACCCGGTGTGAATGACGCCTAAGGCTTGAATTGCAAATGCTACTGTAAGTACAAACTTCCTTGCTAAATAATACAGAGTTTGAGAAGCTCGTAACGGCTGGCTTAGTCGTGTCCTGCGGTCTTGGTTAGACTCTCTACCCAGGTGTGCCTAAACTCTGGAACTATACTGTGGAAATGAAGTTAAATTAACTTGAAGACTTATTTGTATAGATTGGCCTTGGCATGTGTTTAAGTCTGTGTATTTTAATGTTGTAGTGGTTAATGCAGACAGGACTATGCTACTTTAAGAGTGTGCTCAGCTCCACTGGTTACAGCAGTCAATCCCTTACCCAGAGTTCCAATCAATGCTAGGGGTGAGAGTATGAATGCCTCTAGACCTGAGCTGGGTACAGGCCCTAACATACATGAACCCTGTACACTGACAGAAATAAGGTGAAGTCTTTTGTTATAGTGAGTTTCCCTACAGCTAGCATGAGACATCATCCCAAGTGTAGGCTCGGTTTTTAATGATTTATTTGATTTAAATTGTAATATGGCCTTTGCAACTTTTTGGGCAGGTTTTAAAGGCTTGTCAAGGTGTTTAAACATTAAAATCCTATTTATTCTTCCTTTCCTGTCTTTTCTCAGTGTGATTGGCACAGCTCATATTTTTCATATTTAAAATGAGGTCTGTGGAATGCACAAAAAACAAAACACAAAAATCTGTCCCAAGTTCAGACAATAGGGTGAAATGTTAAGTTTTTGAAGAAATAAATTCAACCTTGTTCTTGGTCCTTGTTGTTCTGCAGTCCCAGAGACTTCCTGTAATGCACAGCATTCCTAAACGTTGTCTGAATTCACTTGTATGTCTAAACAAGCTGTTGTGACCCTTCCTGAACTACCAGCTTACAAGCTTCCCTTTGGCGTTCCCTTTGCCCCTTGCCTTAGGAATTATTGATCTCCTGTCCAGCTTTAACCCTGCTCCCCCCATTCGGGCATTAACATTAATCAGAGGAGGTTAAAGCGTCGGCGGGGCAAGCCGTTAACACAAAATTGCGACCTCTTTGCTGGACCGTGTCATGACTGCTTCTTTCAATTTCTCATTGCGGAGAGACCGAGGCATCTGATTTACAGACGGGGCTGCTGACCAGTTCAAGAGTTCAGGCCCAATCCATCAGCTAGTGCAGTGACGTCCGATGCAGTTTGACACAGAGTTGTTGGTTTATTCACCTACCTGTGTCAGCCTTTCACATTGCTCTACTTGCATTCTGTCTTGTAAAGGAATGTGAATGTGACAGCCAACAAGGAAAGATGTACTATAGAAGTTGTTGAACCTTTAATAGACCTATCATAGGGTATACTTCCAGAAATTAACTTTATTGCCACATTATTTTATCCCTGCTTATTGGATCCAATGTAGGCCCACATTCCATGGTGTACTTCCATCAGACCTAGGCTTTAAGTAGGTCACAGTGTCCAATGTTGCCATGCTAATGCGAGATAAGAATGTTATTTTTAAAGTCTTGTTTATCATGAAAAGACAAACTCTCCAGTGTAATCAATGTACACAATGTACTGCAATGCAAGGGAGAAGATGCATAGAGAACATACCCAATGTTATGGGTATAGGCAGAGCTGGGGTAACTCGCTACTTAAGTAACGCGTTACTGTAATAATATTACTTTTGCCAGTAACGAGTTAATATAACAAGTTTGATTTTAAATGGGTGTAATAATATTACAGTTACTTTCAGAAAAAAATAAATTAGTTAGTCTTGTTACCTTTTTCTGTGTTGTGCATCTACATTAGCGGCCTTTTATTTTTTAACCCCAACGCACCAGACTGCTCTAGTGTCGGTGCCTCAACACTTTAAGTGGAGATAGACTTAGAACAGAGGGTAGGAGACTGAGACACTTCTTCATATAGAGAGTGATGAGGATATGGCATGGGTTACCTAGTTGTGTTGTTGATTCTGAATCACTAGGATTCTTTAAGAGCCAACTCAAAAACGTTCTGAAACCAATCAGCTACTAGCTTATATGGGCCCAATGGCCCGTCTCATTCATATGTTCTTATGCACAGTATGACATCTACAGCAGGTGTGTACCCTAACGTTGCGGTAAACAGCATATTCTTAGCTCTATGTTTTCTTTACTAATCATTAAGATGTTAAAAGTTACAAACCTAGTCATTACTGGAGATTGTGCAGTAAAGTAGAGAAGGAAAGGTTATCTATGAAATGGTTGCATACTTAAGCATCTCCTTCATCTGGGCTGTGACATTGATTCATTGAGTACTTTGGTCTGCACATTAGAAGTAATGCTGTCACTCTGCTAAAGGATTCTGTGATATATGATTGAGAATTAAACCATTTAAAGAGTTTGTACCAATATATATATATATATATATATATATATATATATATATATATATATATATATATATATATATACATATACACACACATTATGAATCTAATCTTTTGTGACCTTCCATTCACTTTATAGGCCTCATTGTGCAGTTTTGAGAGAACGATATCACAAGCATGTATGTGTATCTTAAAGCATCTGATCCTATGCGAGGTTATAGAAGGGTAGCTTGCCTTGTCTTCCAGCAGATCTGTTACTGCTTCACTTTCTTGGTCGTTCAGGGTCAAGCAACTTGCTGGCTACAAAGCAGGGGAACCAGCTGGTCGGTTACTGACAGGAAAGAAGTCCCTGAAGTGGTGATGTGGACAATTATTCTCTCAAGATGACCATGAAAGTGCAAGACCGCCTGAAAGCAAGGTCTGCAGACAGCAAGTTCTGTAATCTAGTGCCAGATGTTTTTAAATAACCATTTGCTAAAACATAGATTTCTATCAAAACTTCACATTTGAAAACTTATACATTGCATGGTGCAAACAATTTATGTAATTACTTTGTTACAAACACTTTAGTATTGGAAGGAGGAGATGTTTTACTGACAGGTTTCACAGTGCAGATGGAAATGCAGATTCGGTACAGTGGACTCCTGATCTAGCTCTGCCTGATGTAAGCTTCTTTATGAAATTACATGGTATCACATCAGGACAAAGCCCTCCTTGATTGAAACTAACCAGATTCCACTCGCTGGGGTCAAACAGCGTAAATCCATTTAAATATCATCATACAGAAATATGTGTAGTCTTTTATTCAGCATTGTTTATCTGCACATTCTACTATGGTTCTGGAAACCTTTGCTTTCCTTGTTTGTGCAATTTAAAGGTCATGTGCTGTGTGGGTACTATTGTAGGCAGTTAATATATTCTTAAGAGCAATGAATTAAAGGACCTCCAAAAACTGTAGGGGATAAAGAGATACCTTCGATAGTCAAGATCTCGGTGGGACCTCTACAATAAACGGTGTCCTATTATAATGTACAAACCCGTTTTTAATATCGCTCTCTGAAAACGATGGCGGATTTACACGTTACAACAAGCCAAAAATAGACCACATTCCAGACTGTTCAAAGTTCATAAATCGTGTTTGTTCAACATGAGCGAATGATTCAATACTGGGAATCTCTTCATAGAAAGATGGTATTTATTAAGCATGCAACAATATAAATTTGAAAATCACACAAAACAGTTACACAATTAATGTCACATTAAAAGCATTACAATGAGAACTAAGGTTTAAAACAACCAAAGAAATACTAGTACATACTGACACAACAAGGGGTCACACAATACCCGAATAGATATTTAAGAGTATTGTTACCTAGCCTGAAAAGCAGTTCTGTTACCTTGTGTTTCTCCGAGTGTCAGGGCCCCCAACCTTGGTGGATAAAAACTGAGAGCTGAGGGCTCCAGGAGCAGTCTTGTAGTTTCTTAGAGTCTGAGCGAGCAGGGATCAGCGGTCAGGGGATAGCGCAGGGGGCTATCACAGAGGAATAGAGAAGAGGCTAGCGTAGGGGGGTAGAGCTGGGGACTCAGATTAGAGGGCAAGCATAGGGGGTAGAGCTGGGGACATAGAGCTGGGGACAAGGAGCTGGGCTAAAGCAGCGGGCTTTATACTTTTCAAACAAAGAGATTATTTGAATTTCCCGCTGCATGCTCCGATTGGCTATTTTGTAGCGAATGGGCTTGCAATTGTAACACAGTACTTAACCTTTTAAAGGTAAGCAACGGTTCTAATAGAGGTATCAAATCCTTATCTGAATCTTAGGTTCAAAGGAGGCTGGTTATCTAGTCCAGTTGTAACCCATGGGTTCAATGCTCAAGGAAAAAAACATATTATATAGAATGGTTAGAAAACAATCCAAATGAACAACGGGACTCATGTGATCAGTTGGCCAAAACTTTTCTTTGTATTTCAATACAGTTTCAAAAAAAGAATACAATGCGCAATAACAGTAGAATTGAGATCTCAATAAAATAAAATAAAAGTATCAAACAAAATAAATAAATAGTCTTTGTGCACTTTATTCAACTTTTCCTACCACCCGCCAAGTTGGAGCAGTGTTGGTTTTCAAGGTTTGTCCTTGCTCATAAAGCAGGAATGACACTGAAGACAGTCGAAGTTGGCCGAAGTTGTAGCAATCAGACTTCTGGGATCTTCTTAAATCTCAAAAAACAAAAAAACAGCCAGGATTCTCTATTTTCTTTTTTATCAGATGAAAAACCATTCGAACATAGCTCAGTTTCAGTATCCCCGATCTCTCTGGTACTCTATTTCCTATAATCTTGAAGAATTACTCAATATTTTTCAATATTTTTCTTGTTATTTTAATCTCTAGACTGCCTTCTTGTCTTTTTCTGCTTACCACGCGCTAAGGAATGGGAAGTGAAAAAAAGTTCTAGACGTTTCTTTCTATAAGGGACCATCAATAAAGTACAGATTGCAATGAAAACTCTGGTTACTTAGGGATCGTCTCACAAGCACAAAATAACCTGGGTTACATTCTCCCCCTCTAAACCGCATGAGTCTCTGCATGCAACTTTAGCTTTGGAGTCTGATACTGGGACAAGTTAATCAATGGTGGAATAAGAGCTTTTCCTAATCCTTCAAAAAATGAATTAACAACTAACAGCAAAGGTTTCCCAAACTCCTCATAAAACAAACGGTCAGGTTGGTGTCTTTCTCTACTGGACCTTCTAAGTTCAGTGGGGTCACTAGCATTCATCTCCTGTTGATGTTCTTCTTCCTCAACTTGAGGCTCGGAATAAGAAGTAGTTACTTCCTCTAACTCTGTGATTTCACCCACACTCTGTACTTGGGATTCATCATGTTCTACAGGATTGCATTCAAGTTCCACTGGCCAATTAACCAGTTCAGTAGGCAAGGTGGAATGCACTCCGTTATTCACCTCATCTGGATCTTCCGATGGAGGACTTGGAGATTTAGGAACAAATGGGGATGCATCCGGGTTTAATTCTGCCAAGGTGTGTTGGTCACACTCTTTACTTGAAATGCACTGTTGGTTAATGGTCTCGTCTTTCTCAGTACAGCCATGAGGTAAAGAAAGACTTTTCGTAGAGAACTCTAGAGTTGGCCTAAAGAGAATAATCTCTTCATCCTCACTGCTATCAGATAGCTCTTCTGTACTTTGCAAGCCTGTTTTCTCCTTAGGTCTCAACTTCCTTTTCTTAGGTTGATCATCCTGTGTTTCAGTCTCTTGCATCTCTGGTAAAGGTAAGTATCCACAAGGTAAGAGAAGATCTCTGTGAAGTGTGCGATGTGGACTATCACCTTTCTCTGATCTTACAATGTAGACTGGACCATCAGCCACTCTCTTCACCACAACACATATAGTAGGCTCCCATCTATCAGCAAGCTTGTGTTTCCCTCTGATATTGACATTCCGAACTAAAACTCGGTCACCAGGAGCAAGGGCTGCTGCTCTGACTTTCGTATCAAATCTGACTTTATTTCTTTCTCCCATCTTCTGAGAGCTTTCAGAGGCTAAAGCATAGCTTTCTTCCAGTCTCTGTTTCTCATCTTTTGGGTTCCAATCAAAAAACATAGCTCTTTAATGGTATGCGACTCAAAGTCTCTCCCCTGATCACTGTGGAGTCGACTTGGAAAACCATAGTGGACGATGAAATTTTCCCACAAAGCCTTGGCGACAGTCCTAGCCTTTTGATCTTTAGTTGGTATTGCTACAGCGAACTTCGTGAAATGGTCGGTAATTACCAGAATATTCCTGGTGTCGCGGTTGTCAGGTTCAAGAGATAGGTAATCCATACAAACAAGTTCAAGGGGGTAGCTGGTTAGGATGTTTACCATTGGGGCAGCTCTCTCAGCTCTTGTCTTCCTTCTTACACAGCGCTCACATGTGTGGCATTTTCTCTCTATTGCTGAGGCCATCTTTGGCCAGAAAAATCTGGCACGAGCGAGATTAAGAGCACGGTCAAAGCCGAGGTGACCTACTTCATCGTGAACACCTTCAAGGGCCCTTTCTCTGTACTGTTCAGGTAAGACCAATTGGTAGTTGTCATTTCCTTGGTCCAAACACCTCCTAAAGAGTACACCATCCCTCAATTCAAGTCTGTCCCATTCTCTCAGAAACAATTTAGTTTCTGGCGCCTCTGTACTAATCTCCTTGAAGGTGGGCTTACTCTTAGTTTCAATGAAATGTATAATCCGTCCAATAGATGGATCGTCTCTTTGGGATCGGTGCCAATCTTCTTGGGTCATCCCTGGGATGGAATTTTGTCCTGGGCAAATGAAACGGTCAGGTATTGCACTGGCATTCACGGCTAAAGACTCAGCTAATGTCGGAATCTCAGACCCTTGAGAATCCTCACATTCAATGAATTCCACAGAATAAAGCTGACACAAGGCAGATATAGCCGCTTCAGAAAATGTCTCACCTCCTCCATTTAGTACTTGTTGCTTGAATTCTTCAATCCTTCCTTTTTCTTGTAAGAAAGCATCGTCCTCAGGTGGAGGGTCTTGAGGTCGTCTGGACAAGCCATCGGCATCTTGATTGGTGTTTCCAGCCCTATACTTTATGTTGAACCGGTAAGTTGACAGGGCTGCTAGCCAGCGATGCCCTGCTGCATCAAGCTTTGCTGTGGTTAACACATAAGTTAGGGGGTTGTTGTCTGTTACAACTGTGAATTCATTACCATATAGATAATCATTAAACTTCTCAACAATAGCCAATTTTAGCGCTAAATACTCTAACTTGTGGGCCGGATAATTCCTCTCACTTTTAGATAACCCTCTACTAGCATAGGCTATTACTCGAAGTCTCCCATCCTGCTCCTGATAAAGGGCAGCACCTAGTCCATCTCTACTGGCGTCAGTGTGCAAAACATATGGGAGTTCTGGATTGGCAAAAGCAAGGATAGGTGCTGAGGTCAATTTGTCTATCAGGGCTTTGAAAGCTGATTCACACTCTTCAGTCCATTGCTCTTCAAGGGGTAAGTTGGAACCTACCGGAGTTGGAATCCTGTCCCGCTTGTACGTCTTTCCTCTCTTTCTAGGTGGAACATAACCAGTAGTCAAGCAGTTTAGTGGCTTTTCTATTGTAGAATACCCCTCAATAAAACGCCTATAATCCGGGAGTCTAGCTATGGGAGTCCAGCGAGGGGAGGCCTGTGCTGAGACGCTGTTCCAATAGATCCAAACCTAACGGGGCTCTAGAAGAAGCTATCTACTAGTCAGGTCTGTACCCTCCACCCTACTGCTCCTACTGTGCCTTTTGTCCTGCTATGACTGTCTCTCACATCCCTGTTCTGTCCTCCCATCCTCGTCCTCTGCCCTCCCTCCGCTGCTGCTCCTCCAAGCCCTCTAACCTCATTTCTCTGCCTCTCCCCCCCTCCCGCACACTCTCTGGTGCACTCTGGAACTGTCACTCTTCTGCTAACAAAGCTGATTTCATATCTGCCTTTGCCTCCCACCTCTCGCTCGATTTCCTTGCTCTCACTGAAACCTGGCTGTCCCCTGATAACACTGTTACTCCTGCTGCCCTGTCCTCTCTCTACGTCCTGTCCCATACCCCGCGTCTCACTGGACGGGGAGGTGGGATGGGTCTTCTCCTCTCTCCCTCCTTACTCTTGTCTGTCCCCTCCGATCTCATCTCACTCTCTGTCAATACCTTTGAATTACATGCAGTCCAACTAACCTTTCCCTGTCAACTCCTGCTCATTGTTCTGTACCGCCCCCCTGGGCCTCTCACTCACTTTCTGGATGAACTCGACTATCTACTCTCCTCCCTCCCCTCTCTGTCTACCCCAACTGTCCTGTTGGGTGACTTCAACATCCATCTCTCCAACCCCAGCCACTCTGCTGGATTCCTCCCTCTCCTGTACTCCTTCGACTTCTGTCTCTCTCCGTCCCCTCCTACCCACAAAGCTGGCCGTCAACTGGACCTCACCTTCTCCAGGGCCTGCTGCCCCTCCACCCTCTCTGTCACCCCCTGGACCTCTCTGATCACTATTTTATCTCTTTTTCTCTGTCTCTCCCCCCTCTCCCTACTCCTCCTACCCCCACTGTCACCTCTCGCCGTAACCTCCGCTCTCTCTCCCCCTCTGTCCTTGCCTCCACTGCTCTCTCTCACCTCCCTCCTATCGACTCCTTTTCACAACTCTCCGTAGACTCTGCTACCTCCACCCTCTTCTCCTCACTCACCTCCTCCCTCGACTCCCTCTGTCCCCTCACCTCCCGTCCTGCTCGCCCCTCCCCTCCCCATCCCTGGCTCTCCTCTGCGCTCCGCTCGGCAAGAATCACACTGCGATCTGCTGAAAAGAAATGGAAGAGAACCAAACTCCCTGCTGCCCTAGACCTTTACCGCACTCTCCTCTCCTCCTTCTCCTCTACTCTCTCCTCTGCTAAATGTGCTTACTTCCAATCTGTAATCCAAGCCTCCACTAACAACCCATGTAAACTATTCTCTACATTCTCCTCCCTCCTAAACCCTCCCCCCTCCTCCTCCCTCCTCTAACTCTTTAACACCTCTCCCTCCCCCGCACCTCCTCACGCTCCAAACCCTACACCCACTGCAACCCCTACTAACTCACCCTCCTTCTCCACCTTCTTGCCCCTCTCAGACTCTGACCTCTCCTCCCTGCTCCAGGGTCACAAACCCACCACGTGTGCCTTAGACCCCCTCCCCACTCACCTCTTTCAAGCTGCTGCTCCTGCTCTACTCCCCTTCATCTCCTCCCTCCTCAACACCTCTCTACTTTCTGGTATCTTTCCCTCTGCCTTCAAAAAAGCCTCTATCACTCCCCTCCTCAAAAAACCTCCCTCGAGAGCTACCATCCTGTCTCCCTCCTACCCTTCCTCTCCAAGACCCTCGAGCGGACTGTACACCGCCAGCTCTCTGCTTTCCTGTCCAACCACTCTCTGCTTGACCCTCTCCAATCTGGCTTCCGCTCTGCTCACTCCACTGAAACCGCCCTCCTGTCTGTCACCAACTCACTTAAATGTGCCCGAGTTGCCTCTCTCTCCTCTGTCCTAATTCTCCTCGACCTCTCTGCTGCCTTTGACACTGTTGATCACTCTATTCTACTATCATCTCTTGCTGACCTGGGGATCTCTGGCACTGCTCTGGCCTGGTTCTCCTCCTACCTCTCCAACTGCACTTACCAGGTAACCTGGCGTGGAGCAACCTCCACACCTCACCCTCTCTTAACTGGAGTCCCCCAAGGGTCAGTCTTGGGTCCTCTCCTGTTCTCTCTCTACACCTGCTCCCTGGGCCCCCTCATCGCATCCTATGGTTTCTCATACCATTTCTATGCTGATGATGCTCAGATTTTCCTCTCCTTCCCCACCTCTGACTCCACCATCTCCTCCCGTATCTCTACCTGTCTGTCTGCTATTTCCTCCTGGATGCACTTGCATCACCTCAAACTCAACCTCTCTAAATCTGACCTCCTTTTCTTTCCCTCCTCCTCCCCCTCCTCTGATCTCTCTATCTCTGTTCCTCTGGAATCTACCACACTCTCTCCCTCTTCCTCAGCTAAGAACCTTGGAGTCACCCTGGACCCCTGCCTCTCTTATTCCCAGCACATCTCCACTCTGGCATGCACTTGCCGATTCTTCCTGAGCAACATCCGAAGAATCCGACCCTTCCTCACCAACTATGCTACCCAGCTCCTGGTCCAGGCCCTGGTACTCTCCCGCCTAGACTACTGCAACTCCCTCCTGGCTGGCCTCCCTGCGTCCGCCACCCGTCCGCTCCAGCTCATCCAGAACTCTGCTGCCCGCCTGGTGTTCTCTCTGCCTCGCTTTGCCCACGCTACTCTACTACTCCGCTCGCTCCACTGGCTCCCGATCACCGCTCGCATCCAGTTCAAGACTCTTGTACTAGCCTACAGATGCATTGACCAGACTGCACCCAGCTACCTCCAGACCCTCATCTCTCCCTACACCCCCACTCGACCTCTCCGCTCCGCCTGCACTAGAAGACTAGCTCTACCTCCGCTACGCTCCCCTGCCTCCAGAGCCCGCTCCTTCTCCACCCTTGCTCCGCAGTGGTGGAACGACCTTCCTACAGATGTCAGGACTGCCCAGTCCCTGACCACATTCCGGCGCCTCCTTAAGACTCACCTCTTCAAACAGCACCTGTAGAACTCCTCTGTTTGTATCCTGGGACACAATCACCCAAATGTGCTTTATTTTGCTCTTATCTGCCCCCTATTTTACTGCATTTAATCCTGTACTTCAGAATATTGTAATCTGCCAAGTGTTTAACCTGTAGTACTTTGTATTTAATCATATCCTGATGTAACTATCACTATTTAATCATATCCTGATGTAACTATCACTATTATCTGCTGTATTATTGAATTGTGGTTTGTCACACTTGTACTTTGCTTGAACAAAAGTTATTGTATTTCTTGCTCTTATTGTATTACTTGTATTGTAACACTTGAAATGTATTTGCTTACGATTGTAAGTCGCTCTGGATAAGGGCGTCTGCTAAGAAATAAATAATAATAATAATAATAATAATAATAATAATAATAGCCTGCAAAGCCTAAAAAACATTTCAGCTCCTTCTTGTTGTTGGGACGAGGCCAATCTTTCAAAGCGGAGATCTTTTCTGGGTCTGTTTGAACCCCATCAGCACTCACAATGTGTCCGAGATATTTCACAGATGACTACAAAAATTGACATTTGTCAGGGGATAACTTCAGCCATACTCTTTGACTCGGGTTAAGACCTTCAGCAGTCTGCTCTCATGTTCTTCTAATGTCTTGGAGAAAACTATTATATCATCTAAAAACACAAGTACTTCATTTAGATGTAGATCTCCCATGCATTTCTCCATTAGGCGTTGGAATGTGCTTGGTGCATTTGTAACACCTTGGGGCATGCGGTTAAACTCCCAAAAGCCTAATGGTCACACAAAAGCTGTTTTGTGCTTGTCTTCGTCTGCAACCTCAACCTGGTAGTAACCTGATTTGAGATCCAGGACAGAGAACCACTTTGCACCACTAAGAGCCGAGAATGCTTCTTCAATATTGGGAAGTGCATAAGCATCTTTAATGGTTCGTTGGTTCAGCTTCCTGTAGTCTACGCAAAGTCTGATCTTACCATTTTTCTTTTTTACTACTACTATTGGAGATGCAAAGGGGCTTTCAGATTCTCTGATAATTTCTGCATCCAACAGTTCTCTGAGATGTTGTTTAACAGCCTCTCTGTCACAAGGATGTATGGGTCTGGGTCGCTCCTTAAAAGGAGTTTCATCCGAGAGTCGTATCCGGTGCTTCACAGCAGTGGTATGACCATGAGATAAGTCCTCAGTAGCAAACACTTCTGGCATCGAATTCAGCTTCTCTGTGATTCGTCTCTTCCACTCCTCTGGGATGGATGAGCCTTCAAGGTTGAAAGTCAGATTGTTACTCTGGATATCATTCCTGGTTACAGTCTGCATGCTACAAGAAGTTGCAAAATGCTCAGACCTCAAAGGCATTACATACTGAGGGACAAATATCTCAGCTATCACACGTCTGGGTTGCAGTGTAACGCAGTGGTTTGTACTGTTTCTCAAAACAACAGGAATCTTGCTTGAAGTCTCATAGGGAATGTCTAAGAGGGCTCTCTCAATCAGAATTCCACCTGGCAATGGAAAGGCTTCAGGTTGCTCAATGAAAAATGAAGTTTGAGAAATATTTCTGACTCTCACACTACCAAAAACACAAACTTTCTGTCCTGCTGGAATTGAAATAGGTCGACGCCCAAGCAATTTAACTTGACTGACTTTACCCTCGTTCAAGTGACTCTGAGCCACATGTTGGAAAAGCTGGACACACTCACAATTAATGTCTTCTTTTTGCAAGAAATCACATCCCTCTCTCTCTACACCATTCTGATACAGTCTGTCCAAAACATTTGTTCCAACCAGCAGAGGGATATGACTGTTGAAGCGGTAGTCTGGTATAATTAAAACCAAGGACGAAACCTCTTCTTCTACACCAGTGACACTACTTGGGAATGTGATCAAGACTTGGATGTAACCTAGATAAGGAACACACTGTCCTCCTGCACCTCCGACTTCAAACAGGGTGTTTACATGTTGAACAGGGAAGGATGACAAGTGATTCAGGTAGAACGTCTCTGAAATAGTTGTGACTTGGGACCCTGTATCAAGAAAGCACTCACATGCTACTCCCTCAATAGAAACTGAAGCAGTGCAACGGGGCCCTACAAGTCCACAGGGTAGAACACGATCACTATAATTGGAGGAAGAAACATTTTGATTGTCCTTGTCAGCTTGTTTTCTATTTTTCTCAACGCATTCTGGACCGCTTCCAGAATCCATGGGACGGTATCCATCGACTCGCTCAGCTCCCATCTGTCCCGCAACAGAAGCTGTTACAAGTTTAAAGACATTTCTGAAGGGGATTCGTGCTGAGCTCTCCATTTATCACGTTTTTCCCTAAGCTCTTTATTTTTTTGACTGACGACTGCAGGGTTTGGATCATTACAGCACTGAGCAACAATGTGCCCATTCTCACCACACTTAAAGCAGAACCAGGGCCTAGGCATGCGTGAAGCATTCACAACAACTTTCAAACTTGTGGCACCAGTACCCAAACTGCTACCCTCAATAACACTCTCCTTAGACTTGTCATGGGTCTTGCAACTATCTGCGGTCTTTGTCTTTTTCTTAAAGAAAGAAGCAAAACGTCTTTGGCGAGTTTTTCAGTTTCACTTAAACTATTCTTTATGGAGGGAGAATCCAAGTTTGTGCTGTCACATGGAGACATGCCATAAGCAGTGTGCACGTGTAATGCAGCCTTAGAATTTCCCAAATGTTTCTTCATTCTGTTCTGTTTAACTGCATGCTTATCCTCCTCTGTCCTAAGTAATAGCAACAATTCAGAAAACGAAGGTGGACTGCTTTTCTTTTGCTCCAACTGAAGTACAAGAATTATTGCCTGATCCCAACAGCCTCTACAGAATTGTCTGAGTAGCTGCTTGTTAGAGTCCGCCAATGGGATTCCCTCTCTTGCAACAACTTTAGTGAGAAGAACTTGCAACCTTTGCAAATAATTTGATGGCTTTTCACCAGTATTCTGATTTGTATTCAAGAATCTTGCAAACAACTCTTCTCCATCCTCTACCATTCCAAAAGCTGACTCTAGCTGGTCTAGATATGCACTTGGTTGGGCATCTCTACCAAGAGGCTTAACTATATCGGCAGCGGGGCTCACCAGACTCTCCAACATTCTCCTTACTTTATGTCTATCAGAAACAGAAGAGTCACATAACACTAACTCAACCTGCATGCGCCAGGTATCATAATCAACTTCTCCATTTGGTTTCGGCAACCTGCCTGAAAAAGTACGAATTTTATTCTGGCCATAGTATGGTGAGACTGAATGATTTTTTATCACATGTTCTACAACCACTCTTTGAATACCAGGGGGATTGAAGACACCTTCGTTAAGAAGAAGTGGGCTCCGTTGAGCGGAATGTGGTCTATGGTGCTCTGTAGCTTCTGTTTCAACATTCACAATGCATTCATCATGTGATGTAAGGTTATGACAGTGTCAATGTTAGACTGAATGCGTGCAAGCTCACGCTCCAACACATTTACAAAGCCAACCTTGCTAGTTCCAGCTAGTACTTTTAATTCTTCTAGATATCTTTGGGCTAACTCTCTGCTCAACTCTTCTTGACATATGTCTCGTATTGTCCTAACATGCCAAAAGACAGTGAGGTTATTAGGACTGGGTAGACTACCAAGGTTATCTGGATCAATTGTATCTATTGCGCTTTCTGATGCATATTGCACTAAGACCCTTCCATTTGGCTGATTAGGCTCATCATCGATTTTGATACACTTAGAAATGTCCCCATTAACTTGGAAAAATGCAATTATCTCTTCATCTGAATATTTTGAATCTACCCCTGTTATGAACAGACAACTCTTACCATGCACACCATACCGATTGCAAAGATCCATTGTTACTTTCAGCAATACTCGTATCTCAAAATAACAAAAAATACAGGAATAACAAAAAATACAATAGCATCAACTGATCACAGGGTCGGAAAGAATAATAATTAACCAGGCTCCTGGCTGCTGGCTCGCCACTTTTTTTCTATATGTAACACAGTACTTAACCTTTTATAGGTAAGCAACGGTTCTAATAGAGGTATCAAATCCTTATCTGAATCTTAGGTTCAAAGGAGGCTGGTTATCTAGTCCAGTTGTACCCTATGGGTTCAATGCTCAAGGAAAAAAAACAAATATATAGAATGGTTAGAAAACAATCCAAATGAACAACAGGACTCATGTGATCAGTTGGCCAAAACTTTTCTTTGTATTTCAATAGAGTTTCAAAAAAAAAAAAATACAATGTGCAATAACAGTAGAATTGAGATCTCAATAAAATAAAAATAAAGTATCAAAAAAAAATAGTCTTTGTGCACTTTATTCAACTATTCACTGAGACACTGGGAACCAACAAAGTACAAGAAGTTTGATAACATGCAAACTCAAGCAACATTTCTGTGCGTATTCATATTTTTTAAATGCGTAAATGTTTATTTTAAGAATAGGGGTCAGTCAAATAACAAGTATGAACAAGTATCAGAAACAAGTATGAAGATTTTTTCCAAGTAGGAATAATCTATAGTATTAAGGACAATGCTTAATACTCTTATTTGACTTGAGCCTTGCCCACTTGTCATTTACAGGAACATTCATTAAGAACAATTAGATGCAATGAATGATAAAAAGGCTGAATCCCACATTAGACCTATATTCCAGGTACACACATCTAATTTAAAGAATAAGCAGCTTCACTTGTTTTAACTTGCGTTTTTTATGTTAGTATTTTATGGTGTCTGCTTTCATTTTGAGAGATTCTGGGTTCTGTTGCTAACAATGTGACCTTTCAACTCTGCTAGCCCCACCTCTAAATATATACAGACAGAAAGAGTAGGTGTGGCTGACCAGTGAAAGATCATATTGTCATTGTCGTGCCCACTCTGTGTGATTGTTCTTAAAATGATCCAGCTTTTAGACCAGGAGATGTGCCTTAACACAAATGACTCTTGGCTTTAAGCAGAAAAGTTAGCTCCTTAGAACTAATACATGTTTTGTTTAGCCTTTTCCATAGCAACTGGCTATCCAATCAACATCAAAGTGGAGCGTTACATGATGGTCACAACAATGTAAGATCTAAATAACAAATGGGTGGGATAGAACTAGAACAGGCCCACCAAGAGAAAGACCGTGTTGTAATAGATTCATTGCTGTCAGCAACCACACAGCAATCAAAAAACCAAACAGAATGCTTGGGTATATAGCCAAACGTGTTGAGAAATGTAATTGAAAAAGACTTTGTCGCAATGTTCGTCACTGAATTTATTATGTTTCTTTTAGTATTTCCAAGCATATGGGTTGATTCGACTTATATGAAAAAGCTTTCAATCAGAGTTAAAATGAGAGCCTTATAACTTTATCAAAGATAGTCCCATGTGACTTCATCATAAATCTATCCAACGTATCCTATAGAAAATCCATTTAAAAAGAAGGAACAGATGGCACTCATTGGAACAGCAATGGGTGCTGCTGGTCTCAGTGTCCTGGTATTGTGTGTCTGATCATCTGGAATGTCAGATCAGGCACACAATGAAGGGCCCAGTAAAAAATATAAGATCTCATAGCTCAACATCAATCTCAGCTGAGGTCATTATAAAGTAATGAGCACTTAAAGAAATGGGACAAGTTCACTCTAGTGTGTGTGTGTGTGTGTGTTTGTGTGTGTGTAGTGGAAGACTCATGTTGAGAGGCTGGGAACACCATTTGAGAATACGTTCTGCCTACGTTTTGAATTCAGTATGCTTGCTGTCTTTAATATTTTTAATTTGGAGAGCTGGATATATTTGAATCTATACAGTTGATTTAAATGATGGCGTGAATAGCATGATCCGAATTCTCAGGAGCTTGTTCTGCCCAAAGCAGTGTAATGTTTCTAAGTGATTTCAGTAAATGTGCTTTATTTTGCTCTTATCTGCCCCCTATTTTGCTGCATTTAATCCTGTACTTCAGAATACTGTAATCTGCCAAGTGTTTAACCTGTAGTATTTTGTATTTAATCATATCCTGATGTAACTATCACTATTATCTGCTGTATTATTGAATTGTGGTTTGTCACACTTGTACTTTGCTTGAACAAAAGTTATTGTATTTCTTGCTCTTATTGTATTACTTGTATTGTAACACTTGAAATGTATTTGCTTACGATTGTAAGTCGCCCTGGATAAGGGCGTCTGCTAAGAAATAAATAATAATAATAATAATGATTAATTTACTCCTGATTTACTCCATGAAGTTAAAAACATACTTCATTTATCATTAATCGTTAACGAAATGTTGGTATTTAATCAAAATTTGAAACTACCTAAATAATAAACCAAATGCATCTAATGTGGTGTTTATTAGTTTAATCATCCAACTATTTTCAGAAATACAATGTGATAATTTACAAAAAAATGAATAACACTAGGAAAATGCATCTTTACTCAACAGAGGTACTTACCCAAATAGTTTGGCTGCAAAAGGCATACGTTTTGGACTTCTGTGCAGCTGACTGCAATGTTCTTTTATTCCAGTTGTTTTTTAAAGCGGTTACAGGGTGTTAGGATGTTCACTGTAAACACCAAACCTGTCTGAGGGGCATAGGCTGCTCATGCCTTGGCATAGGGGATGATCTGTATAAAGAAGGGACTAATATTGCCAGTGTCACTAATAAACAGAATCATTTTCATAGTTATATTACAGATGTTTGATTTTCATAACCTCAATATGCAAATTGACTTATTTTTAGGCAGCATTTAGGCTTTTTTATTGCACGTTTTCATACTTTCATAGATGTGAGGGAAGATTACTTTAAGGCTTTTTCACGATGACTCCTATTTTTCAGGTCAAAATATTTCAAAATATTGTTCAGCTTTCTTACCTGCATAAAGTGGCTCAGGGTGTTCTTGATTTATATTTGATTCTTCTATATTCAGCCATTTTAAGACAACTTTTTCACTTTATTACAATATAACTTTCTTTATTACAATATAACTTTTTTATTACTTGTTCTGTGTAATCAGGATTCACTAACATTTCTTAAACTCAGGTTGCAAAGGCCTTTCCTTTACTTTCCTGAAGAGGGCCTATTACTTCAGCTTTCACAAATCCTATGAACATGTATTACTTATTATGGTAGCTACAACAAATGCTCACATTGCAGCCTCTGGTCATATTTTTTTCCAGACTGGCAAAGTCTGCTGTTTTATCTGCAAGCAAAAGAAAAAAAACCTCAAACTGACCCTGTAATTAGGTTATGGTCCCCTGTGATAGATGCAGGCACAGCAGAGAGACGCTTTGCCAGCGTCGGGATGGCTGAATTATCGGATGGAAAGCGCTCTTATTTATAGCTTTCACCTAAATTACTGCATTAAGTTTATTAGCAGTTAGAACTCTGCAAGCACTTTAAATTAAGTTTGTTGAGCCTCTCCCCTCCCCAATAAGACACCTGATTCGCTGTGCTTGCCCAGTCTCTCTATGCTGCGTCTAACTGACTTACAGTTTTATACATCCCATCAATCAGGACAGTTCTTCTTCCTCCGGTCCCAGGAGGAAGTCACTTTGAGACGTTCTCATCAATAAGCAGTTGGAAAGACTTATATTTCTCGAGTTTATCCCCCTTACCGCCAGCCCCTATCTGTCACCTACCTCTCAATAACCTAATAGTTCTAATGTGTGAAAATTGATTTCAAGGGACCCCCCACCCACTCCCTTTCTCCTCTCAATGATTTACACCCCAGTTGCTATTGATGAGCTCTGATTGATTTTTTTTTCTGTGTAATAAAATATTTAGTGCGTGTAGGTTTTTGGTTTTGGATCAGGGGGGTGGGTTTGATGTCTTTGGCAGCTGCGGGTAGTGCCGGAGATTCAAGTCAAGGAGGTAGACAAAGATGTGTTGCTGCCGCAATGGAGCGGGCGAGACAGCTCTTTCAAATAGGATCATAATTTTTCCCTCTAAGTAGTAAAGGGAGCAGTTTAATCATTGCTTAGCTGTTAGTGATTAGGTTAAGTATCTCAGTATCACTGCAGCCAGATCGGAGCAGTGCTTTACTTCCAGGATCTGTCAAGTATTGCAAGATCAGTCAAATACCATTGGGGCAGACCTATGATTAGCAAAGGTAATGGGGATTGCTTTTGATAGAGCTTGCATATGGCAGCTATTGACATGCAGAACTAATCACTAAATTGTCCATGATATCGTCTAACTATTATCAAACGTTTCCATATGCCAAAAAAAAGGAGCAGTCCACTGATTTTCTGTTGATCAGTTGATTGACAAGCAGCCTGAGGTCTTTGACCTCTTTGTTTTTTGTTTGCACCATGCCAAGATCAGGAGTGTCCAAAGGTCATTCTGACCTGGTTTGGGACTCTGTGAAATATGTTCTGCTTGTTGTTTTGAAGCAGAATGACAAGGGCCAGAGGAAGCTTGCATTTCCACTACCTATGCTGAACCTACACTACTATCAGGCTAAATACAGATGTCTTAAATTCACTAGCTTGTCAACACCATTCACAAGCATGAAAACAAACTACAACAAATCTGGTTTCAGCAAGCATAATCTGTATGTTTGCCACATTTACATTTAGAGAGAGAGAGAGAGATGATGAGGTAGCACTTTAAATAAGATCCAATAAAAAACACTTTATTTACCCTTTATAGATGACAAATCCATAGTATATAAACTATGAAGAAACAAGTTATTAATATTTATGAAGCACCTTATTAGCACCATTGTTAATGCTTTATCAGGTCCGCTAATAAACACTTTATTAACCATTTATCAATGATTAATAGATGCTACATAAATATGAACGAGGAAGCTATAACTATTTATAAAGCCATTTAGAAATTAGATTATTAAGGATAAATCAGCATAGGGAGCTGAGATTATTCAAGCACATTATAAATGTCATTATTAATTCTTTATAAGGTCTACTAATAAACACTTCATAAACCCTCATTTATAAATGGCTTTATAGATATGTATAGCTTGCTCTTTCATATTTATGTAGCGTCTATAAATAGTTAACAAATGGTTAAAGAAGTGTTTATTAGTGGACCTTATAAAGCATTAATAATGGCGCTAATAAGGTGCTTTATAAATATGTATAACATCTATAAAGGGTTAATAACGTGTTTGTTATTGGATGTTATTATAAAGTGCTACCGATGATCACATGCTAAAGACCTTCTTTAGCATAAACTGATTGCATATTCTCTTATAAAATCTTACTATAGCAAAAGCATAACAAAGTGTATAAAGCTCAGTAAAGCATAAGTAAGGATTGTAAAGCCCAGAGAGTATGGTTAGGCATATTCAAAAACATGTCAAATCATGATAAACCATGGTAAAAGTGTATTTAGAGGTTGACTGGCTGTCTGACTAAGTGTCTGTATGTTAAATATATATTTCAATATATCTAGAGAATCCCTTGTCCAATTCTAATGAAGCTTGTAAAAACAAATTGTACAATTGATTGACAGCATCAGAATCTCAGGGTACAGATCTCACTTACATGTTTGCTTGTGCATTTTGTGTTGCTGGCTCTAATTTTGTGTTCACAGCCATGGAGGAGGATCCATGTCACTGAGATTCTTGTTATTCATGTACTCTGTAGAAAGAAATCAGATATCTGACTGAATATCATATCCTTGTGGGGTATTCATCTAACAGTCCCCTTTACAGCCATGTTGAGCATGTGCAGAGCAGATGAGAAAACCTAACCAGCAGCAGTGCCGCTTTATTGGAAATCCTTTTTTCTACACAAGGGTCAGATCTCTCATATTCCCACGCAGCCATCTCTCTGCACATCTCCTCAGACCAGTAAACCCACCGGATTTTACTTTGAAGGTAATTGGGTAACACTTTAAAATAATGGCTGTACATTCCTATCAATTGCAAAGCATCAGCTGCTATTCCTGCAGCGTTTTACTTGAATTCATTATTATTATTTATTTCTTTAGCAGACACCCTTATCCAGGGCAACTTACAATTCTTACAAGATATCACATTATACACATATCACATTATTTTTTACATACAATTACCCATTTATACAGTTGGGTTTTTACTGGAGCAATCTAGGTAGAGTACCTTGCTCAAGGGTACAGCAGCAGTGTCCCCACCGGGGATTGAACCCACGACCCTCCAGTCAAGAGTCCAGAGCCCTAACCACTACTCCACACTGCTGCCCTATGTAATGTATCATAATGTATCATTATGAATGTGTGGCTATTTTTTAAAAATATCTTCAGGATTATATTGTGAGCCATGGTGCCTTTTATGAATTTTATGGACTATTCTAAACTGTTTCCTTAAACTGAAAATAGGAATCGCTAACACACATGTAAGCAACCTAAACAAGACAAATGTTCTCAAGGAATTGTTCATTGGTTTGGTTTCAGACAAACAATCCCATTTTACAAGAATGGAGGAAATCAATTATGTGTGCTTTTTCTGAGTGGGTCTTTGTACCAATAACACAAATCAATATTGTGGCTTCAGAGGAATTGACTTTAATATAAAGCCGTCTTTCCTTCATTCTGCAAAATATGACTGGTCCCTCAAGCTCTCTCAAACACATTGAAACGGTTACCCATTCACTGATTAAAATGGATATATTTAAACTAATGGAACAGTATTCTTTCATTTACACATTAGACGCGTGTTGGGTTCATGCCATGTTGCTGGGCTATTGTATAATAAATGATGAAGATTACAGCAGCATCAGGAACACGCTTAAAATAATTGATTTATAATGTATCAGCACTGTCAGTAAGAAGCACTTGTCAGGAAATAAGATCCACAACGAGCAATTACTTTGAAACAGGGATGCAGACTGATTTCCTGCGGATACATATGAAAAAAAACATTTTTTAAAATTCCTACTGAAACAATCTAATGGGTTACTTCTACTTTTCTGCTGTTAGTCCCTGTATCCCTGTTGCTAAACACAACTAGGTTGTGCTAAATTCGGGTTAACTCCCTTTGTGTGAGCTGCATGTAACAGCAAATAGTGTGTTCACTCAATGGACCTGATGCCAGCAGCCTTCCTGGGTGAGTCAGACCAGCTATTGTCAGCTTTGTACAGCAAGAGAAACGGTGACATATGAAATAGATTGATTTAAAATACTGTTGTTGTAGTCAGGGGCCTTACAAGCCAAGAAGGCCTGGGAGGAGTCATGGGATAATTGTTTTACATACATACATACATACATACATACATACATACATACATACATACATACAGCTATGGTCAAAGGTTTTGCATCACCCATCATCCTATAGAATTAACTCATTTTGCTTTATAAAGTTGAATGAAACCTGCTGAATAATGTTGCGTTAATATATTGAATTACATACCGCTTTGTAGATTTCCATATACTTAATGAAAGACTGACATGAATTGAAAAATGTGACATTTCAAAATCTAACATGACTTTTGCAATATCATTTTTTAGTTTCTTTGATTACACAATGTTAAATAAAAGATCTAAATTATGTTCATGTCGTCTTTTTTTTTTGTTTAATTATGTCTCAATCCTAAAATTCTAGGTGATGCAAAACTTTTTGACCATAGCTGTACATTCCGTATGAAGATTATTTTTTTAGTTTCCTTTAACACAGATAATAAAATAAGCCTGGTTAATAATAATAATAAAAAACGTATTATAAATAACAATAGTGTGTTTGCATTACACAATTGTATTGAGCTGTAGATTCCAGTGCCTGGGGTGACATCAGCACACAGGATAAACTGTCCAGGAATCTTAGCACTGTAATTCCTTCAACTTCATAATATTGTTTACTTTCAGCACTTGTTTTTTGTGACGATATTAAATCAGTTTAAAAATCTTCTGTTCATTAGAGCACTCACGTGCAATAGTGTTTTTCCCGTCATTTAACTCGAACCATTTTCATTTGTTAAAATATTAATATTTTTTGTGGAGAGAGGGTCTGTATTTTCTGAAAAATGTATATTTTGTACATATTTGAAAATTCTGAAAAGTTTATTGAAACACCCATTACAATACTGTGTCTTCTATATAGAGCATTTTGGGCAATTTCAGTGTTGGGTTGACTTTGTTGTGCTATGGCCTTGTATGCACTCACCATCGACCACGTGCACTGCAAGCAGGCATCTTAACCACTATGCAAAAGAGCCAGGCTCATCTGCATGCATGGTTATAGAGCTTTTGGGGACAGAATCTGCAACGACAGTGCAGCACACAACACTGGCAGTCAATACAGAATGCAGGTTATAGTTCTGTCTCACAAAGAACAGACGTCCAGCTGTCCAATCAGGACACAAAAAATCATGTTTAATCTGTTCTGTCCAGGCAAAACCTACACAGGTGGCAAGCCTGCACAGGAGGTTAAAGAAATGTGAAAGGCTGGATGAGACGTTTTTGTCTTTAATCTCTGATGCTCACAATCTCCTTTGGCCACAGTTTAAATGCAGATCTGTGTCACTGAGCTGAAAGATTATTAAAATGCTGGAGATCTTTTCTTTCCTGCTTACTGTATTTCTTTATTAAATGAAATTGGACACATGTACAGAAGGGACAAGGAGGCAAGGGCGATGGATTAAGGGCGAGATTTGCAGGGAGGCTGGGAAAATGATATGGGTGTAATCCAGAGACAGATCTTTAATCTTTAATTGAAACTCTTTTGATTTGATTTAAAAAGCGATACTCATGAACGCTTACCTTGGTATCTCAAATGCTGTGATCCATACAGCTGATTTTCTAAGACAAAGAGTCTTATTTTTAAAAAGTTTACCCCAGTCTTCAATTAACTGCTGCTTTTTGAATAGGAGATAAACACCTGTTGACTTTACAGAACTAGTGTCACACATCTAAGTTATGTTGTTGACGGTCTCTTAAGCACAAAGTGCTCAACGGGTTGTTTGTATCTCAGTTTTGTACATTCCTGCTGAATTTTCATCTTTCAAAAAACAGGAGTTAATTAAAGACTGGAATTAATGCTTTGGAAATATGGTCCACAGTGAGCTAGTCCTGTCACTTCAAAGGGCCATGTATATATCCCTATTCACAAAGCTTTACCTGTGTGTAATAATGTGCAATATTCACTGAACCATTCTAGCCCTTAGTGGTCCATTTATTCAGCGCGTCTCAGGCATGTCAGGTCCAATGTATCTTCACACGCGATGTTTATTTTAGACGCGCTGTTTAAAAGTATTTTTTTTCACAGTAAACAGGTTTAAAAGGCACTGCATATCAACAGGACACTCAGTACTGCATCTCCAGCCCCGCCCCACCCCTTGTTCGCTGTATTTATCACATACCTCTTCATAGTCGTGCATACCGATAAATCATCTCTTGATCACTCGTTTTATCACCAAACTCCTCAATAATGCAATCCAAGTAATTATTATATTACTATAACATCTAAAAAAAGCTCTGCAAATGTCTTGTTCATTAGATACACCCAGCTATCTTGTTCATTAGATACACCCCCTTTTTTTCGGCTTCTCTCGGCTCCTATTGGTCTCACTCGGCCATTGAATTGTTTTCTTGGCTTTTTCCAGAGAAAAAATGACTAGAGACATGTTTTTTACGTCTTTTTGATGATGTCAGACAGGGTCCGACATTGGACCGGAAAGGGAAAATTGCAATGTCGGACCAGGTCCGACATAGGACCGCAAAGGGCTAGACTGTTTATATATATACTGTATATATATAGTAACTATATATATATATATATATATATATATATATATATATATATATATATATATATATATATATATAGTATATATAGAACTTTTTTGGTACACCAGGAAATTAGAGGTATAAACCACAGTTTAATATAAACAAAGCTTACAGTAAGAATACTGGAATGGTTGGATGCTAGGGGATTATTTTAATGTTCAAACTGCCAAAAACTAAAGGTGAAATGTTCACAAAACAAGCAAGCAAAACATGAGTAAACTTTCATACCGATCAACATTTACTTTAAAAGAACAAGTGATTCAGCATCAACAACATGATTAGTAACCCATTCCATACCCTCTGTCTTAAATATGTATACAGTGTAACGTGACCATGTAACAAACACAA
Source organism: Acipenser ruthenus (assembly GCF_902713425.1). Lineage (NCBI taxonomy): Eukaryota > Metazoa > Chordata > Actinopteri > Acipenseriformes > Acipenseridae > Acipenser > Acipenser ruthenus. The sequence goes on from NC_081209.1 coordinate 11,444,855, forward strand.
AATGAAATGTTGTTATTTGAGGCTGGATGGTAAATGTAATTTTCTACAGATGGTGCCAAACTATTGTACATATAATCAATGGGCAATACAGAGTTATACATGTACTGCATGTCCTCACAGCTTATATATGAGGCTAGATTGCAACCTGGCTCCTGAATGTTGACACTAATGACTAGACAACTCTGCCTCCTTATCTTTCTTTACACGGAGACTGAAACCAGGATAGCTGATAAATTGGCTACACCCCATGAATGAACAAAGCTTGATTATACTTTTACAATTTAAAATATTTACTTACAACACACAACGTTAATTATGGATGATATAAATGTGCCCAGGAAATTAAATAAAATCATTACTGTGGATGTAACAGTGCTGGGATGTTGATTTTCACGTCATAATGGGAGTTTATTTATGTGTTCCTTGTTTCCTTATGTCTATGTCCTATGAGCCTGGTTATGCACTATCCAAGTGGTACAAGCACCCTCTTCTCAGAGCTCTCCAACCTGTTTGGATAAAAGTCATATCAGTGAATGAGTAAAAGTATTATTATTAAAAGTATCGCACCAATATGGTGAGGCGATAAAAAAGGCAACTAGAATGTTAGGCTATATTGCAAAAAGTGTGGAATACAAGTCTAGGGAGGTTACGCTAAGGTTATATAATGTCCTTAGACCCCACCTAGAATACTCTGTCCAGTTTTGGTCACCACAAAATATATTACCCTCAAGAAGGTACAGAAAAGGGAGACTAGGCTCTATAATACAATGCACCACAATTCATTGCTGAGGGTATCCTGTAATGTTAATCTAATTTATAACAAATATAAAGTTCAAATGTACACAGTTTTTATGTCATTGTGACTTGTGGGATTTTAGGTCTAAGGATCCTTCACCCTGAATTTGAAAATCCAAGTGAATGTGGTGTCATGGCAAATTTTACCCCCCACTCAAATAACGTGACAATTCAGTTTTGCGATTAAGTTAACAGAGTGAAAACAAAAACATATTTTTGCATTTTTTATTGATATTTAATCGTAAAGTTTATACTTATATTGCTTTTGTTATTTATCATCTTGGGATGCTTTACATTACCTTGATCTGATTAAATACTTAACATTTTTAGTAAATATAAAAATACATAAAATATGGTTTAATTACGATATATGATGGTAATTAAACCATACATATGTGTGTGTGTATAATATGTTTGACATATTTAACTGTAGCTTAGTTATTTGTAACATTGAAAACCTTGAACCAAATTTGAGACTCATTTTGTCTCTTTTTACCGACACAACCGATAGTGCTGTTGTTTTATAGTTTTTTAATAATGTGTATTAATAATGTTTGTTAATATTTATTATAGACGGGGCTAAATCTGCCATGAAATAAAAAATTCTGATCATCACAAACAGGTTTTTCAAGGTCAGAAATCCAGTGACTGTCTGGAAAAATTGTGAAAAAAGTCGGTAGACAGCATTGTCGCTTCAGAAATTGCACCATGATGTTACTCATCACCACAGCTACTTGTCTCAGGTAAGATTAGCCTCTAACATACCATGATATAGCTACTATTTTTCTGTGCTGTTACACAGCAAATGTACATTATAATTAGGGCTTAAAGTTTGGGTGTTTTATTTTTGATCACATGACGTTCCTTTAAATGTATTTTGAGTCGATTTTGTTTCCTAATTGAAAAAAGCTGTAAATTACAAAACAATGTCACTTGTTTTTACCTTCATATCTTATGTTAATTCTTACATAATATTTATGTAATATCTTATGTAAATTATGTTAATTGCTCATTGCTGATCCTAATTGCATTTCATTCTTGCAGTCACCTAAGTTTATCGTTGTGATTTTGTTATTTTCACTCATTTAACAGAGTTGTCAGATTTTCTTTTCAGCATAAAATACCCAGTACGAAGTGTACACTGATAGCAAGTCCATCATTTAAAATCTCCTTGATTTAAATTGTAGCAAAGAAAAAAACATATCTTAAACCCAGTCTTTAATTAGTTGTTTTCTCTTTATTAGTATGCAGATACAGCTTAACAATTACTAATTACCATTTAAAGGGAGGTAGAGATTTGGAAAATAAAACCTGAAAAGTTCAAAGCCTAATTATAATGAACTAGTGAATTGTGCAGGCATGTGTTACTTCACTGTGCCCACTATAGCTTGCAAGTTCGAGTGCTAGAAATATCAACAGCACAATACTGTGTATACTGCATGACTATTGATTTGTACTGTAATCTGGTTGTATTGTGTTAAACTGTATTACAGTATAATGTAGTTTTGATAGACCTAAGCTGACTGAGAAATATGTCCAGGTTTGGTCTGTGGAAAAGGTGGCAGCCCTAGATACCGAGTTTTATGAAAATTCTCCAGATATATAAGAAATGTGTGACATACCCATATACATATGTACTTTGACTCCAGTGTATCCCATTCCCAGTGTATCCCATTCCCAGTGGATTCCATCCCCAGCAGGGGAAAATAAAAGGCACTTTACACACAATAACTTCAAATGTACAGCATGTCACTCTGCTAATTTAGCGATCACATTGGCTAAGTTTACTGCAGGGTTCACCATTTCCCATGGATCATGCAACCACAATTCTTCACTTGTGATATGACAGATTTGAACCTGGATCCAAAGGTTAAAGACAAATGCATTAAAATCCACTGTTCCACCTAGCCCCACGAAGGCTGGTAAACTGAGATAACAAGCTCAAAACAGATTCAGTTCCCCAGTGATCTCCACGCCTCTCTCCTCGTTTCACTTGTCTTATTGCATTAAGTGAACAGCAGGTGTTGGGATGGTATTTGGGCTCCAGAGGCAGGCAAAGTAACTCTTCCTATTCAATTGACATGGAACTAATAAATATAATATAGACATGTCATGCAATGAGCAGTGTGGAGTAGTGGTTAGGGCTCTGGACTCTTGACTGGAGGGTCGTGGGTTCAATCCCAGCTGGGGGACACTGCTGCTGTACCTTTGAGCAAGGTACTTTACCTAGATTGCTCCAGTAAAAACCCAACTGTATAAATGGGTAATTGTATGTAAAAATAATGTGATATCTTGTAACAGTTGTAAGTCACCCTGGATAAGGGCGTCGGCTAATAAATAAATAATAATAATAATAATAATAATAATAATAATAATAATGAGAACTACTCTTGTATATTAGAAAGCAGTGTCTGATTGATATATTTAAAAGCAAAAAAAAAAACAGAGACCTATATTTCTGAAACTGAAAAACCAAGATATCCACTACATTACAGCATAAAGTCTTTCACTATTCCTAGTAGATTTCTCTGAAGGAAACACGTCAGCTCTGATTTAATATCTTTTTGGAATAATAAATGAATCAACACAAAAGACAAATGTTGTTACTTATTGTTAAAGTACACAGAGCTAACAAAATAATACCAGTAAATCCTTTACAATATGTATTACCATTACTAATGTCATGAAACTCATGCAGATCACGATATGATATGCATCATGACATGTGTGATGGTCCTGGTGTTCTACTTGCATGATGCATAATAAGATCAAATGATCATTTGATGAAGGACTGTTTTGAGCAAAGACATAAGCTAATTGAGAGAAGGAGAGTTCCTACCCACTACAGAACACACATATTCAACATTCGAGAACCAGTTGGTGAACTACAACGGGCTATGTTGTGTTTTTGGTCTTCAAAAGATACAAACCTCTATTAAAGCACTTAACGAGACCCCTTTCCAGCCCTGTGTTTAAACCAACCAAACAGTTAGCAAGCATCACACAGTATGTTTGACCTGGTTTTGACCCCTAGGTCATAGGTTACGCTGACATTGTGACCAGGCTTCAATCACTCATTACAGCAGACTGCTTTTCATTATTTCTTCAAATGTATCATTTATTATTGAGATCGTTGCAATAATTTAAGTGACTTTCTTGTCACTCAATTACTAGGGAATGTGAAAACAGATGTATTTGTAGTAATTAAAAAAAAATGAGGTTCTCTCAAGGTATAAGAACTGTACACAACTGTATCAGAAAAGAGTTAGAGTTAGGATTAGGGTTAGGTTTAGAGTTAGGGTTAGTGTTAGGGATAGGGTTAGGGTTAGTGTTATGATTGAGGTTATATTATGCAAAATGATTTACACATTAAGAACCTTTATGAACTTACCTGGATAATATGGGTAGCATAGACTACCATCCAAGAAGTGGAAAGATAGATGATTAAATGCACAACCATGTGGGCTTAACTACTGCTACAGACTAGTGCTAGGGGTCACTGGAGTCCTGTTTACTGTGTAGACATGAAAGATCACATTGCTGATCACAGCACCATGGCTAAATCAATACAGGTCAATAATATCACAGCCTGGTCAATGGGGTCCCCCACTCCCTGTAAACAGGGCAGGACATCCCTGGAAATGAGATGTTGCTCTGCTTATCCAGGCCTTTGAAGAGGGCAGCAGTGTTGATTCCAGGGTCACCTACCCAGATTGGAAATGAGCGCGTTTTAAGGTGTTGAATCTTCTTATTTAACTGAAAGATCACTTTGGGATCTGCAGATATTCCTGGCTGCGATCAGGCCATGTTGTGTGATGCACTGCCGTTACAGATTATAACCACTTTCTGTGAAACGAGGTTAAAAGGAACATAACCACAAATGCATGGGTTGCACCCAGCCTCTGCCCTGTCTCTTATAAAAGTTTCCTATAGTAAAAGCATATCACAGTGTAATAAAGCATGGTAAAAACATTGTAACGCATAGGTTAACATTTTAAACCCCCCAAAGAAATGTTAAAGGATATTAAAATCCCAGTGTAAATTTACTGTTACACATGCAACCTACAGCAAAGGTACTAGGATGCAGCAGTTTATCTATATGAAGGACCAAAAGATTCTTAGCAAAGTAAAAGTGGAACAGTAATAACAAAACTAATAAGATGCAAGAAAATGGGCTTTAAAGCATTGGTTTGTGCTCCTCTAAAATATTTTCTTTAGAAGTGCTATAGCCACGCAACATTTTTGATGTAATCTAAGAGAACATTTTGGTACAGTGGAAAATACAGATTTCAGATGGAATCACAAACGATAGCTGCTGAATAGTTTTTGTCTAAGTTTTAGTTTCAGTGCAGTCAGTGGTGATCACTTACAAATACAGTCTGAAGTCCAGTATTCGGAAGTCTATTAACCAATTAACCAGACTGCTGTACCTGGTCCCAATAATAAAACATGGATTTCTTTGTTGTTAAATGCTGATTTGGGTTTTGAAGGCTACAAAGGTTCATAACAGGCAGTGGCCTGCTTTTAAATCAGTAAAAGTCAGTACAGTGCACCTTCGCTGGAAGGCTCTCAGTTCTAACATGCCTTGGCTATAACGCTCCTACAGCATGTCCCCCAATTCCCTATACTAGTGATTCATGCAATATTTCTACAGTAAATACAGTACCGGTGTTGTTCAAACTGTGAACAACTTCTCAGTCCAACTTCTGTTTCTGTCTCTCCCTTTTGATACAGTATCTGAACTGAAGAAAAGCTGTGCTGGCACTTTATAACACAGACATCTTATTCAGCATTCATTTTATAACTAAATAAATATTAGGCCTATTACATGGTTATCTTTCCTAATGTATTTACTTTTTTGCTACGAGAGGAGCTGCAGCTTTCTCAGAGAGATGAGACGCTTCAGCTTCGCTTCAGCCCCGCTCCGGCAGCCGAACCTGGAGCGAGTCCATTCCCTTCCCCTCTCCCAACCCGCTCTCCTTCTCGCACTTTGTTGGTTTGCTTGTCTGTGGCTTCGAACTGAACTCCCGGCCGCCGTTTAGCCATGCTATTTATAGATTAAAAACTGCTAATTAAAATGATACATGCATTGATTACATGGTGCTTTATGCATGATTAATTCACAGAAAGTTACATTTTTGCTTCACTATATGTGCATTATGGAGATGGAGTTATTTTATTTTGTATTTTAGTCAGATGTGTGTTGCTATGTGTCCCGCGGCGGCCCCCACCCCCTCCCCTGTTTATAACACTCATCAGTTATAATGCTCATATTGTGTGTCCCCCGAGACCCGCGTTATAGCGAGGGAGCACTGTATTTAGCTCTTGCAATGCATTCCTGTAACTTTTAGTGTGTAGGTCTATTATCCAGAAAATCAGCTTACTACTAACAGTGCAAGTAGATTTAATCACCATCCAATTTCTTAATTGAATTTTACACTATTAATCAAAGAGCAAAAAAAACATATCATTGTAATATATGTATTCTCCATTATAACTATTAATTCTATTAATAAAAAGCAAAAATATATCTGCTTTTGTCATTTTTTTTCTCATCATAAAAGAAATACAAACAAAATAACTTTAGTTTAGCAATGTGCAAGGAAAGCATGTGTTACTGAATAGCTAGTTATGTGATCAAAGAATACTTGAGACCTGTACAATAAAATAAAATCCATGGCAATAATCAACTTTTGCATATCTAGCGGTTGGTATAAAACAAATACTGTATTGTAGCAGCGCTATGGGGAAACCTGGTCTAGAAAGGTACTATATAGCTCCAATTTCTAAATTATTTCTGAATATGTAGCCTGGAAGTCTTTGCTTAGTGAACCAATTCACAGCTAATCGGGTTAAAGACTTTCCCCTGTAATGTTTTCTATGGAAGTGTACGCTTCATTGCTTTGACATATGCATTGCTTTTTTATAATCTTATCAACATAGCAAGTTTCACAGGCAGCAAAAAAACAATAATACAAATAACAATACAACAATATTGTTATTCTGACATGGCTTTTTCACCTTCAAATTAAACTGAGATCAAATCTGTGGCGCTTATGAGATTTACAAGAAAATACATAAATACCGGGCTGTTAATACTGACGTTTCAGCTGGTGAATTGGACACAATTTGCCAGCGTTATAATCCAACACCCTAAGCATTAGATCTAATCTGTTGGACATAATGTAAGAACACTACAAATGTTAGAAATCTCATTTTTGTGAATGCTAAAAACATGAAGTTTTCCTTAGGTCAATATCACAAGTAAACATAATAAATATATGTGTACTTACAGAGTTACAATGTACAATACTTTTACACGATATAACCCTCACCCTTTTCTGTTAGAATTATGTACTTACATATATTGTGCAAAAAAATGTACACATTAAATACATTGTAACTGTGCATAATAACATTGTAATCATGTGTAAGTACACATGTATTTACTAAGTAACTACAATGTAAATATCCAGTAATAAGAGGCACTTCATTTAAAGTGTTTCCAGATTGAAAACTTTTGCCAGGGAGGTGCTGCAATGGTTCTGGTTCAGCTCCTGAACTATTGGCAAGACCACCAAACAAATTTCACTCCAGCCACATCAGGTGAATTAGTCCCTGAATACTCCTGACTTCTGATTTGTGTAACAAAGAGGTTAGTGTAGGAAGTGGGTTTTGTAACATGTATAGTACTGTGCAAAAGTTTTAGGCAGGTGTGAAAAAATGCTGTAAAGTAAGAATGCTTTCAAAAAATATTTATCAATTAACAAAATGCAAAGTGAGTGAACAGAAGAAAAATCTACATCAAATCAATATTTGGTGTGACCACCCTTTGCCTTCAAAACAGCATCAATTCTTCTAGGTACACTTGCACACAGTTTTTGAAGGAACTCGGCAGGTAGGTTGGCCCAAACATCTTGGAGAACTAACCAAAGTTCTTCTGTGGATTTAGGCAGCCTCAGTTGCTTCTCTCTCTTCATGTAATCCCAGACAGACTCGATGATGTTGAGATCAGGGCTCTGTGGGGGCCATACCATCACTTCCAGGACTCCTTGTTCTTCTTTACGCTGAAGATAGTTCTTAATGACTTTTGCTGTATGTTTGGGGTCGTTGTCATGCTGCAGGATAAATTTGGGGCCAATCAGATGCCTCCCTGATGGTATTGCATGATGGATAAGTATCTGCCTGTACTTCTCAGCATTGAGGAGACCATTAATTCTGACCAAATCCCCAACTCCATTTGCAGAAATGCAGCCCCAAACTTGCAAGGAACCTCCACCATGCTTCACTGTTGCCTGCAGTCACTCATTTGTGAACCGCTCTCCAGCCCTTTGGCAAACAAACTGCCTTCTGTTACAGCCAAATATTTCAAATTTTGACTCATCAGTCCAGAGCACCTGCTGCCATTTTTCTGCACCCCAGTTCCTGTGTTTTCGTGCATAGTTGAGTCGCTTGGCCTTGTTTCCAGGTCGGAGGTATGGCTTTTTGACCGCAAGTCTTCTATGAAGGCCACTTCTGACCAGACTTCTCCGGACAGTAGATGGGTGTACCAGGGTCCCACTGTTTTCTGCCAATTCTGAGCTGATGGCACTGCTGGACATCTTCCGATTGCGAAGGGAAGTAAGCATGATGTGTCTTTCATCTGCTGCAGTAAGTTTCCTTGGCCGACCACTGCGTCTACGGTCCTCAACGTTGCCCGTTTCTTTGTGCTTCTTCAAAAGAGCTTGGACAGCACATCTGGAAACCCCTGTCTGCCTTGAAATTTCTGCCTGGGAGAGACCTTCCTGATGCAGTATAACTACCTTGTGTCTTGTTGCTGTGCTTAGTCTTGCCATAGTGTATGACTTTTGACAGTAAACTGTCTTCAGCAACCTCACCTTGTTAGCTGAGTTTGGCTGTTCCTCACCCAGTTTTATTCCTCCTACACAGCTGTTTCTGTTTCAGTTAATGATTGTGTTTCAACCTACATATTGAATTGATGATCATTAGCACCTGTTTGGTATAATTGTTTAATCATACACCTGACTATATGCCTACAAAATCCCTGACTTTGTGCAAGTGTACCTAGAAAAATTGATGCTGTTTTGAAGGCAAAGGGTGGTCACACCAAATATGGATTTGATTTAGATTTTTCTTCTGTTCACTCACTTTGCATTTAGTTAATTGATAAATATAATCTATTAACATGTCTATTTTTGAAAGCATTCTTACTTTACGCATTTTTTCACACCTGCCTAAAACTTTTGCACAGTACTGTATGTTTAGAGACAATTTGGTCAGCACATACAGGAGCTAGAAATGAGTGATTGAAGTGCACAGGAGGTGGAGCTTTGACCACCCCCGTCCCCCCTGTCCCCCCCGCCCCCCCCACCCCCACCTCGTCCCCAAATAAATCCCATCAATGCAGATCAACTGATAAAACCCACAGATTAATTTCCCTTGTATTAGACTGAACATAACAGATTTAGTGATCAAGCATAATTATGAAATCCATGGAGGTAATATAGTCTTGATTGGATTTGTTCTTTTAATACTTTGCTTATAGTAAACAAAGCTATCTATGCTTCCTAATGTAAAAGGATTTCCCTTAGCCGAGATTGGCACAGACTAGTTGTAATCCATTCAGCAGACAGAACTACGAAAAAAGGCAGAAAGGTTTGATGTATTGTAGTTCTTGTGTTTTGTATGTAAATGTATTGTGTAGTTTTACGTTGTTACAGAACACCCTGCAGCATTTACAAGGAAACACATTGCCTGTGTTGTCTGACATCATTGGACATAAATCAGCTGGAGAATACATTACTCAACATTTACGTGTGTGCATTCACCAGGAGACCGACTATTTATCTGCTATGGATCGCAGTGTATCCAGATCACACTCCCTCCTGCAACAATGCTGGTTTTCTGTTCCCACAATACACTACTCATTTCAATCAGAGCACCAGCATTGTTGCAGGAGGGAGCATGATCTGGATACACTGCGGTGTTTAGTAGAAAAAATATCTTTCTACTGGTGAACGTTTCTGAGTAAAAGTTGAACAAAAAGTAATTCCCTAGTTGATTTACCTGTGATGTGCTTATACAAATATCAAAGCAATTATGATTATGTTGATAAATATACTGTTGCAATATGGACAACACAGCAAAGGTAAAGTAATGTGTTTTTTGCACTGCAGTGGGTTCTAAACCTGTGTGGTTTTGGTTTGTTTCAATGTTTTGTGTCACAGGTAAACAGCTTCACTGTCCTGTTTTTTAGGTAGGTTCAGTGTTGTGTTTAATTAGTGCTCAAGAAAGAGCTAAGTGTTTGTTTTGTTTATTTTGGTTTTTGTGACTATAAAAAAATAGCGCAACAGCGCTTTTAAAAATCAAGTTTTGTGTGTGGCTGGGTCATTTAAAGTGCTGAAAAAGAACCTGAAGGACTAATACTTCACTATATATATATATATATATATATATATATATATATATATATATATATATATATATATATATGATCTTTTATTTATTTTATTTATGTAATCAAAGAAACTACAAAATGATATCGCAAAGTCTGTCGGAAGCCATAATAGTAGTACAGTATTTCATGTTAGATTGTCAGTTTTTTGTTGAGTATATGGAAAACTACAAAGCAGTATGTAATTCAATATGTTAACGTAACATTAGTCAGCAGGTTTCTTTATGTTTTATGAAGAAAACATAAGTTAATTCTATAGGGTGATGGAAAACCTTTGGCCATAGTTGTAGATTAATTTTATGAATTAAATCCATTTACTGCAGTTTTGAAACCAAATGCTACCAAATACTGACATAGCAATGAATTCAGTAGCACACCAGAATCAAATTAAACAGTTGGCTAAACACAATGAGTTGCAGATAGACAGATTTGATTATCAATTACATAAAGCACCACTCCTTGAGGGACATTTAATACTGGTCTTCAAGAGCAAGAGCAACTTTTTAAAAATATGTTTCAAGGACCTGAAAAATGAAGCAAGACAGAATTAGAAACCAAAAACACATAAATGACACGTAATAATTTACATCTAAAGTGGCAGCTCACTAGACGGCTGGTTCTCTTATAAAGACACACTGGCTGACCTAGCCTCCGATACATATCATTGGCGGGCAGCTAGATCTACAGAGCAGCTCCTGAACTCAGGTGAAAGTACCTCATCACAGACTTATCAAAAAAGAAAACAAGCAAACAAAGACCTAGCAACTCTACTTTTACAACCATTTTCAGACCTTGTATTACCATAAATAAACCTGCTGCCAAGTCATGTATTGTTTGTTTGATCTTTTTTTACTTCAGATATAAAAAGTGACAATACACGTATAGTCAGGTTTAGTGTCAGCAGTATGTAAGGCCCTTAACAGCTCTAAAAAGCCAGCAAGCGAGCAAACTTGACCTAAACACCCCCTGCCTGCCATTCCGCCCTGGGCCTCTCTCAAGCAGATACTGACAACTGTGCCACTGTGTCTTTTTATGGTTAGTGAATTAGACAACTCAGTCACCTAGCTCCATTCACCTTTAATTCATTAATTTAGTTTAGTGTAGGATTCCTGAACATGGAAAGGGCCATTCCTGTCGTATATGATTACATGTTAAATACCTGTGTGTACAGAGATGCTCAAATCCCCAACCTGGTCATCTTGTAAAGCATTTTGAAAAAAAAAAAAAGAATGAAAGATCAAGTCACGTTGAACTCTCGGTTTTAAAAGCCCATGTCAGCTCATGCTTAACTAATTACTTTTATCCTGAACACTATATAAAAGCACTCCTTTAAACACCTAACCTTTCCTCTTACAACTTAACCTTGCCGCCCTGCTGGCCCCTCAAGGACTGTGTTTACGGTTTTCCCTGCTGCTTTCACATGCTTCTCAAAACGCACAGATAGGACTATAAAATGGCAAAAGCACAAATAAAATATATTTTACAAGATGTCGTGAAAGGAAAAAAAAGCTCCTTGTAGCTGTTGCCCGACCTTTGACTGCCATACTGATTTTATGACTAGCTAATCCACCCTTAAAAAGGTCCCTAACAGTGAGTGTGAAACAGCAAGGAGTGAAGGCCTCAGTTTGATCCTTTTTATGGAATCTTTAACCCTTAGGAGCTTTAAAAAAACATTTTCTTTTCATTAGTTTAATAACTTCCTTGCAAGTACATTGTTTTGCTTTCCAGACTTTATTTCCACCCCTGTGATTTTCTTGGACGAACAGTCAGTAAAAAAAGTTTGAACACTATTCATAAATAACAAATAACACAGACTGTTTTCTATTACAACCCCCCCCCAAAGTCAACTTCAATAATCAGCTGCAACGAAACCTGTTGTGTAATTCCTACTTCCTGAGCACAAAACATCAGGAGCGTAGAGTTCATTCACAGTTACAACTAACAGAAAAAGGCCTGTAGTTGTTGTTCACAGGCACTAGCGGCATCGACACTGACTCAAGACTTCTGTTAAAAACAGCACCAGCTTCAAACCAGGGAAGCAAGTGATCCAGTCTGCAAATCTGTCCATGTTGTAGATCTGTATGTCAGTTAAAACACAAGTCTTGCAAGGTTTGCAACCCTAAGCAGACCCCAACTAAAACTAGATTGTTTGCAGACAATATAATAAAGTTGTCCTGCAAGGGAAAGTGATTATTAGAGCTATTAGGACAATTTGTTACCTGCAGTGAAATGAATTGTTGAGACGAAAAACCCAATCCGTGTAAATTCTAGCAGTTTGTTAAGCAAAGAATGTAGTTTTAAAAGGACGTCCTTTTGTTTTTGTATTTATTAATATGTTAAGGTTCTTTGACTTAGAGTTCAGGAGCTGCCCTTCATTTCTAGTTGCCTGCCATAGACATGTATAACATAGGCTAGATCAGTCAAAGTGTCTCTATAATAGAAAGTGTCAGCACCATCTATTGCCAGAAACAATCTTCATCCAAGGTGTCAGATCTGTAGATGGCGCTGGCTCTTACTTCTATAAAGACACTGGCTCATCTAGCCTATGTTACATATGTTTATTATACGGCAGCCAACTGAAGAGCAGCTCCTGAACTCAGAACAACATGAAAAGAACACAGTATTTGAGCGATTGCAATTGGAAGCACTCAACATGATTGTAAACGTCATATTTAAGTTAAGGGCACAGTCAAATAAAAGATAGATATCACACATGTACAGTACATTTAAATTTGTTTCAGCACAGATCACATACTTTACCATCTTCCATGGGGGTATCCAGGAGGAAATTAGACAACCAAAGACAAAAGAAAATGAATAAGAAAACTTATGAACAAGAGGTCATTCGACCCATCAGTGCTCGTCCAGTTCCTAGTAGCAGATGCCATATTATAACATCTGCTTGCTCGTAAACAGTTTTCAGATGGATTTGCAGAACTCTATATATTTATTTAACCAGAATATCTTCCATGCATGTGGTATTTGTATTGCTGGAACACATGCTGCCTGTGTGGTGTGTTTAAATAAGCTTAGTTTACAATGAGTTTTTTTTTTAAAGTCCTCTTACCTAGAGAGTGACTTGTCTAGAGCTCTCAGGGTATGTTGCTAAATCATCAATCCTCAGAAGATTATCAACACAGCTAAAGGCATACACAGCAGGGTTCGAAACTAATGTATTTAAAAACTATTGAAATATAGCTTATTGAGACATCTCTCGTTTTCCAATTTATACTGGTCAGATCACAAACACAGGACTACAGAGGAGTCATATGTTTTAAAAGCACAGCGATTTCCACAATACAAAACAATTACTCAGGTGTACAATTGACAATGCAGCATGTGCTTCAAGTGTAATAGTAGATTTAATATTGAGCCAAGCTGCCAGTGACCTGAGGGAATGTTCTTATCCTTGTCAGGGATTCTTATGAAACTTGCTAAGGGCCCTTTTATAGCACAGGTTAGTATCAGAATGTGGGGTAAATAGAGATAGTCTTCCTGTCTATAGAAATGCTTGTCAAATTGTCATGAAACATGGTCAAAACAAATTATAATTATGATCAATATAAAAACAGCTGATCACAGCTCTAATGTTGTGACATTAATGTCACTGCATGCTTGTTAAGATATCAAAATCATTAAGATTTTAAGAATTGCTCAATTATAAATTAACAACAGCAGGATTTGCATGTACGACCAGGTCATTAAAAAAGCCAGCATGTCTTGAACAGTTTCATGAATATCAAACTATTTTTTTATTTAATAAAACAGAAGATTCAAGTCTTGTTAAATGGGTCCCTGTGTTTGAAATACTGAAATAGATTGACATGTATTGTTTCATATAAAATGTCACTTACACTGAATGAAACACCTGCCAACATATGCTCATACTTTTGCATACATGGGCTGTGACTATATACATGGTAGCGTTGAGGGGAGAGGGTTAAATAAACCTTCCACTGAAGAGCCAGGCTGCTGGGAATGAGACTGCCGAGTCCCCTCAACGCTTTGAGACTTCTCTGTTTCATACAGCATAGCTGTGGTTTTAGTGGGCACTAAAAATACACAGTTAAACACGGTTTTAAACATCTCTAAGAGCATTTTTCTTCTGTGGTTGCTCTTTTAACCATTCTCAGATTTCAGGAGGCCTTTTTCATTTAAGTTAACCTGCAAAGCTATTAAAGAGTGGAAAACTCTCCCACACGGAGCCTTCCTTGTAAAAGTCAGATTTATTGTTTTAATTAAAAGGTGTGGTGCCTCTATGCCTTGGGGCACTCTGATTGCTTTATGCTGTTTAAAATGATAACTATCCTCTGGGCTTCATTGCACTCAGAACTCAGCAAGTCACACACACCACTTTTTGTTTTTCCTTTTGTTGTATATTGGGGTGCAACAGTGCCGTTTACTTTAATAGGGTTCCAAAGAATTGCATAATTACTTTGATAAAAATTCAGCTCAGCACCTTTTCAGATCCAAGGAACTATGTAATTAAGGAACTAGACCATTATGTTATGCTAGCAGGTTCAGCCAAATGGAACACAGATAGCAATTCATTTATTACACAGCTACGGCACAAACCCAAGCAGTAATACTGCAGTTCCTGATGACATCTGTAACATAACTACATTAGACACAACTGCAGGATCCCTGGTTCAATTCGAACACAGCACATCTCAAAGTCATTTCTAAAGTTCCACAGCTGCATCCTCAGGGGCTCTGTACCTAAGCCTACTGTACCCTTGAGAGGCAGCATCTCATGTACAAGTGGTAAAGGGGGACAGCAGCCACACATAATCTAGTTACATCTCTCATACTTAACATTACAAATCCATCTCCACTCTTATACTTTATGTGCTTTAAATGCAAATAGCTGCTTTGCAGATGCCTTTCTTCTTTCCATAGTGCATTTGAGTTATGTGAGACCTGATATTGACTAACTCCATTAACTTCCTTTAATTCATAGGTTCAAAAAGCTGGAGCTGGACATGTACAGAGAAACCACTGAAAACTTTATTTGCCACTCGTAATCCAATCTAATATAATTAAGGAGTCTGCATGCACTGTGCCATTTGTGTTGTTTCCATATTATTATTATTATTATTATTATTATTATTATTATTATTATTATTATTATTATTTTAAACCAACACAGCAATGGACCAAAATACTAAAACCCTTAGATTGCCAACGAAGTACTGAGATACCTAATCTTCCAGTCAAGTCACTAGGAGTGCTCCAGTTCTAGGTTTGCTTTACTAAGACTGACTATATTCAGGAAGGCTTGATTAAGGCTTAACTTCCCCGAAAGGTCTATCAACGGCCAACAACTTAAATTTACATACTTTGACATTGAAGATTTAGTTTACAGATTAGCTCATCTGGCCTATGTGAGCAAACAATATGCCTTTTACAATCCGAATGGACAGATTGATATTCACTACACACCATTTCTCAATCCTGCTCAAGTGGCGCCATTACATCAGGGGTAGGAAATGGATTGTCTTGAACCTGATTGAAAGGCGCTAAAGGGTTGACAGCCTGCTCCTGATGAGACATGTTGTTTGCCGCTGCAGTGCTTTTTTTTGAGTGTGTTCTAGTGGTGGCAATGTACACAAAACTGAAGGTACAGAAGTAGTTAATGCCTGCAATTTTGTTATACTGATCTATCTGTGTGTTTTTTTTTTAACCATTTTCTATTATTATTATTATTATTATTATTATTATTATTATTATTATTATTATTATTATTATTGTATTCATTTTATTAGTCAAGTTTTGCATTAGTCAGGCTGGTGTCTCTGTTAACCTTGGTCAACAGGGGCAGTGTTACATTGTTACCAGAATGGCATTTTCAGACTCTTGTTAGTTTCAACTTCTTTTTGGACCACTTTAAACCTTAATTACTAGTTGTTAAGCCTTAACTGAATATCAGATTGTTTAAATTAGCGACACACTATTAGAAAGTAATGCAGTGGAAATTAATAAGCTGAATTCGGCAATTAGAGCCAGATTGAAATGCAGGTTCAGATAGAATCATCTGAGATCAATGCAGGTCGTTTGTGAACTCAATCAAGATATGAGGGTAAAAAGAAACAACTTCCTTTGGTAATTAATGTTTGATTAAGAAAGCGAATTGGCTCCAAAAATAAAGCCAGAAAACTAGAAGCCCTAAATATATACAACTGAATTATCAGGAGAGCTACAATAATGCACCTTGCATGATGTTTTTGATATTGTTTTTTTTTCACTTCTAGACTGTAAATCAGTAAAAAGACTAAATGACCATGGCACTTTTTTTACCCATTCCTTACCTTTATGTGAGGCTTGCAATCATTCAGAACATTTCCCAGATCTGTTGCTCTGTTTGAAATCAGGGCAGTGATGATAGTTGCTCCAGATAATAAGAAGTGAGGAAAGGATTTGATAGCCCTGGTTATCACTTCTTTAATAACAGAGAGTGGAAACACCAGCGGGACTAAAATGTTGGTCGGTATTTGCGCTGTTGTTACAGATTATTAAAACAGAGTGTGCCCCAATACTTTTTGGAGAGTCACAGAGTTCCCTATTTCCAGAGTATTACTCTTCCCTTCTTTGTGTTTGTAAAGACTGATAACCACCTTGTCCACCTTACTGCATTTGCCTCCACTTTTCTTAATGCTGAATTGTGAAGCGTTTGTTCTCTTGTGGTGTATGTGAGTGTCGTCTTCTCTCTCTCTCTGGCAGGGTGCCCTGTAATCTAAACGACACATCTGAGAGCACTAACCTTTATTAAGACATAAATGACGGAATAATCCAGTGTGTTAAAAGAGTTTTGAGATAGGTCAACTCACCCAGGTGTCTGTTGCTATAAATGCATAAAATGCCCACAATTTGTCACAAGGAGGGCTTCCATCATTAGTTCCATTACCTTTACAAATTGTAGTATGAATGCACAATGTGGGGGACTTGTGGGATAAACCCTCACATGACCAGCTACAAAAGCTGAACAACAGTCACAATCAGTTGCAGCATTGTCAAATGAAACAGTTTATTTGCAAGTGTTGTGAGGTGTAATGCACTGTTGTTGCAGATTCTGTGCCTATCAATATAAGATCTGTAACCAGAAATGCAGACGAGCCTGTCTCTTTTGCACAGTGGTTAAGACACTCGCTTACAGTGTGAGAGGTCGCCGGATCCTGTCACTCAAGACGCAAAGGTACAGCACATCGGAAGATATTCAGGATCAGGTCTACTTGCCCTTATCTCTCAACTACACAGAGCAAAATATTTGGGGTCACCACCCCCTTAAAAAGGCAAAAGTAATATATAATAGGCATGTAGTTAAGTAGGTCTTAAAGGGGTCATAACAGGGACATACAACAGTTCTTGGTGAATGGCATCCTTCACTTGGTTTAGATATAGTTTTCCACAGCTTTATAACCAGACGATATACAACTTTAAAAGACAGTAATCTATAAAATGGGAATTTTGCCTACAAGCGACTGCCATTATGGAAGTTGTTTCAACTTTAATGGAACTACCATAGAGAGTATATTTGAAGCAATGAACTTGTCTATTGCCACATTCTGTTCTCTTCTTATGTAGGCACACTTGAGTGCATTTTTCCTACTTTGCAGCCATTTTAATGTGAACACTGTGATTAAACAACCTCAGTCTTGAGGGGCAATCAGGCTAAACAATAGAAATAACTGAATTACATCCTTGAAGCACATGTATATTTTTCTCGCAACTGTATATATATAGAGGGGCTTCCGTGAGTTACAGGAAAATAATTCCACAGATACCCAGGAAGGAATTGTTTTCCTGTAACTCACTGAAGAGGCCCACCAATTATTTTTTATAATACATGGATACCCTTGTGATGCTAATATTAAAGAAGATGAGGTTCAGCATTACAGTTTGTTTTTTTAAACTTATTGTTTCAGTGCTGTACAGACGTTCCATGTCATTATCTGTTTCTCCAGGATCTCTGAGATACGAATGTACCAGCTTTACATCTTTTTCCTTTTAACGTATTCTCATTTTATTCATCATTAATGAACTTTTCTTTACTGTGGGTGTTGTCGAGTGATTAAAAATGAGACATTTTGTGATGGTCTCGGAGTCGAATGGGTCAAAGTTCAAGTATATTTTCCACTAGAGGAATTATCAGTTTTTGATGTCACTAGTGTGGCATTATGCCTTTTTTTTTTTTTAGAATGGCTCAGGATGCAAATATAGCCTTCACCCACATATTTTATATATATATATATATATATATATATATATATATATTGTAACCCGGTTGGTATTAGTTACGTAATGTGTAGGATAGCCAGAAGGTGTAGAACAGGGTGAACAGATGGACGCCACACAGGAAATGCAAAACTACAGTAACTTTTATTGTGCTGCTGCTCTTTCTGCGTTATCCACAACACAACATAGAGTGTCCCTGTAGTCTTGAGGGAGTAAATCATACACGTAATAAAGTTCAGGATTGTCTCAGGTCCGTCGCTCACCATCCACTTAAACCTCCTGGCGTGGAACTGCAAGGTGAGTAGGTTCAGCTTTCTAGTGGGCACTCCCAACCCTTATAAACCACAGTTACTTTATTCCTGCGTTGCATACAGTTCCTCCAGTCCCCTCTAGAGGCAGTGCACAGACAGGCCACCCCTCCTCCAGCGAGTACGTTGGTTCAGCTCTGCTGCTCCTGGGTTACAGAGGTCCTGTACTGCAGGATGGACACGACTGCCCCTCCTGGTACTTGGTGGAAGTCCTTTATATGCTGCAGGTCTTAAAGTTAAAAAGTATACCGTCCAGAGACCAATCCTAACAACTAATAAAACAGTACTTCAAATAAAGCACACAGTGTTTTTTCTTCCACTGTACACCGTGTGCGCCAATCTCTGCTCCTCTCAGCCTTTGTTCCCCGTAGCTCAGAGGTATAACCGTCACTGACTTATATGCATTGTAAATCCACTCCGTTGAGTAAAAAGAATTAAACACGCTGTTACTTCACGTCCCACAAGAACAGACGCGCACTTTCTGTGTGCACAAGCAGTGTGGTACTTCCCAGCAGCGTCCTCGGTGTTGTTAGTGCACCGCAAGAATCTTAACAATCAGTCAGTCCCACAAAGAACGCCAGTTCCCTGTACACATTAACACAGGCCGTCTGTCTGGTAACAGCGAATGAATAACAATGCAAAAACCTGGGTTTACATACCCTTCCTTTAAGCCTCTGTACTTCGTCCAACTTAAAAAGACGTTTCAATTGCTGGTTGTTTTTATAAATCCGAAGTGCCTCTTCAGGTTAATAGAAGAAGGCTTACAGCTTTCCTTCTTCATAAACTGAACTGTGCTTCGTTGTTCAATTTAAATCTTCCACCGTACGCCGTCTCCAACTACTTCAACAATTTTAATATTGTAGACTTTCGCCGTCTCTACAATCAACACGGAACTCTCCACCGTTCCTACGACCCCCCCCTCATTAGCTTCGCCAGTCAATTTAAACCTGCGCTAATTACCCAGTACGCATTGACTGGTCACGCTAATGATTATGGGTTCTGTAGTTCACTCTATCCCTTACTTCTCACAACGGGATTTAAAAACAACCAGCAACACATTCATCTTCTTTATACAGCGATTTCATTTTGGTACAACCGTTCCTTTTACTTCATTTACTTTATTGTACCCTCTGTATACCTCATTCCTTCTACATATCCTCCCACTCAGCTCTAACCTACCGGTTCGAGCGACCTTACTACCCCAACAATGTATTCTAGAGAGGCCATCAGCATTGGCATTCTGCTTACCACTACGATGTTCAATTGTGAACTTGTAAGGCTGTAAAGCTAGAAACCATCTAGTTACTCTCGCATTCCGTTCTTTATTTTCCTTCATCCATTTCAGCGGCGAGTGATCAGTGACTAAGATGAATTCTCGTCCTAACAAATAGTACTTTAAGGACTCAATTGCCCACTTCACAGCCAAGCACTCCTTTTCCACTACTGCATAACGAGTCTCTCTAGGCATGAGCTTCCTGCTTAAATACATGACTGGGTGCTCTACACCATTCTTTATCTGCGACAGTACTGCTCCTAGTCCTATTTCAGACGCATCTGTCTGCAAGATAAATTTATTTGCAAAATCAGGTACCGTTAATACTGGTTCACTACACAATATTTTACTGATCTCCCGGAACGCTGCCTCCGTCTCCGTGGTCCAGTTAACCTTATTCAAAGCTGACTTTTTAGTTAAATCAGTTAGTGGTGCTGCAATGGTTGAGAAGTCAGGTACAAACCTCCTGTAATACCCTGCCAAACCTAAAAATGCCCTCACTTGCTTTTTTGTTTGCGGGGTTGGCCAGCTCTTTATGGCTTCTACCTTACTGACCTGAGGTTTGATAATACCACCACCTACCACATACCCTAAATACTTTGCTTCTTTCAAGCCTACATAACACTTCTCAGGGTTCGCTGTTAAACCTGCGTCCCTTAAGCTACCCAAAACGGCTTCCACCTTTTTTAAATGATCTTCCCACGACTCTGTAAACACGACAATGTCATCAATATACGCAGAGGCATACTCTAAATGAGGTCTTAGAACTTTATCCATTAGGCGTTGGAACGATGCCGGTGCGCCATGCAACCCGAAAGGCATTACCTTATACTGGTACAATCCCCACGGTGTGGAAAAAGCTGTTTTCTCCCGTGCACCCGGTGTTAATGGGATTTGCCAATATCCTTTGGTAAGGTCCAACGTTGTTAAATACCTCGCCTTACCTAGCCTCTCAATAAGCTCATCTACCCTAGGCATGGGGTAGGCATCAAACTTTGATACAGCGTTTAACTGTCGGAAGTCATTACAAAAGCGCCAAGTGCCATTGGGCTTAGCCACCATGACAATTGGGCTACTCCATGGGCTATGCGACTCTTCAACTACGTCTAGGGTTTTCATTAACTCTAGTTCTTTCAGAACATCTGCTTTCTTTGCTTCCGGTATGCGGTATGGTCTGACTCTAACTTTAACACCCGGGGCTGTCACAATGTCATGCTCTATAACACTTGTTCGGCCCGGTGTTAAGGAAAACACTTCACTGTGCCGTTGTACCATTCTACGTACTTCTTGTACCTGTTTTTCTGCAAGGTCCGGTCCTACGTTTATTTGACCCTCTTTACCACCTTTCTCAATATTATTTTCTACGGGTGTCTCTGGACTGCGAATTGCCTGTC